>NC_140633.1:29312982-29912982 GCF_057382275.1 Copadichromis virginalis
CTTAACTTAAACGTGTCCTTCTGCTGTCGAATGCTTTCAGCTAGTCTCATTTTATGATTCAGACGGATTTTTTACCATCAGTTTCACCGCACACATGAGATTTTTTTTTTCCTGTCTCTGCCTGGCAGTGCATTGCTCTTTTCAAGCGATACAGCCTCCCTTTTTTATCATCCCACATAATTTATGTCACCTCATGTCAGTCTTGTCAAACATTGCTGTCAGAAGCTTGACACCAGTCTCAGGCAAGCTTACAGCTGTACTTTTTAAGCTGTCAGTCAGACATTTGATCATTCAGCAGTTGAGGAACAGACATCATTAAGGTGACAAATTACCTCCTGGTGGTAATAAGTGTGGGCACTTGCTGTTTAATTAATCCTAATGTACATCAGTGCAGTCTTTGACACCATAGTTCATATAATTTTTGTCAGGCCGTTTGCAGAAGTGGGCCGATGTCACCGGGTCTCTGCCCAGGTGATTAAAATCCAAACAGAGAAGTCTGTAAAAAGAAACTTCTTTATTTCTTCAGCAAAACTCTTGGGTTCATTTAGGGTCGAGTTCTTTTTTTTGTACTCTCACATGGTTATATGATATAGAATAATTCAGTTATACTTTGTCTAACTAAAAAAAATGGATCAAATCTGATATGCTTCTCTCTTTTTATCGGCTTAAGACTTTGAAGGGTTGTTTATGTTCTTTTTGTTTCTGTGTCCTTTTTCATTATTTCATATTATTCAAAAGAATCAGCATGCAGGACCTAAAGTCTGAAAGAGTGAAACTTTGATAAGGTGTCATGTTTCTTGAGGTCTGTGCTCATGTCTGGAATACAGAAACGGCAGAACTCTTTAAAATCTGGTTGGTTTACAATATCAGTTTGGCATGTTTTATATGATAAAATGATACAAACTAATAAAGGCTATAAGAACAGTATGCATTAAGGGAAATAGTGTTTTTTTTTGTTAAAGATAACTGCTATTAACTACAGTTATTAATTACATTCATGAAAAATGGCAGTTTTTCTGAAGTTTAATCACGACTAATTCGATTCCCATCCATCACAATTGTAGCAACAATCGTGACAGTGTGCAACTCCCACTCCTGACAGCAGGACAGGGAATTGGGGAGTAATCTTTGACAGTTACACTTAACAAGTGCTCTAAAAAGCTCAAGTAAGTGCGCTAAAGAGTCCACGCGAGATAATCAAGGTTGAAATTGATTTTAACTGGCAGCAGATTTAAAATTAAATGGAACATAAACACATTTTCTGCTCAATTTACTGTGTTTAACTACAGGCAAGTAGAGGGAAGGAGCAAGCGAGCGTGTGTGTGTGTGTCTGATCTTTACCTTGCAATGCATTTGCACCGCTCACCATGTTAGGGTGAGGGACACCACAGGTCTGCAAGATACGAGTCTGAGAAATACTGGCAGAGAGCATCTCCTGTGCTGCAGAGAGAGAGAGAGAGACAGAGGCCTTTATTATCGACACCACCATCGCAATTACTGTATAGTGTAATTGTCACTGCCTGCACTATACTCATCATCATCTAAACCTCTATGATAGCCATCGCTGTTAGTGTGACATTGTAATTTCAGCCTTGCTATAATCAGCATGAGTCCTGCTTTTCAGTGTCACCCTTCAATACGACAGCTGACTTTTTCCTTCAGAAACTTGCCTAAAAGTCTCGACTCTGCCGATTTATCCGCACCTGACACTTTGTGAACTTGTCTTCAGTTAGCCACACCTGTCGTTTCTAAATGCATGGCAGCACTTTCAGTTTGCAGATCGTGACTACATAATGCCCACACATGACTGAAACAGAATAATTTTGCAAATTTGAGGCTCGATTTCAGTGCTTCCAAAACCTGGCATAGTTAGAATCGATTGTCCTTGTCCTCATCATCATAACCAACAGCACAGATCAATACTGCTCCCTCCCCCATGAGTCTTCATCAGCTTCAGTTTTTTTGTTTTTAATGTTGGCTTTGGAAATGCTGCAAAATAACATTTCCACCAGAAACAAATGTGAATCTAGTGCTGTAAAAATGATGAGATATCATTAAAGAGAATGCTACAATTTATCTTCAACCCCAAACCCACACAGTATAAAACGGAGAGATGAAGAGTAAAAGTCAAGGTTATATTAAATATCATATATTAAACACAGGCCATCCACTATTTGATAAAGCTGGTGCTTAAGACATACAAAACACACTGATAGATTTTATTGACCAACTCAACTCGTGGTTTGCCTTTTTAGTTTTCACAAATTTTTCTTCCCTAGCATCATCTCTGCTTACCTGCCATCATGCCATAGGTGGCCTGCTGGTTTGTGTAGTGACAGGGGGTGACTGGATAATGTAAGCTTGCGGGGGTGTTGCTGAGAGCATTGCCCAGGGAGGAAGTCGGGAGGTGCATGTGGGAACGCTTGGAGGGCTGACCCAGGGACAGCCCAGATGACACTGACAGAGACAAACAAAGACATTTTTTAAGTCAGGATCTGATCCGTGTGCAGTTCAATTTTAAAGCATTCCCAGACAAGTAAAGCATCTTTCTTTAACATCTTTAAGTTTGATTTCATATCAAGTGGAAGCATTTTAATGACTTGCCTACTGCAGGATGTGCACTGACTAGATGTGCACTGACAACCCTCATCACATCACATATGGAGTCAGTAGCTTTGGTTAGTTTTCAGTGAGTTCTTTTCTTTCCTTTCTTTCCTTTAATTAGACACTAAAAGGAAATCACTTACTATTAGATGCTGATAAAATAACCTTGCATAACTTTCTAAAGCACAAACTTAAATGAGTCTGTTAGGAAGAGTGGCAGAACAAAGAACACACATCAGTGCTAACTTTTCTTTAAAACTACTGCTTTACGTGCTGCTGTGATTCTAAGTGTGAGGGGGCTTGTTGTTTGTCTTCTCTAGCTGCTTTTCTTGTCTGTCCTTGCCACTTGTTGTAGCAGATGGCTCCCCTCCTCGAGTCTGGTGCTGCCCGGGGGTTCTTGTTGTTCCTGTTGGGGACTTTTTCCTTTTCTTTTTCCTTCCCACTGTAGCCAAGTACTCACTCAAAGGGATTTGTTGGGTTTCTCTCTGTATTGTTGTGAAGTGATTATTTTACAATACGGAGCACCCTGAAATGACTTTTATTGTGAACCTGCACTCCATAAATAAAACCGAATTAAATGAAGTATATTTAAAAAAAATCAAAAATAGTATTGCCTTCTAATTAAATAATTATTCATGTGTTCTGCTTCTTATGTAGTTTGGAGTTCACTCCAAGCTTTAATGAATGCTTAGTGGTATTATTAGGATGCGCTCTTGAAGTCGGTCTCGCACATAAACAATAACACTGTACAACTGAGAAGAATCAAAGCCTTGTTTATGAGTTTTCCTCCTCCTGTTATGACTGGGTTTTATTAGCATTCTGTGACCATATTTCAAGTCATTCATAGACACACTAGAAGACAAGGCAGGTCAATGTGTTTTGGAGCAACGGCCTCAAAATCTCACAAGTACTTGGCAGAAAAATAAATAAATATTTTTTCAAAATATGTTTACTCTGCTGTTATCTAAATGGTTGAATCGTGTCTTGCATGATCTAATCTTGTCTATTCTTAGCTATAACCGTCAGGAGGTTTTAAGACCCCTGGAAGTTTTCTCCACAACACTTCATCGTGGAAAAAAAAAGAATACCTTGGGGAGTTTATCATACTGATAACATATCCTCAAAGCAATTATCCACTGAGTAGAGACAGCTGGGCCAAACTATGTAGCTGATTAGATACATTTACATAATTTGGATTAGATTTGAATAAATGTATTTTTTAATTCAATCCGTTTTGCCTGTCGCCTAGACGCAGCCTTATCGGGGCACAGTTGTGTTCTGCGCCTTGATAAGGGTGATCTATGCTACGACTGCACACAGTTAGGTCATCTCTACATTTCTATGCATACATAATCTGTCACAAATGAACCCTTCCAGGATTTGTTCATGTACAGTTTCATCGCAGTGGAGAATGCCACAATACTGAATCTTCCCTTAAAAGACTCTAACAGGCCTCTCTGGTGGCCCATCTTCCTAAAGCACAGATTAAGTTTTATGACATGATGATGATAGTTTAAATCAATGAGACACACACACACAAAAAAAACAATTTTCCACTTTGCAAAACAAACAACGAAAACAATTATAACAAGTTTTACAAGATAACTGAATACGTTTGCTTTACCTGCAGCGACCATGCTTTGAGCATGGGACGTGGTTGGCAGGCAGTCGGTGGTAGAGCCATGGTGCATAATGATAGGCAGGGGTGAATCTCCCGTCAGTGAGGCGAAGGAGTCACTACCAAATGCCTGACAGGCCATTTTTTCCTGCCCTCTCTTTAATGGCGATCGGCTGAAGTTCAACACAGCTCATCGATTGGTTTCTTGTCTTCGCTTCTCTGTCTCTTGCCTATTTTGCCTTATTTCCCATGTTGCTTTGCTTGCCCTTTGCCTTCTCTATTTGTTTCCTTACCTTCCTCTCGTGTGACTTGTTATGGATACCTTGTCTTGCCTTCTGCCTTTCGTCTTGTCTTCTTTGGCCTTCTGTAGTTCTGCTTTGTCTTTTTCTAGCTGCGTTCTAGTCTTCTTTCACTTCATGTATCGCCTCCTTGTTTTTTCCTCTTTCACTCGGGCTCATTCAAGCATACTTCTTCCCTGAGTCCCTTGGGAATATTCAGGTAGAAAACTGTGATAGGTTTCCTTTTTTTTCTTAGAGAAGTGGATGTCAGCACTTCATCCAGAACACTTCACAGTTTTAGTCACAACTCTACCCTCAGCCAAGACTCTTGAAGATGAATATTCAGGAGCTTCAAGCTCAAGATAAATTACTGGTACATTTTCTGAAATGTGTTTCTCAGCTACACAGATTTCCCTCATTAAGGCTTCTCGTCTTTTCTCGCTGTTATAGTTGCAGGTAAGCCGGCGTCTGTCATACCCTCGGCATTTTTCTGTCCTTGTCTACTGCAGGTATTTATATCCAACCTACAACTAACCGCCCACTCTCAACCTATGAGATTCCCTATTTCCCATCGAGCTCCTCACCCCCACCTTCCAATTCCATGTCAGTGCTGTAATTGCTTGTGTTTGTACTTACCTGTGTTCTTCTCATCCTGTTTTCAAATCCAGGATTAGGGTACAGAGCGGCTGAGAAACCTGATCCTCTCCTCTCCTCTTCCTCGCTTGCTCTCTCCCTGTGTCTCTTCCTGATTACGGGATTGTGAGGAAGCAATGAGAAAATAAAGTGAAAACATAAAATGCTCATTAAAATAAAAAAGAGAAAAAAAATAATAGATACAAAAGATTCACATGGAGCACCAAGAAATACAGCCTAGAACGTTGAACTGTGCTGCAGCATCTTTCAGCTGTAAATTGATTTGTTTTTTTTAAGGTTCAACCAGGTTATCACGGAGGTCAGCAATGCTGCTTCCACCCTATTTACTGCTGATCTCTCAGAAACAAAAACTCTCATGTACCATCATCTCAGCATTAGTGAAAGAAAGGGCTGCTGTTGTGTCAGGATGGTGTCTATATTGTGTTGGATGCAGAGTGCTCCAGGTAAAGACAATAGGACTCAACGGGATGGACAGAAGTTAATCTGAAGAGTGTGGCCACCATGTGCACTTTGTTGTGTCTGTACTTGTGTTTATCCTCAGCTCTGCTTCACTATTGTTGATATAGGTGGGCAGCAGGTGGAAAATAGCTTGTGGGTGGCAGGCAGGATTCAGCTTGCCTAAGCACAGTGTAAATTTGGACTGGATGCACTGAGCACATCGGACAATGTCTTAGCTTGACGTGGATTTTAAACCTAAGTTTGTGAGCTTGTTTATTCACAGTGTCATTACAATAGAGAAAAAAGGAATGAAAATTGTTTCTGCCTTCTGATGGTTTGGTGACTTCGCTTTGCTCCATTTTCTTGTAAGAGTACTAAATAGGCCATAAAAGTAATTATCTCAAAGGCAATATAATCATAGTCTAAGCCCAAACTCTGATAGCATGAAGTTACTTTAGCCATCCTCCCTTCAATATGCAATCTTTCAAAGACTGATTAAGCAAAACGCAACAAGACTGACCACTGGAAAAATGAAAGTCTTGGTGACAAATAGCTATGCAAATGAAAATGGACTTTGACAAATCTCATTCTAGAAGTTTCAGATTTGAAACAGAAAACAAGTCTACAAAATTACTAAGACAACTGAATGTAATGGTGTGTGACAACAGAAAAAAAAAGTCTCACCAGCAACAATATTATTCTCAAAATACTTTTCATAGTCTTTCATTCCTGCCAACAACTCCCACTCAGGCAGAAGACCATCTTCCCAGCTGGTGAAAGCAGGACTATTTTCACACAGAGAGACTCAACCACCTCTGTTTTAAAGCAATCTCTGTGTTAGTGTGAAAAACAAGTCTCCAACAATTCAGACCGCCCTGATAAAAATCAGTCCAATAAGTCTTAGTAACTGCTAAATAGTAAATAATGCTCAATAATAATGAATGGAAATGTAGAAATAGAAGTTATTTTATGTTTGACTTGTGAGCTGTGCCTAACCTGCTCAGCATCTGTGTGGGTAGATGGTAAATGCAGTCATACAATCATAAGATGAGACAGTGAAGGTTTATATGTTTAAAATAATACCTTTGATTTCTAGATTTAAGTTATTGATCAGACATGGTGTAGGCAAGGTGTTTGCCTTTGATATGCATATGGTACATTGTGACTGTAAATGGCAATTGACATTTGATAAGCACGTGAAAGAACGCATTGTTGAAAATTACAAATATACCCCAACTCTTGGCATATTGGAAATATCGTAAATGCCATAATTGAATGGATTTGCATGTTTTAAAATAAAGGTAAATGCCAGCTTCAAAGGGCTTTGATCAAACCTGGGCAGTCTGAATGTGGTTTTAGACAAATACAAAAAAAATCAAAGGATGAGGGAGCGAAAAAAGGAAAGCTTTCCCACACATACACACACCCACAGACACGCAAGCACACATACATATGCACATAAAGAACCTAAACTTAATTAGTGAAAAGACCCTGAGTCAAATGGGTACTCTTAAAGCACCTGTTCAAGATCCCCCTCCTCGTCCCCCTTCATGCACACACACACACACACACACACACACACACACACACACACACACACACACACACACCACAAAAATTTAATTTTAAATGTTCACAGGCAGACTATCACCCTAACCTCTTAACAGATGACAAAAAATGTAAGCAATAACACGTTTAAATACAATTAATCTTCCACCACACACATGAAAACACACACAGACATGCACACATACACACAGACACACACACACGCACACAGCAAAGATCACTGATCCACCCGTGGATGCAGTGGGAACAGTGCAAGGTGACACATTCTCACAGGTATCACATCCATATACACGCCGTGTACCAGGTGTGTTCGCCAGTGTCTGTGTGCACGGGAACAACAGAGCGTGCAAATGAGCTGGCACATTTCGGGTGGTTTATTCTGATGTGTAATAAACTTGCCTTTGTGCGTGTGCGGATGTGCATGTGCAAGCTTCGGCAAAATGACACGACCCTTCTCACCACATAAACAAAGTACAGCATTGCATTTTGTATAAAACTTAATTGCATGCTCATTAGCAGCTTTTTGTGTTTGAGTCTGTGCATCTCCGTGTAGTAAATTACACTGAATAATGTTAGCAAGACATGAGAATAATATGCTACGAGGCAAGTACTCGTGGTGACCACAAATACATCATGTGCAGAAGAATAGAAAATGAAGCACAGTACATACAGTACTAACTATTTATAATGTCCTTCCTCTGAAAAGTGAACACAGAGGACATTGCTGAGAAAGTCACTCAGCAACACTAATATAAAAAAATACATTTGGTTTTCAAATGTATAATATTTTAATTCTCCATCCATTTTCTTCCACTTCCACTTTCTTTCCTTCCCTCAACCCCAACTGTGGTGGATGGCTGCCCCTCCTTCAGCCTGATTCTGCTGGAGGTTTTTTCCTGCTAACAGGGAGTTTTTCCTTCCCACTGTCACCAAGTGCTTGCTCAAAGAGGGTCGTTTGATTGTTTGAACCTAATCAGGTCAGGGCCCAGGGGCGTAATTTCCAGGGGGGGTTATGACCCCCCCCCCCCCCCCCCCTCAATAATCAGACCCAACCAATGTAAGCCCCCCAATATAATTATGAATTATCTTGCATAAATAGGCTGTTCATTTTCTTTACTCGTTTCAGGTATTACCAGCAAAATAGTTGCATGTTTAATTATCTGGAAATTTACCCAGATTTATTTATTTATTTAGACAGAGATCTTGACTCCCCCAATGTTCAGCACAACGTTACGCCCCAACTGGGACAGGTTGCCAGCGTTTCTCGTCAACACAGAAAGACATTCACTGTGGCTAATTTAGAATTGCCACTTAACCTAACATCCATGTCTCTGGACTATGGAAATAACCTATGGAACCCTTCTTGGTGTAAGGTGACAATTCTAACCACATTATCATTGTAACACCCCCATTTCAATAATCTCAAAATGTAATTAACTGCAATTTAACAATTCAATTATTCATTTTTAATTATTACTGCAATTCTGTGCTATGGTCTAACTTTCTAAGGTTTATAGTTCACAAAAAATGTGACGGTTGAGTGTCGGTGCATACATTTTTTTTAAATAATACATTCTGAACTTTGCACACCGACCCTGCCCCTCATTGTTCAAACAATCATCAGCACCAGTGTTCTCATTTTCCAGAACCACATAAATATTAAACTGCATTTTGTCAGAACATGCCCATCGTTCTCCAGTCAACCATGAGAGAGATGAGGAGGGTGAGGTGAGGAGCTTGGATAGAAAAAAACAACAACTTTCTTCTTGTTTTTTAATTTCTGTATTCATTAATTATGCAGGGATGAACAGTGAGGTTTGTCGGTTGCTTGAATACATCATGGCGGAGGTCAGGTCCGCTGATGAATATCAAGCAAACCTTATGCACCACTCCGACCACCATCTGCCCAGAGCTGGGCCTGACTCACAAACCGCTGCACAAACACCGGTCAAACGCATTCAGGAAGGCTAATTTCATCAACATATTCAAAAAACCCTCTATTCAAACAGCAAAGGTTAACTGTGTATTTGAGGAAACTAGAGCGGGTCCTGAATCTGCTCTCCTAGTCTCTCCCAGATTACTATCTCTCTTCATTAAGTAAATGTCAGCTTCAAAAATGTGCTAGTTCAACGACAGTACTCCCAACTTCTTTTTACAGCTCTCTGCTTTAGTAAAAAAAAAGGATCACTTCACTGTGGTTTCTCTCATCATCTTCAGACTGTTTTTCTCTGCATGTGTCTGATTTTGTTTCCTATTTAAAACCAGGTGGATGAATACAAAGTGAAATGACAGCTCTGTTAAAAAGAAAATTGAGTAGAGCAGAGGACGTTTTTAAAGCCTTCTGCAAATGAGTTTATTTGTTAATGCAATCCAGGAAGAAGTATGAAGAGCTTTCAGCCGTACCGCATCCTCATTAACCTAAACTTTAGCCTGATTAAAATAAGCAAAATGGCAAGCATTTTAAATTGGCAGTTAACCCTTAAGTCACATTAAGTTCTTCAAGTCTTATCTCCTCAGTAAATGAAAGGCTCCATATGCTGTAACAGAATTAATCAGAAGTTTAAAAATTGTCCTTGAAAACAGCACCATACGAGTGCTTACTGGCATTTGGTAACAATAATGCTCTGCAAAGACTCGGTAGGCACTGCAATACTGTAAAGAAAGAAGCAAGATTATGGCACAAACCTCCTGTGAAACTCCAGCTGTCCACATCCCTTGAACCCAAAAGCCACATTTCAGCTGCTGAGCCTCTGCTGTGAGCACACACTGTCCCTGTATTCCTTCTGAAAAATACACAAACATTATTGGACTTGCTAAATATATTTATTGCACAGCATGCTGAATGTTTAAAGAGACTTTTATTTTACAATCCATATACAATTGTGGCACCGGACGAGTTTCGCCCTCAGTCTTTACATAGTAAACACGACTAACAGTGCTGCTGCTGCTGCACACTGCTCTTTGTGGCTCTGTTCTTGTCATTCTTCTCCTCTGCTCTTTGCAGTGCTCACAGTTTGAAGGACAAATCAACTGAATGCCGCAGAGGGATAAGTAAAACTAACAGAGAGATAACTCTGTTGAAAACCACAGACAGGAATAAAGAAGAGCGAACAGAAGCAGAGTTTGACAGAGCAGATTGTAGAATAATAATAAAACTGACAGCTGTATGTGGGGTTGACACTGCTTTACATTCAAGAAATATGTGAAAGTAACACTCATCTAGTGGTGAGGCGTCATTTTAATGCCTATGAAATCTGTTGTATCAGGCTGCAGTGTGCTCGCCTTGTTTTACAGCGTGAAAAATAAAAACTGTCTCATCACATAAAGGTCAACATTTGCCTTTATGTGCTCTGCATCAGCAGTACTTTAAAACTTAGCCTGTCTCTGATGCCTCGTGTTATCTTGTCTTGAGGCCGTGATCTAAAAACCTTCTTATAGATCTGTAGTAAATGGGAGCATTAAGAGGGGAACAAAAGAGGAAGAAGGAAAAATAACATAAGGAGATGTGCAGTACCTGAGGCGTACGTGTACACTTGCTTGCAGCGCAATCAGCCTTATTCAAGCCAAGGCTCTGCACGTGGAAGGAAAAATGAGAAAAAGAAACAAACTAGAAATTTCTTTTTACACAGGATGGATAGGCAGTAGCTAGGCAACAGGCACCGAGGCAGGGCAGTTTACTCTTCTGCCCCGTAAGTCTACAGGCTTTATGAGTTTCCATTTATTTCTTCATTTGCTGAAAAAGGCTGTGCCCCAAATGAAAGCTGCTAGGGAGAGAAACCCATTTTTTCTGCATGTCATGCTCAGTTACTGTTATTAGTAAACCTATGAGGTGGAATAAATGTCTCCACTGCCATAAGTTGTACCACTTTGACACTAATTTCTATAGATTGACAAACTGAGAGGATAACTTCAATACGACGATCTATGGACTCTAAGGGTTGCCACATCTGCTGTACTGTTACCTGTCTGTCTTCTTAATGTATGGATCACTGCTTGTAGGCCAAATTAAATCTTGCAGACATTGAAGTTTATTTGACTTTATGTATATCTTTTTTTAGACATATTATCTACTTAAACCTAAGGTCTACTTACAACCCATCAGATGAAGCATCTGCAGCAAGACTTAAAATTGCATATCACCGTCTGCTTCCTTGTGATTTTGCTTTACCTGACCACCAGGAGGCCACAACAAGCACAGGGGCAATCACAACACTGAGAGAGATGCTCTGACCCCACCCCACATGCAGGTCTAGCCCCAGAGTCCTTTACACCATGTTCTGTTCAATATGTTCACAGCCCCAGCTGCAAATTTAGCAGAGACACTCTTCCCCTCTTGAGTGCAGCCTCATCTGCATTACACAGATAAATTAAAGCTGGTGTTGGGGGGGAAATCGTTACATGGGATCAAGGCATTCATTGTTGCCAGGCTGAAGCTGAATTCATTTCAGCTGATGACAGGCTCCTGACAGTCTGGCAGATAAGCTGGTTAGCGTCATATTGGGTTATTTATTTATGTGGATTCACTCAGGCTTGTAACTTACCTGGCAGCTGTTCACATGCAATAAAAGACAATGCAATAGGTACAGGTAGGAGCATTAAAGTTAAGCATAAAACAAGGCTTAACAGTTTCCCAGCCATGCCTATCCATCCCTGTTAGACTCCCACAACACAGTCTGACAAAGCTATAAGAGCTGATTACCTGTCTTACCTGCTGTCATTCTGCTGAGCTACAAAGAAACAAGTGCATGTGTGGAAAAAACAGTTCAGCAGTGCTAAAAGTGCTACCCTGCATTTTCAGCACCTTTAAAAAAACAACCCCCCCCCCTCCAACATCTCAATTATTATGAGCTGTTTGAACATTTTTGGCTTTGGAGTGAATAGACCGCAGGCAGAAAATGGGAAGGCTCCTTTTCTTTATACACCAGCTGAGCCGTCAACTTATTTTCTAACTTTTTTTGAAAACTAACCACTAAATTATCCCACTACAAACTTTGTATTAATGGAAAACTATTAATGCACTTATAAAAAGTGCTTCAAAATAAATGTACCACAAGCAATTTGTGAGGGAAGGCAATGGGAAAAAGCAGATCATGGCGACTGCATGTCAAATGCTAACCATAATAATTTCATAAAAGAGTATTGGTTACTGTGTCCATAGTGTAAATTAGCATGGGCGTGTCCTCTAGTGGGATATGCTAGAAAAGACTGTGTCAGTACTTTAGATTGAGATTAGATAGATTGTTAATGAAGCTGTACCTTTACACATGCTAAGAAGAAGTACAGCTTGTAGGTAAAAAGTATTTTGAACCATATTTTGTGGTAATAATACAAATGTTTTTAAGTTGCATTTTATGAGTATTTCACTGGTGATTAGGTGGGTGTTATTTTTGTCCCAGTGACTGCTAAAAGGAAAGCTATGGCTCTCTCCTTATGCTTTTAAATAGGCAGATGCATTTATTTGCACGTATATTTCTCCCCCAGTGACTGGATCTGCATATTTGATTTGGCACAGATTTTTACACATTTGTCTTGGGATCAACACTGAGAGTACACTAGCTTGTGACACCTGATGCTGGATTTGTGTCTCCCTCTGGAATTTAACAAGAGTCCTTATTCATTAGGATAGGGACTCCTTAAATAAGTACCCAGAGGCATTACCAAGATGGTAATAAACCCGATTCTTTGATCCCCGTGATAGCACAGAGAAACCCCGACTCAGGAGTGGTCAAAACATTTATAAATCTTTATTCAATCATCTTCCTACCAAGTGGGGATGATTTTAGTACATCAAGGGGAGCTGGCATTTTGAACCTAATTCTTTTCCAGTTTATTTATAAATTAAATGATATTATTAAGGTCTCTAAAACACCTTAATAATGTCTAGGCCCTTACAGAAACCTTTTTAATCTTTTTAAATCCCTTCAGATTCTCCAATTCAGAAGTTAATCCTCACTAAGCAGAACAACCCAAGAAAATTTGTTAAAACCTGAAAAGCTGACCTTTCTAAAAATAAAGTATTTTTTTTCTTTTAACTGACAGCATCAATAAAAGAACCAGCAGAGGATTTAAGGGAAACCAACATTAATTAAGCCAGTGGGCCTATAGGCCATTTATGCTCCTGGCTGTCTTTGATGGTGCCAAGGGAGGACGACACTGACAAGCACTGGGTCTGTCACTGGTACGCTGATAAGCACCAGAAAAGACAGAGTAGTAGGACATTTCTGGGTTTGCTATCCAGGCCTGCTCTTGCCTGTAGTGACAAAGGGAACAGGAATGAATAACAAAGTATTATGCTTTGTTTGTACTCTCACCACAATTCAAAGAGCTGATATGATTAAAGCAGCACAACAAGTAAATTGAAAGGTGTGATAATTGTGCCCATGACAACACAAATATCTGTAGATAAGTGGGCAGCATAGTAAAAAAAGACTATGCTCTTTCTCATCCTCCCCCCCCCCCCCCCCTCTCTTTCTATATTGTAAAGACCAGATCTCAGCAGCGCAGATCAAACGGTCGTAGTGATGAAAAGAGCAGGTCTCTGAGGGCTGACACGGAGAGGAAAGGACGAGCCACCAAGATCAGAGAGAAGGAACAAATAAAGGCTAATTTGCGCTGATGATCTAGACCGTACCTAAAAAGCTTCAAAGAGTGGCAACGTGAACTCGAGATCATTGGTCAGATTGTGTGATTGTACACAGATAATCGGGGTGCACCACAGAAGGGCCTGGACAATAAACTGCATCTTTGCCTTTGAAGATATTTTCATATTAGTCACAGACTTACATATTCCAGTTCAGTTACTTTTCATTGCTGCTGTCAGCTTGAAGGCCGCCTCTGCAAAACTGTGTTTCAAAGTAACTGATTTGAATGGCTGGAATGCACTAAAGCTGTTGACTGCAAAGTGTTGGATAACCCGAGAACTTTAGAATACGACTGCAATGTTACTGCACAGGCACTGATAGATTTGGTCAAGCATCATGTGCTTGGAAGAATATTTCCAGACGTCCAGTATTTGGTTGTGATTTGTGAAGAAGACAGACAGAGAATCACTCTGAGCTCTTGCATCAGTGTGAGTTCAGAGAATGAATGCAGCACAGACTACACCCATCTGCTGTAGTATGTTTTAACCAGCATGTGAAAGAAATATATAAAATGATGAATTTAGAACCTACTAACTGCTTTTTTTTCTTTTTGTCACAGCAGCTAACAGCAAACACGGCTCCTCCTACGCACATTTGTGCACTGCATACCAGTAAATACAGAATTGTTCAGGATTTTTTTCTTTTTCTTTGTTTTTGCAGGCACAAAAGAAATATGGAAATAATTTGCATATTTATTTTCAAACAAATCCCATTGTATTTTCCAGTTGTGGTATTTTACAAACATAAGAAGTTTTTTGGTTGTTTTCACAGTTGAATTGCTTTGTACTGACGGCGAAAGGGGCAGTTTGTTTATTGTTTTAAAAAAACGTTTTCAATGAAGTTGTTTTCACAAGAATGTTAGTGATGGTTTTGTCTTTTTTCGTTAATACAAAATAGGAAATAAATGCAGCAATTTATTGAAACATTTACAAACATACATGGAACAGTATATAAAGAAGAAAGAGGGTTGTACAATTCCAATGAGCTTGAAAGTCAATTGTTAGTAAGGCCAACATAACCTGAACTCTCTAGGGGAAGCTTTCTTCTTTCAGTAGTCTTCAGGAATAGTTCTCCAGGCTTCCTGGAAGAATTTCAAAGCTCTTCTTTGGATGTTGGCTGCCTTTCATTGCTTTCTCTTTCGAGATGATCCCACCTTGCTTCAATAATAATGCTTTATAACGTGGTCCAGGCTGTGGAGTGGCCAATCCATGATTGATACTGTTCTATTGTGTGTTTTTCTATTCAGGTATGCGTTCACTGTATTGACAGTGTGTCTAGGATCACTGTCATGCTGAAAAATGAAGCCTGTCAGACACATTCCAGATGGTACTGCATTGTAGATTTTCTACATTCATACTTCCGTCAGTTTTGACAAGATCTCCACACCACTGGTTGGAATGCAGCCCAAAACCATGACAGAGCCGTCACCGTGTTTTGCAGACGGTTTCAAACACTCACTGTAGTACCTTTCTCCTGATATTTCTGTACATGTCGGTGTTGATCTGAACCATAAATTTTACATTTGTATTTATCACTCCATGAGACCTGTGGCCAATGATTTTCAGTCCATTTTTTATGTAATTTGGCATACCTCTTGCTCTTCTCCCTGTTTCCCTTCCACTGAGACCATTTCTGATGCTTAAATTGATCGACTGTGGGGGGAGATGCATCTTTCAGGTCCTGTTTCTGAGATATGTTAGGTTTTTGGTTAATGGCTCTTGGGAAACTTCTTACAGTGCAAAAATAATATTTTAAGCTTTTAACCTGTGTTATCTTTGGCCTTTTTTTTTCATTGATTCAGCTAAATCAACTGGAACGAATTATGTGTTTCTGTGACAAGGCTGCTAGCATTAAAGCCCTTAAAAAGTACAATTTATGTTCTTGGTAAAGAAAAAGTAGCCAAAGAAAAACTTAAAAAAAAATCATCCAAAGCCTGAAGAACTATTTCTCAAGATCACTTAAAAAATATAATAACTTTCTTGGAGACAAAATATAAATACATGAGATGAGGCTAAATATTTTTTTGCACAGGACTATATAAAAACATTTTTTTATATAAAATAAACATTATTTATTTTATTCTTCTTTATGTTATTATTTATTCTAAATATACTATTAATTAAATGCAGTTTGACTATGTTAAATGCTTGTTTTGCAGTTGTTTGCTCTTTGGAGGCTGGAAGTGGAAATCCATTTTCGAATACATAGCAGCATTTTTTTTAAGTTGATATTATGCCACTATTATGAATACAGTTATGTTCTGATCTGCAATAAGTGCTCAAATGTGAGATGTTAGAAAACTGAAACCACCGATTTAGAGGTCGTGATCATGTTTAAAAGAAACCAATGAGAAAATGTGTGTAGGAGGAGAGAAGCAAGCAGTGCCACGTGCCATGGTCACACTCTCAACACTCATTCATCTAGACCCCTTCTTTAAAAGGTTTTCCAGTGAAAGGTCAGTAGTCAGGGAAACATAACCATAAGCTGTTTTAAGCCTTTGAGCAATAACACTTTTATAGATTTTCTGGTCAGGGCAATCTTTAGCTTTGTTTATGAATAGCAGTCACCTGCACTGTGTGTGAAACACTGCGTGGTATTCGTGGCTAAACCATGTTTAAAATGTGAGTTTGACCAGTTGCTATGGGGTTGCAGCTGCTGTTGTGCTATCACCTCTGTGCACGCGCCCATGAAGTTTCATAACATCTCCTGATTTACAAATGAAATAATTTAAGAGGGTGAAATACGACTTGCTGGCCTTGAGAAATAAGGAAGCAACCAAAACCACAGATTCGATGGACTATGCTGGCGTCACCATGGCAACAGCAGATAGCGCAGTAGCAGAACGCTTGTCAATCAAACCATCTCATGAAGAAAGAGCTTATCGATCTAGGAGAAAGCTGTAAGAGTGTGTATGATAAAAATTGCAAAAAGGGACAAGATGAATGAGAAACATGGTTAGGACCTTACTATCAGTTCACAGTGCTTTTAATGCTCCCACACCTTTGACCAAGGCCTGTTGAATATTGAAGCAATGGGCTTAGGAAGTGTGTCATGTTACAGTGCAGTCAAGACCTGACCCAGGACTGCAAAGATCAGTGTGTGGTGTGAGCTGCACTCTGCTGGCGTGGGGACAGAGAACAGTCTAGCATAATACAGCAGGTCCTCTGGAAACAAGAACTGTAAGCAACAGGCAATTTTTAAAAACAAACAAACAAACATAATAAAACATTTGTTTTCAAAGTAGATTAATATTGCTTCTTAGTATTTGGATGGGTTACGAGTTAATATTCCACAGATAACCCATTTTTTAGCTATCTATTGATGTAATCAATAAGTAGGTAAATTGTATTAAACTATTCCATCAAAGAGCTGGAAAACATTGTGGGAAATAAATTAAATAAATAGATGGAATTGTTGACATTGCAAAATGTTGCCAATAGTAATTCTTCTCTTTAAGAAATGCAGAAATCCTAATGGTCCTGGTAGCTTGATAAGACTGCCGACTGAATTACTGTTTCACTTTACATATGCAGAAGTCATATTTTCTTGTTTTTTCATGTGAGAATGTAAGTTACTGCATATCGGCTAAATCCGCCCCAAAATGGGAACCACTAATCCACTATTTGAGCCATTTTTGTGGGAAATTTCAACATTTTTCTTTTTTTCCAGAGAACAAAAGTAAAATGGCCTGGATTTGTATAGCGCTTTTCTAGTCCCTAAGGACCCCAAAGCGCTTCACACTACATTCAGTCATTCACCCATTCACACACACATTCACACACTGGCGATGGCAAGCTACGTTGTAGCTACAGCTGCCCTGGGGCGCACTGACAGAGGCGAGTTCTGTTAGTTCTGCCACTTCACAGTAAAGGCTTAAAAATGGCTGTGTGTTGGTCCCACACAGAGACTGCCACACCTATGCAGACTCACATGTACATGTAGCCATTTACTGTCACCAGGGGGCAGTGTCACAAGCAACCAGCTAGTGCTCTAATTAATTACAAAGAGCTGAAGTGAAATCTAATGTTAAACCAGTTAAAGCTGTGCACTGCGGCCACACTGTCTGTACTTTTTGTGCACTTTTTTTGCTCTTTGATGTTTTTTTAAAAATGTTTTTTCGTCAACAGTTTTCAACCAGCCAGCATTAGACAGTTCACAGTTCAGTTGGTCTTTTAAAGGACTGTGTGCGAGCCCATCTGTGTAGGTTGCATGCCCATAATCCTTTGAGCTGCGTAGGCAAATACCTGAGCAAACAGACACAAATGTGGTACCATAAATCCCTCATAAGAAGGTTTCAGGTCAAATCTGCCTTTGAGTGTTGACCTCTCTCTTTGTTGTTTGCATACTTTATGTGGCTGGCTGGCTTTTCTAGAGTGCCTTTGCCTTAGTGGTTGTAGTGATAATTTGAGGTCCTAAATTGAGTGTAGGTGTGATTATGGATGTAAATGGTTGTGTATCTCTCTCTGTTAACCCTGTAATTGACTCTTGCATGGCTTATCCTTCTCCTCATCCAATGTCAGCTATGAGTTGCCTCCATTCCATTGAGAATCTGGTTTGATAAGAGATCAAGATGATATATGGATGGGTGGATGTCATGATAAAAATGATCAAAAAGCTCTGAAAACAACTGGCCTGATTTAAATGTTGACCGTCTCTTTGGTCCCTGGACTGTGTTCAGAATGGCTGCTGCGTTTAGATCTCAGTGAAAGTCCTCTTATGTCAGTTGTGCTTTAGCAATATCTCTTCCAGCTATCAATCTCTCAGCAGCAATCGCTCTACTTTTCTTTAACTTTCAGGAAGTGGATGAAATTGCAGGGAGACATATTTTGTGAATGAAGAAGTAAGGGAATACTGTTTGTCTGGCCACAAACCTCCTGCATTCTCAATGCTCTCTGAGCTGGCGCGCGCCACAGTTCTGATTGTATCCTTTCAATGTTCTCCCTCAGACACCCCACAATGTTACAGCAGAGCTCCACGTTGACAGTCTCACCCTGGGGGACCATTTCACAGCACAGAACCCCATCCGCTTCCTTCAGGCTTGCAAAATATGGGCTTTTCCACTGGAAACTGCTGAGAACTGTTCAGTTGTAGCCAGAAATGCAGCTCTCATCAATGATCCTCCACATGCAACTTTGCTCTCTTAGCAAGCTGCATCTTTGTGGTGAAAGAGCCTACAAGTTGTCAAAATAGGGCTGTCCAATCTATAAATGTAATTTTGATTGTTTTCCACTCACGAACATAATTTTTACATGTTAGAAAAAATATTAAAAGATTAAAAAAAAACAGTTTTGTGTAAAAGTATCTGTATCTGCTTCTACTGAGTACTTAAATTATATGGGTGATTCAGCTCAGGAAGATAATGGAATAAATTAGAAGAGAATCTTTGAGGAAAAAGAACAGAGAGGGAGTAAGATCGCCAAACATCTAAGGAAGTGCAACAAGGAAAACAATTTGCATTAAAATAAAACTCTTAAGAGAAAACCAAGAAAGGCCCTGCAGTTTTGTTCTCTCTGCATTTGATCAATAGAATCACATTGTCATGGTCCCCGTGCCTGCCCAGCCGGCCTCACAAGGCTACACTTGTGTTTTTTCTCTCTTTCTCCCCCTATCTCTCTGCCTGGGCGGAGCTCACAGCTGGCTCCCGCCCTTGGCTCTCACAGCTGTTGGCGATCAGCTGATTATCCATCTTCTATTTGAGGCTGGGTCACAGATCCTCTCATCGCGGGATGATTGCGCTACTGACGTTAGTCTACCTTTCCAGCTCCCGTGGTCTTACACCTTTATGCCTTCGTGATTTGTGATTGATGTCTCCCTTTCCCTGTTCCAGCTTATCTTCCCGGACCTGTGACCTCCCCGCGGTACGAACGTGTGTGAGGACGTGAGCGAGCGTGAGAGAGAGAGAGCCTTCCCCTAATCCCCTGGAACCCTGAATTTCCCGTCACTGTATATATTATTGCACGGGTGTGTAAATAAATCGTGTTCTGAGACATCAACCTGCTCTGCGCTTGAGTCCCTGTTTTCAGCTCGTGACAGAATCATCCCGCCAGGAAATGGACTCAGCAGACTCCACTCCCACTCTCGCCACCCTGGCCGCAATGCTGGAGCGACACGAACAGATGTTTGTTCATCTCCGTGGCGAGCTCGCTGCTCTCACGCAGGCTGTGGCCCAACGAACACCCCTGCCGGCAATTCCACCTGCCGCCGCTCCTCTCCAGGAAGCCTCGGCCTCAGCAGTAAGTGCCACACCTCCTGCTTCTTCACTTTCCCAAGCTAACAGATTTCTACCCACACCGAAAGCTTTCTCCGGAGAGATTGATAAATGTGCTGGCTTCCTCACTCAATGTGCCCTTCAGTTTCGTCAGCAACCGCAAGCTTTTGCTAACGATGGTGCTAAGATTGCATATATAGTTCAACTACTCCAGGATCGGGCTCTGATTTGGGCTCAAGCTGTGCTTCACGCCAACCCTGACATAACGTATTCTGACTTTTTGGATAAGTTCAAAGGCGTCTTCGATAGAAAATCCACCACGCTCACAGCCGGCCAGCGCCTGCTCGCGCTCAAACAAGGCAAGCGGAGTTTGGCTGATTTCTCTATTGACTTCTTCACCTTAGCTGAACAGACAGAGTGGGGGGAGGAGGCTTTAAAAAGTACTTTGCTTTCTAATGTTAACGAAGACATAAAGAAAGAACTGATGCTTCGTGAACTGCTTTCTTCCCTAGACGCGCTTATGACCCTGTGCGTTCGGCTGGATGACAGAGTACGTGCACACCGGAGCGCGCACACACGGACGGGACAGGAATCACTGGATTATCACGGGGCCTCTCCAGCCGGCCGCGGGCCGCGCGACTCTGACGCCGGTGATGAGGAGGAGCCCATGCAGCTTGGACACTCGCGGCTAACGCCTGCAGAGCGCCAGCGCCGTCTGGCCGCCGGTGAGTGCGTCTATTGTGGCCGTAAGGGTCACTCTGTCTCCTCGTGCCCGACGCTGGCAAAAGGGCGCGCTCGCCAGTGATTGAGAGGGTGCTGGTGGGCGATCTGTCTAGTAAAAACCCTCTCCCCAGACTTCTCTTACCGGCCAAACTTCAAGTACAATCTGTTTTTCACTCGCTTTCAGTACTCATTGACTCTGGGGCTGAGCAGAACTTTATTGACACCTCGCTCGCCGCCAAGCTGAACATCGCTTTGGAGCCCTTGTCACGCCCTCTCCGCGTGCACGCGCTCTCTGGTCACCGCCTGCCCGATATCACTCATGTCTCGGAATTCCTTTCGTTGTCTCTCTCGGGCAATCACACGGAGAGGATTTGTTTTTTTGCATTCACGGCTCCACTCACTCCGCTGGTTCTCGGTCACCCCTGGCTTGTGCTCCATAACCCGCACATTGACTGGGAGAAGGGTGACGTCCTGGGTTGGAGTGTTAATTGTCACATGTCCTGCCTTCGGGCGGCCACGGCGCCCGTTCCGCTTCTGCCCTCTGGTTCGCCGTCCGACCCCCCAGATCTTTCGGCGGTTCCGCGGGTCTATCATGACTTGCGTGGCGTGTTCTGCAAGGATCGGGCGCGGTCCCTTCCCCCCCACCGCCCGTATGACTGCGCTATCGATCTCCTTCCGGGGGCTCCGTTGCCGTCTAGCCGCCTGTACAGCCTCTCCCAGCCGGAGCGGGTCGCTATGGAGCGTTACATCTCTGAGTCGCTCGCTACGGGCTTGATCCGTCCCTCCTCCTCCCCGGTTGCGGCTGGGTTCTTCTTCGTGGACAAGAAGGACGGTTCGTTGCGCCCGTGTATCGACTTTCGCGGCCTTAACCTGATCACTGTCAAGAACAAGTATCCTTTGCCGCTGCTTTCCTCTGCTTTTGAGCTGCTCCAGGGCATGACTGTTTTTTCTAAGCTGGACCTGCGCAACGCCTACCACCTGGTTCGCATCCGGGAGGGGGATGAGTGGAAGACGGCCTTCAATACTCACCAGGGGCACTTTGAGTACCTTATGCCCTTCGGCCTCACCAACGCTCCCGCTGTTTTTCAGACCATGGTGAACGAGGTGCTTCGTGACTTTGTTAATCGCTGTGTCTTTGTGTACTTGGATGATATCCTCATTTTTTCTAAGTCACTCGCGGAGCATCAGGTGCATGTGAGACAGGTCCTGCAACGCCTCTTGGAGAACCGGCTGTTTGTGAAGGGGGAGAAGTGTGTGTGTTCCACGCGCCTGCGGTGGCTTTCCTGGGCTATATAGTTGAGAACGGAAGTCTACGTACCGACCCTGGGAAGGTGCGTGCGGTGGTTGAATGGCCAGTCCCTCCTAATCGCCGCCAACTGCAACGTTTTCTGGGATTCGCTAATTTCTACAGGAGATTCATTCGCGATTTCAGTAAGATCTCTCTCCCTCTCACTAGACTCACCTCTCCGAAGGTTCCTTTTCTGTGGGACCCTGCCGCTCAGCGAGCCTTCGTCCAGCTCAAGGAGAGGTTTTCCTCAGCGCCCATCCTCCGGCAGCCGGACCTCACAAGGCAGTTCGTGGTGGAGGTCGACGCTTCTGACTCCGGGGTGGGGGCGGTTCTCTCACAACAGGAGGACGGTAAGCTTCACCCATGTGCTTTCTTCTCTCGCCGTCTCTCACCCGCAGAAAGCAATTACAACGTCGGGGATCGGGAACTCTTGGCCATAAAACTCGCCTTGGAGGAATGGAGACATTGGCTGGAGGGGGCTGCTCACCCATTCATTGTTTGGACGGATCACAAGAACCTGGAGTACATCCGTTCGGCCAGACGCCTCAGTTCTCGGCAAGCCAGGTGGGCATTGTTCTTCGCTCGCTTTGATTTCACCATCACCTACAGGCCCGGATCTCGCAACGTGAAACCGGATGCCCTGTCCCGGCAGTTTTCCACCACGGAGGAGGAGTCGGTACCCGAACCAGTTCTGCCGGCGGCCTGGGTGGTTGGAGCCGTTTCCTGGGAGATTGAATCCCTCATTCAGGAGGCACAAGAGACTGAACCGGATCCTGGGACCGGCCCAACGGGCCGCCTCTTCGTCCCTTCGGCGGTCCGCTCCCAGGTACTCCAGTGGGCTCACACTGCCCGTTTCTCATGCCACCCCGGGGTCTTCCGTACCCTGTCCTTCCTTCGACGCTACTTCTGGTGGCCCACCATGGCGAGGGACGCCAGGGAGTTTGTGACCGCCTGCCCCGCCTGCGCCCAGAACAAGCGGTCAAACCAACCTCCGTCGGGCCATCTTCTACCTCTCCCTACGCCGGCTCGACCATGGTCACACATCGCGCTGGACTTCATCACTGGACTGCCTCCTTCTGCAGGTTACACCGCCATACTAACTATCATCGACCGTTTCTCTAAGGCCGCACACTTTGTCGCCCTTCCTAAACTCCCTACGGCTCTGGAGACGGCTCGGCTCCTCGCCTCACATGTGTTCAGGCTCCATGGGATCCCCGAGGACATTGTCTCGGACAGGGGACCACAGTTCACTTCCCGAGTATGGAAGGAGTTTTGCACCGCATTGGGGGCCAAGGTCAGCCTCTCTTCTGGTTTCCACCCACAGAGCAACGGACAGTCCGAACGGGCTAACCAGGAGTTGGAAGCTGCCCTCCGGTGTGTTGCCTCCCACAATCAATCGACCTGGAGTGAACAGCTGCCATGGATCGAGTACGCCCACAACAGCCACACCTCCGCCGCCACGGGCAGGTCACCCTTTGAGGCATCCCTGGGCTACCAACCACCCCTGCTCCCAGCTGTCGAAGGTGCGCACTCTGTCCCCTCTGTTCAGGCTCACCTCCGCAGGTGCCGCCGGGCCTGGCGTGCTACTCGGGCCGCTCTACTCCGCACTAAGGAGCGCAACAAAGCCCTCGCTGACCGTCACCGGACGCCGGCCCCTGAATACTCCATCGGTCAACAGGTATGGCTGTCTACCCGTTTTGTGCCGTTGCGGACGGAGTCTAAGAAGCTGTCACCTCAGTTCATTGGCCCCTTTCCCATAGACTCCATTGTCAACCCTGTGTCCGTTCGCCTCAAGCTGCCTCGTACCATGCGGATTCACAATGTTTTCCATGTGTCCCAGGTCAAGCCGGTGCTCTCCAGCCCGCTGTGTCCTCCTGCCAGGCCCCCGCCGCCCCCCCGGCTTGTGGGTGGTCAGCTGGTCTATGACATCTCCCGCATCATGGACTCCCGGCGCCGCGGCAGGGGTTTTCAGTACCTGGTGGATTGGGAGGGCTACGGGCTAGAGGAACGTTCCTGGGTGCCTCGGGCGGCTATTCTAGACAGGAATATGCTTCGGGACTTCCATCGCAGGCATCCAGGTAAGCCTGGTGGGTCGCCGGGAGGCTCCCGTTGAGGGGGGGGTACTGTCATGGTCCCCGTGCCTGCCCAGCCGGCCTCACAAGGCTACACTTGTGTTTTTTCTCTCTTTCTCCCCCTATCTCTCTGCCTGGGCGGAGCTCACAGCTGGCTCCCGCCCTTGGCTCTCACAGCTGTTGGCGATCAGCTGATTATCCATCTTCTATTTGAGGCTGGGTCACAGATCCTCTCATCGCGGGATGATTGCGCTACTGACGTTAGTCTACCTTTCCAGCTCCCGTGGTCTTACACCTTTATGCCTTCGTGATTTGTGATTGATGTCTCCCTTTCCCTGTTCCAGCTTATCTTCCCGGACCTGTGACCTCCCCGCGGTACGAACGTGTGTGAGGACGTGAGCGAGCGTGAGAGAGAGAGAGCCTTCCCCTAATCCCCTGGAACCCTGAATTTCCCGTCACTGTATATATTATTGCACGGGTGTGTAAATAAATCGTGTTCTGAGACATCAACCTGCTCTGCGCTTGAGTCCCTGTTTTCAGCTCGTGACACACATATCCTGATGATATTCTTGCAACTACAAGTTTTTGTTAAATCGTTTCCATTACGAACCTGCGCCTGTGTTTAAACACCATATATTGTGTATAATTTCAAAATCTTCGCATTTTTCTTGCAACAGTTTTCACACCCGCAGTTCTTCTGAGATCGGTGTCAGCAGAATTAGAATTGCCCGCTAACAAAAGAATGGTCTTGCTGTAATTTGCATAAAATGATTTTGCATCCTAAGCATATAAACACGTTGAGCGCAAGTCAAAGAAAATGTCTCTTTGATTAGCCTGTCCATTCATGTGAAGTGACACGGGTCCCTGTGGAGGCATCATTGTTTCTCGCAAATCTGCAGCTATGACAACGAAGGAAATTGTTAGAGCACTTGATTTACAAAATGAGAATAGTTAAGAGCACAGGAGACTTTGAAGTGTAAAAGAGGACTGTGAGAGGAATAGGAGAGGAGCGGAAGACATATTTTGAAGTTGGAAGGAAAATTGGAAATGTAACGCCGAGAGGAAGTGAGCCAGAAAACAAATCTAGGAGCAGATAATGAGAACAATGCACTGATGAAAGTGGAAGAAGAAATGTCACAGGAAGACTGCAACTGATGTTGATATATTTTGGATGAAAGAAAAAGGAACTTTCTTATACTTCAGAATATTTTAGTGGCAGGAAAAAGAACTGTAATGAAGCACCCAGTGAAACACAGAATGACAAATAAAAGAACTCTGGAGTTTTTATCCAGTCGCCCCTTTCGTTCCCATACACTGCTTCATCTACAGACAGACTGTCACTGGATTTCAGGACATCCTCAAAGTATTCCTTTTGGTGTACAACTTTTTTTCTGCATTTGAGATCAGCAAGTCTCTTATTTTCCTCAATGTATAGAGTCTGGGCAGAACGAAGTTTCCCTCGATCATTTGACAGCATTCAAGAATCTTTTCAAGGCCACCTGCTTCAGAGGCTCAATGTTTTTTGTGCGCGCGTGTGTGCTTCAGCAACTGCCTAAGTCCCACTTCACTTGGTTCATCATTATTTGTCAGCTGCCTGTCAGAGACCCACAATCTAACAAGCCTGAGAGAACTCTGAATGTCTGGTGACTGCGACTAATGCGACTAAGCAGTTGCCACTGCAGTTGCAGCCTAATGGAGGTGGTGAACATGGCACATTCAGACTCAGTGCAGACCAAACAGCTGTATTTAATAAATCTGGATTGTTCCCTCTCCATGTTTACAATAATATAACTTAATTGTGTTTCTGTGCCAGCTGCAAAGCTTCCCTTTCATTCAGCTGCATTTCTATCTTTCACGGTAATATGCAATTATAAAAAAGGCATTTTCCCCCTAAATAATCTCTCTCTCTCTCCTTCTCTGTGTTTCTCTCTCTAAGCTGCTGTACATCGGAGAGTTTTTCTATTACAAGTCAAGGTCAAATAGACCGAAATGTCTGGCAATTAATGTTTTTATAGCATGCATTTACTTTCTTTTACTTACACAATCGATAACAGATATTTTTCCCACAGAGTGAGCAGAACAAATGTTTGCATTCGCAGTGTAATCAGTTAAAAAGCACCAAAAGATAAAAATGCTTCACACAGTGTAAACATCATGATTGGAACAGACCTGAACTGATCGATACTAAAACCTTTTATAAACCAATCGGAAGGAAAATATAGCAATGTAAAGTATTTAACAAGATTACTTTCTGCCTGTGTCCTTCCAGCAAATGGCCTGCATCATTACATGAACATATAAGCATGTATGCTTCTAATTATTCTATACGTGGCAACTTCCAAGCTGAACTGTTCTTTTGTGACGATTGTATTTTTAATAAAAACTGGAAGAAACTAGAGAAAGAAAATAACAGCAAACACTGTGTTGAACAGATGATAGACATCCCTCGTCAGAGAGCTGATCAAAAATGCACCAAAGAGATAGCTTCTGACAAAGATGAATGCACAACATTTTCATCAATATTTTGCATGTCACACCCTCTAAGTGCCTCGGTGCATATAAATTCGGGCCTTGTTAAATCAATTCCTATATAAACAATTCCCCCAAGATATTTAATTGTAATGAATACATTTGCAAATAAATAAAGAAATAAAGGAAATGCCTGCATATTACCATAGCTGTAGACATATGATGTTATCCCCTTAATGCTAATTGTAATTTGGTTTCTAGACACGCTATTGCCAAAAGTATTTGCTCGTCTGTCTTCAAACCCATATTTTATTTTTATTTAACCTTTATTTATACAGCCAGTCCCATTGAGACTCAATGTCTCATTTACAACTTTTTGAACTTTTGAACATTTAAACTTGAGTGACATCCCATTCTTAATCCACAGGGTTTGATATGGGGGAAGGCTTTCCACACAGTTTAGGAGTGTGCTCATGGGAATTTTTGATCATTCTTCCAAAAGCACATTTCTGAGATAAGACTGATCTTGGGCAAGAAAGCCTGGCTTGCAGTCTTCACACTAATTCATCCCGAAGGTGTTTTATCAGGTTGACATTAGGACTCTGTGCAGGCCAGTCTAGTGCTTCTACCCCAAATTTACTCATCCTTGTCACTATGGACCTTGCTTTGGGAACTGATGTGCCCTGGAAGGGGCCATCATCAAAGTGTTCCACAAAAATGGGAGCCAATCACTTCCATTTTGTTATAATCCCAATAACTGTGAAATAATGCCTTTGTTAGCATCCCAGAAAAGGTAGAGGAGTTGGCTGAGAAGAGGGAGGTCTGGGCTCCTCTGCTTAGGCTGCTGCCCCCGTGAAAGAATCGATGGATGGACTGATGGATATTTAGCGGAGAGGACATTTCACAGCTGGAGTTGTTGCACAGGTACCGCGCTGGAATTCACAGAGCTCCTGAGAACAACACATTCTTTCGCGAATGTTTGAAGCAGTCTTCATGCCTAGGGTGCTTGATTATATACACCTGTAGCCATGGAAGTAATTGGAACACCTGAATGCAGTGATTTGGAGTGGACTGAATACTTCTGGTAATATAGTGGTGGTGTGGTGAATGTAAGTCTAATTTTCACCTTATTATCAGTGTCCTTGGTCTCCACCAGCTGCTCCCAAGTTTCTTGTACCAAGCCTGTATGATGCCCAGTTGCTGGCATGTAAGGATAGAGGCGGTAATTGTCAAGGTGATCTGTAGTCAGAGAGTATGCTCGACCCAGGAGACACCATCAACTAAACCAAAAGAGAATCCTAGTAAAACTAAACGTTTCTGGATTGGAAGCATACATGTGTGAAAGGACAACTTGCATTCATGTTGAGGTAATGGGAATCATTTAATGTATTACCTGTAACTTTAATATACTTACTGAAATATTGTAATGCATGGTACTGTAGGTAACATGCTGGAAGTAGCTTTGTAAAACAAACAGAAAAAAACACACAAAAAAAAGCCATTATAACTGCCTCAAGAAAGTAAATTTAACAGCTCGAAGAAAACATTTAAATAAAGCAAAGCTTGAGAATCATCAAGTACTTTAGGACTCACACCACAGCAGCCTCTGCAGTAATGTGCATGACAACTGTTATATTTCCTGGGGTGTTCCTGGTACAATGGTGAAAAAGAAGTAAAAAGGACGCATGGGGGTGGACTGACAGGGATTGAGATGAATCAACACTTTCCTTTATCTGGTGGTGGAGCAAAATGCCTTCAGTTAAAAACAGAAATATACTGAAAGATGTTCTTCTTTCCTTTTCCTGTGGCAATACCAAACACTCCTCCCTGAGAATTTCTTACGCATTATTTCATCCGGCTTGATTTCATACCTTGCGCTTTGTGAACAGACTCAGACCGATGCACAATGCATTTCCTTTGTCCTTTTCTGTTCAAATTTCCAGAGTTCTCACTGGGTTTGTGGGACTTGAGAGGAAATCACAAACTGATGAATCCATTTAACTGATAAACTGATCTTGTTTATTTTGTTGAAACAAGCTATTTCCCCCTGTTTAACTGACACCACTGGCAGATAAACATTTACTTCAAATAGTTCACTGTTAAGAAATAGGGTGCTTACACATTAAATATATGCTGGCCATAGCTGGTACCTGCTAAAGATTATTATGCTGATGTCAGACTTTAGCAGTAAGCTCAAAGAAACCCTTGTCTACAGCCTAATAGTGACATTAAAACAAACTCTCAGACAGAAAATGATCTGAAAAAGAGATAACATTCAGCCAGTGGTAGTTCTCTGAGTGAAAATGCTGTGTTGATGATTGTTGACTACTTTTAGCCAATAGGAATGCAACAGTTATTCAAATAACCCCTTATTACAGCCAAGGTGTGCAGAAGAACATATCTGAATGCACAACACATCAAACACTGAAGCAGATGTGCTATAGCAACAGAAGAGCATACTTAGGGCCAATTACTGGTTCTTGATAATTTACCCACAAGTATTTATAAAGTTTGTTCCTCTTTTCCTGTGCTTTTTAGCTTGAAGTCTTCTTCTTTAACACTGTTGTCACATCAGACAACTGTCAATTTGAAAAAAGCAGTGAAATAGCAGCAGGAGTTTCCGTTTATATCTTTAATTCAAACAAAATTAGAAAGTTTTGCTCATTTGTGCTACTAGTGGTCAAAAAAACTCAGCAGGGAACTTTTAATTCCACAAATTAGGTAATTGGGATGAAACTGAAAAAAAGAAAGAAGCAAAATCTCTTTTCCTGGTTGTTCAACCTCCTGCAAGTGGCACACACAGAAAATGATCACAGTCAGTGTTAGAAATAAAGTCAATTGGGGCTGAGCTCCAACAGTGCAGGTACACTGTGAGGCAAATCGCCTCCATTCCCAGCTCAGCTGGATGATGCACAGTCACTCACACATGCACAAACACACAGTTACTGTGGTGTTTGCTGCTTTGTCAGAAAACACAATGTGAAAATGAGCATGGGAACGCTCCAGTACGTCTATACTCTCCTCCACCATGACTGACAAATTTCAAATGCAGCTCCTTGTGGGATCGTTTCGTGCAACCGTTTCTCATTATTTCACATGACTGAAAGCTTCCACCATCAGCATGAATCTGTCTATGTAAGAAAGGCAATATATCTCAATCACACAGGGGTAACAAAGCACATACTCTGCCCCACAGAGTTCAATCTAATATGTCTCAACTTTATTTTAACTTGGAAAAAAACCTAATCTTTTCAAACTACGTGACAGCATCTCAGACATAAGCTTAATCTTCTTGTTGTAACACTAACAATATTTCTTTTTAATACTTGCTTTATGAACCTTTTAAAAAGACCCCTTTAATGTGACAGTGAGGGCTTTCGTTTTTTTTAGAAAATGAACATCACACACACACTTTTAAAGCTAATTACATAACCATCTGCCTGGTGACTGTCCTATTGTGGTGCCTTATTTAACCAGTGTTAGAGCAAGGGTTTTTTTTGGTCCACCTAAACAGAAACCTCCCACAACAGCTATGGGAAAAAAAATGAATCATGTTTTTAAAATGATTACCTGCTTTTGCCGTATCAAGTTAATGTTGCTAATAAAGTGTGATTAGTGATTTAAGTCGGATAATGTCTGATATTTTGTTCCTATTGGGGTTGTATTGTAAATATTATACAGCCAATTTTTCACTTGAGTTAAATATTATTTATATATAAAATGCAATAACTGGCATCTGGTCTGTCTTTAACACATACTCTTATAACATATGGACCATCAAATGTATTTATTGCATTGGGATTTGTGTTTGTCATATGCGATGCATATATTTATATATTCTTACTCAGAGTCAGGGCCCACATGGTATCTGTTCTATCACAGACATTTAATATAGAACTGATTTATGTTTATTATAAAATGAATAAATCTGATGAAATGTATCCATGCAATCTGCTCTTGATCTATTTTGGTCATACTTTTAGTTCACATGACAGCTTGGAAACTCTCATTGCTGGGGCAAAGAGAATTTGGGGAACACAAAATAGGTCATGAGCCTGGAAAGGTTGGGAAACTACCCAAGTATTAAAATAGAGTCTTCACTCATCTACTGGGAGACTCTGTTTATTTGACACTTTCACAGAGTCTGCAACAGATGGCAGGTGGTAACTTGAGTTGTGAAAAGCACAGTTGTGTATACACAGTAAATAGGATAACTTCCCCCTTGTGTTTCACAATGTCTGACTTTAGGATTTTTTTTACCATTAGGTGTATTTGCAAGTTTTCCAACCTGTGTGTCTTTTCTTTAAATCCAGAGTTTTACTGGGTGCTTTAGAAGTTGCAATCCTAAAACTCACAGAGTAAACTGATGGTGCGTGAGGCTACAAATCCATGGCAACAAGCTTCCACGGGGTTCACAACTGCTTGCTTAGTGCTTCTTTTGTCCAGATGTCATCTACTGCATCTTCCCTTGGTGCAGTTAGAAATAGTAATCAGTTCACTGAGTATTGGATCAGAACGCCACATCAGGTCAGAGTGCTAGCGAGAGTGCCGGTGACGCTCTCTGCTGAACACTTCTCCAACAGTTGTGAAAAAATAAGAAACTAAAGCAAAAGTAATGGCAGATTTTTGTTTTGTTGTTGGATTTGAGCCACATTCAGTGTTTAATTGGATTTAGTGTTAACACCAGGTTGTATTTATGGTGGGACTTCTCACTGCAGAGAATTGATTATTTTACTAACAGAAGTCTGGAAAACATTTGGCAAGAGGACACACAACTATGAGGGATGAAGGATGACATGACCAAGGACAAGGGGAGACTCAGATAATATGGAGTCTGGAGTCTCTGGCTTGAAGGCAAGAGTGGAAGACTGAGATGAGTTTGGTGAGGTGTCTCACCTTAAAGGCTATTTCACCTTGAGGCTAATGGGTGGAGGAAGGAGGCAGCTGAAGGTGATTGACGCTGACATTCCCTCTAGCTGTTATTCCTCAATGATTCCAGTGTACTGGGCTGTGAATGAAGCAGGCATTTGAGATATACTGCATTTACATTTTTACACCTGCTAGTACAGTTTGTTTCAGTCAGTTGTTTTTCTTGTATGCAGAGGGGAATCCTAGTGGTGACCTGGGTGAAGGTAATTCAGAGTATAGACTGAGTGGGATGTAAAAAGGATGCACAAGAGTTGTCTGTTGTTCTACTGCAAGGGGTAAGTATTTTTTCCCATGCTTTATATTTCTTTTTTTAAGCATCCATTCTTAAGTTTTAATTTTGTAATTTTATATTTTTTTGTTTATTTTGACAAATTTCAGCAGTTTCATTAGGCTTGTTTGCTCCAGAGTTCAGAGGTGATTATGACCAGACCACCCCCTTAAAAAAAATCATGTAAGTGTTACAATAGTAAACAGAGACTTATTAACCCGATCGTGGCTCAAGAGTTAGGAGTTCGCCTTGTAATTGGAAGGTTGCCGGTTTGAGCCCCGGCTTAGACAGTCTCGGTCGTTGTGTCCTTGGGCAAGACACTTCACCTGTTGCCTACTGGTGGTGGTCAGAGGGCCCGGTGGCGCCAGTGTCCGGCAGCCTCGCCTCTGTCAGTGTGCCCCAGGGTGGCTGTGGTTACAATGTAGCTTGCCATCACCAGTGTGCGAATGTGTGTGTGAATGGGTGGGTGACTGGATATGTAAAGCGCTTTGGGGTCCTTAGGGACTAGTAAAGCGCTATATAAATACAGGCCATTTACCATTTAACCCAGGTAACAGGATGACCTAAGTGACCTGGCAGCTAAGGCATGGGAACATTTTTAAGTCAGTTCTGCCTTTGAATTATGACTAAGTAAGACTGAGTGGTGCTCTTTTTTGTACACTTTAAGACCTTTTAAAAGGTCTAAAAAAATTTAACTCACTTCGGTGTTGGCTAAGTTCTAAACTGCACCAGGTTTGATGCAGCAGAAATGATGCTTAATAATGCCACATCTGTTTTTGTCATAGTAGTGTAATGATTCTTTAGTCAATGTGCTATGATTATAAAACTTGCTGGGAACATGCTGTTTCTATAGCAAATAACACCTTGACTCAGATCAGCAGGCTCTAAAGCATGGAGTGATTAAAAATCTGATGGCTACATTGTGAACCAGGCTCTAGAAAGTGTAGAATCGAGTAACCTTTCAGTGAGGAAACTGTGGGAGTCCAGCTGAGAGGTGATAAACATATGGGAAACTGTCTCTGAGTACTTATTAGATGAAAATATCTATAATTTGTCTCCTTTTTACAGGTTGGTGAAAAGCTGCTCTTTAAAAACATAGCTTTTTCTCATTGAATGTCAGGCAAACTCCAAGATTTTTAATGACTGTATTTGTGGATATGTGGACAGGGGACCGAGGACCAGTTTTTTAGCTTAATGACAGAATGGAGGCGGAGTAATTTGGTTAAGTTTTGTTTTCATTTTGTTGAAATACAGTACTTAACATCTACATCTGACTAGCACCTAATCTCAGGTTTATGCCACAGCTGCACTAAATTAACAGTACTGGATATTACCAAAATCCATTTTTATATTTCTGTAAAGGTTAATACACCAGCATGTGCTAACCCTTTGATCAAATATTTAATGCTAAAAACTAATTATTGTGGTTATTCATGAAGTTTTACAGAAAACAGACAAAATAAAGCACATTTTACATTTAGAAACTGGCATTTCCAACAGAAAATCTTATATTTGCATTAAATCTATATTTGTCAGATTTCTAAATATTTCTGTTTTCTTGTTTTTATGACGAGTTGTCTAATGAATTTGTTAAGCACTGTAAGTCCAGACTTTAGGTGAATTGAGTAGATTAAGTTAAGCATCTTCTGCAACAGTGAACATTGTTTCTGAAAGAATCAAAGAGGAAAAATGTATAAAGGAAATAAGAGGGGCTAAAATTAAAGCGTGAGGGATGCCACCTTTAATGAAAGCAGGGGATGGAGAACAGTTTTGTATTCTGACAGAGATGCTTCTATCTCTGACAGGAAGGAAACCAGTGTGAAATTGGTCTCTGCCAACCAACAAAGCAGAGTCACAAAATATTGTCAACACTATCAAACTTTGTGCTAACATGGGGCATGACTAAAACGCCACCAGACCATGAATCAACACGGAGGAGATTGTTGTATACCTTCAATGATTGTAAACCAGACTGAAATGTTTCAAATATTTCTGTGGATGAACATATTTATTAAATGATCAAGACACAAGGTTTAATATTGAGATCAATCAATTAAGCATCAGTGAGGAAAGGGGCTACTTTTAAAGTTAAATAAGATGGCTAAGCCTCGTTTGATTCTGTGAAGACGACAGTGACTTCCAAGAGATGTTGTCATCCACTGGAAGTCAGGACTCACTTACAAAGACTTTGTGTCCATCACAAACTTCTTTTTAAGTAAATTCAAACAGAAGGAGATGCGATGAATTTATTCTGCTCCTTAAAGCACCTGTCTGTGTTCACTCTAGCTATTAAGCTGTTAAATGTTCCGCTATGTTCACAAGATTGTCCCCTGAAGACCGCCTGCCCATTGCATGGTGCTGAGCAGGCAGTGCACAACAGGAATTTAGACTTTTTAACTACAAGCAGGAATCTGCTACAGGCAGTTTGTCAGTTCATGCATTGAAGTTTGCTTTATTTAAATTTTACCAATTAAAAATCAAATACTTTTAGTTGCAGTTCATGAAGTTGCTTTCGTTGCCAGGTTTAGATTAAAGAAGCCGGTTTTGGGTGACTGAATCTGGACATGTTCAGCCGTGAGGAAACTCTTGGTATATGGTTTAGGCTGTTTGGCATATTCTTCACTGTGGGCTTTCTAATGAGCACAGCAGACCAGTGCAACTAACAACGAGTTACCACAGCTCTAGCTCATGCTCACTGTTATGTTACAACACACAGCATGTTCGGCCAATTAGAGTGTTTTCTGTGTAGAAATGAAATGCGTTCTGCTTTTTGTTTCTTGTTGCTGCTCTGAGACAAAACAGGGAGCGAGAGACAAATATTTTCAGTTTGCCCTATTATTGAACATTAAAGATACTTAAAGATAATGCAATTTTCATAGCCATAATGCAATAAACCGTTTGGTGGGGGTTTATTTTTCCGTACTGTGCATGGAAAAGTAGCTTGACTAATCCAGCAATGGACATTTGTATGTGCACCTCATTTCCTTCCAGCCTCTTCCTGACATCATGAAATACCATTCTACGTCTGCGCCCTTAGTTGACATTTAGACCAACTGAAGGTGGGAAAGTGTACATGTGAGTCTGCTTTTGTTGTTGGAGAGCTGATAGCATCTGATTGTAAAAAGGATGGCCTGACTCTAATAACTCCCTCTGGCCCACAGACTCACATACAAACAAGCAAACAAAAACACACACACTTTTTCTCAGCTCTTTCTCAACATCTAGCTTTCTGCGAAAAGCAGTGCCTTGTAACAACTACTACTATCAGTACTGAGGTAATAGGGCAATATTTTGGGCAGAACATTGCACTGTAAAAACTAAAAATGCACAGGGAAAGGCTGTAACCACTTGTGATGAAAAACAGTAATGATCCAGGGCTGGATTGCCATGGATAAATTAAATTTAAAAGAAATGTTCAGTTTCAGAAAGTTACTCCTCTGGGCTTTGAAGATTTTTTTCTGTAATTGCTAGGTTGTGTCATTCCCTTTCTCTGGGTAATAGGCACTGTGGAAATTAATACAGGTTCTTTTGGAATGAGACTGGAGCAGAAAGTCTGGGGATATAGCGAGCCCTGATTATCAGCACACAGAGTGTGCACTGGTGGAAATGACAAAATACACACTCTGTGTGCTGATAATCAGGGCTCGCTATATCCCCAGACATCTTATAGTATAGGATGATCATTGTTTTCATCACCTGCCCCTTCTGGTTGCCTAACCCTCCAACAATAAAAGAGTGTTATGTCAATATCCAAGGCAGCAAGTTTTCTTTTATCCTAGCGTTTCACCTGTGTGTATTTGTTGCTTTTCCACTGTAAGCTCCTCTACAAAAGCATTTGTCTGCTCTTCCATAAAGAGGCTGTCTTTTCTGTTTCTTTTGAGGAGGTTAATCTGGCAGTATGTTTTTGGCTCACAGTCATAGTCCTCTGAGGAAGGACAGACACTGTCCAACGTGGCCATAAATTCTGACAGATCCACACAACCCTGCATGGACAACAACCCGAGTGCTTGATGAATTAATCATGGATGAGAAAAGAATAAATCAAATACAAGGAAAATTGCTACAATTCACACAGAGTGAGAGATCAGTTAAGTGAATTACAGTAGAAATAACAAAGAATATTTAAGATCCTCACCACCGAACTAGTGTCAGACAGAGACCTTGGCGAACAACTTTAATTGGACCTAAATCTGGAAGAATATATGTTTTTCTCTTCTGTATGCCATCATTATCATCTTAATGACTAATTTATCCACAATGGATAATTTCACTTGTTCATGCTGTCACTTGGTGACATCTTTTGTGGGAGAATGTGGGACATTTTTTTTTATCACATCTTCAGGTACTCTTTCACACCCTTGGCTGATTTAACAGGATCTACAGACTCATTTTTCTGGCAAGACACCTCTTTCATGTGCAGCTGCTCACTCAAAACTCCAGTAGACACTTTCCCTTTAAAGATAATGAAAAATGGAACCTTCGAACTACAGATGCCCGTACACTAATGCTCTAGAGTATTTGGAGATGCCTTGACTTTTCATCATGTGCAACCGCATTTTTGACATTTGGCGTTCAAATTGAAATATTTCAACTTGGATGGATTTTTGTGAGTTTTTTTTTTAATCAGTACACTGGAAGCAACATCTTATTCTGACAGTACTTGCTTTGATTTTTATTTAAGCATTTCAACACCAGCAGAGTTGAGTACAGGCATTCTATACGTAAGTAGAAGTACAAATACTATTGTTAAAAAATACTCGAGGAAAAGTTGAAGTTCTAAATCAACTTCTTTACTCAAGTAAAAGTAAAAAAGTACAGGCTCTGAAATGTACTCAAGGTGAAAAAGTAAAAGTGAACCTTGTGCTAATAGCAGGTCTTCAATTCAGCAGGTAGGGGACCCCTAAAATCAGCTGTAATGGCTCAGTGTGACTCACAGTCACCACTGAGTGCTTCAGTAGATGTTCTTCGTGTACAGGCTGTGATCAGCTGACGTGCTACTCTCTGTGGATTTACACAACCGAATTCAGGCAGATGTCAGCAGATGTTTCACGAGTTGTCCTGGCTGATTTCCATCCTCCACACTGACAGTACTCTGTTTAGCTATCTTTTTTCTAGATGGCATAAAGCTGAGTTCAGTCAATGGAGCTAAGCATCATCGGTTAAAATGCACATGAATCTCTGCTATGAGGCTCTGTGACCAAACTCTGACCATGAAACCACAGCCACACACTGTTATTTACTTTATATCTGTCACAGTACAGCAAACTATGCTCATGTAACCTTTAAATAACACAGTAAGTCTACCTCAGTTTGTTTAGCAGCATGTTTCACTTGTTTCACATCACCTTAACCCCTGACTATAGTACACAGTTTTTCTGAAGTATTTGTACTTTGTTACTTCCCACCTCTGAAAACCAGTAAAGTGATTTATCTGTTTGATAGGTCTAAATTAAATTTTATTCAAAACTATTCAATCTGACTTGCAGAATTACTCTTCTTCTGTCTTAGCAATGAACATATGCTTGCAAGGAGATTATAATACTGGTTAAGCTAGCATGACTGCCTATTTCTGAAAAGTTGGGATACCATGTAAGTCGTTCACAGAGCTGACAGTGATTTGCTATAAGAATGGAGTCTTTTAGAAGTAATAAGGTTCTCAGTACTTTGCTTGGTCAAAGTTTAAGGATTAAGGGTTCGTCTTTCTCTAATGCTAGTGTTAGATGGCGGTACATGGTGGCTGAATCTGGCACCATGGAAAATTTTCACTGACGAGGCATGTGACTAGGATGCCTTCTGGGCATCTCATAGGAGCTCACTCACATATATATATCTATATGTTCCTCATGGATGAATTGATGGATGGATGAGTGGATGGGTTGCTTTCAGGTCTGTCACATTGAATTGGGACAGGTTCAAGAACATCATTGTTTAATGGCTCATTGTTACAAAGGTATTATTTGCTCTCAAAAGTACAGCTCTAGGCAGCAAAGTAAGAAACTAAAACTGTGAATACTTGCTGGAGTTCTTTTTCATGTCGCTGAGAAGAATAATGGGGACTTATTTTAAATTTTTCATTCTCAATTAACCGTAAAACAAGTATTACATTTCAGTCTGACATGTTTGCATCTGTTGGTAATTAAAGTTAGGGTTTTGTGGGGGGTTTTTTGACAACAGGACATGTTATACAATAGCATTCGTTTAAGGGATGAACAGCCCAAACGCATACACCTACATGTATACTGAAGCCTCAATCAGACTTACTTGTGCTCGAACAAAATGAGTTACAATATTCCTGCAATTTTCTGAACTGCAGTGGGTTTGTAATGAATAATACAGGAAGCCTTGACCACGAACTCAGCAGCTGTACAATGCACATCCTTGAATAAGTGTTACAGGACTCAGTAAAGCGTCTCAATCTTGTTTCTGCGGAACATAAATTGGGCGATAGATTTGAAAACCATGAGAAGCCGCAGTTATTCTGTCTGGTCATGTTTGCCCTTAGTGGTCACATAAACATTTGCATTAAGAAATAATGCTAATAGTACCATATCTGTTAGTGTATTTACATGTCTGTCTCATGCAACATCTTAGTCTTTGTGTTGTCAGTTTCCTTATACAAATTTAAAAGTAACACAAAACTGCAAAATTGGATTGGTAAAATTTCTCCAGTTTCAATATTCTGCAAATCATACCTGAATCCTGCCTTTGTTACTTCTCTGTCTCGTAACAGTAACTGAGGCATTACCATTACTGACACTCACCTAACATTCATTCAATGTTGCTGAGACAAAAAAAAGTGGTTGATGGTAAAAAACACATTGGCAGCTCACCAGGTTTCAAAAAGGTTTTCACATTTTCACATTCCAAACTTGAGTCACTCTCTCCCTTGGCCTTAGGTTGTTGTGTTCTTCAAAAACCAATTATTTCACAAACCTAGCAGCAATCCCTCAATAATTATGCCTGTGATAAAAGCCTACTGCAGCTGCTACTCCTGATTTGGCCTGATCAGGGGAATTAGAGCCATGCTATTCAGTGTCCACATGGTAGAAACCAAAAGAGAACACTTGAATGGGTGGCAAAGCGTTTCTCCGGGGTATCGAGTAGGTTAAATCTTACACGGGGTCAGTGACGTGAAAAATGTGCCATATACAGTAGTCTTTGTATTTTTCATACAGATTTCTGCTACAGTTGAAAATGATTATTTACCCTGCATCAGACAAAAGGAAGGCAGTGTCAGATGAACAAAGCAAACAAATTACCTGCCAGAATCCTGTCTGCTCTTCACCAGGCATTATCTGTGCCTCCATTATTTCATAGCATATGAGCTAAATGAAACTGGACAGAGAAAATTATTTTGGTGCAGTTTTTCTTTCTTCTTGCATGACCCAATATTTGTTTACAGATCTGTGCAGGCAGAAGGTAGGCAAGGGTACAAGATAAGCAGAGGCCTATTTAGAGAATTAAAACCATGGTGGGACAATGGCATTTGATCCCATCTGTAAACTGAGCATTTAATGAGTGACACGACTGTGAAAAAGCAAACAAAATGTTGTTTTTCCTTCTTTATTCAGGTGAACCTTAAAGCATTAGCTCACCCTCATATGTTAGTTTGATAGAATAGCCTGGCAACCTCTCGGGGACAAGCAGTACATTTACAACAGGTAGGTGACAGATAGATTTAAAACTACACATTGTTATGTTATACTGAGGGGTTTTCTTTTAATATAGAATCTAACAATCAGTTCAATTCAATTCAATCAGATTGCCTCAAGGCACTTTATATTGTAAGGTAAAGACCCTACAATAATACAGAGAAAACAGAAATTCCCAGCAATTATATGACTCCCTGTGAGCAAGTGCATTGGCGACTGTGGGAAGGAAAAACTCCCTTTTAACAGGAGGAAACCTCCAGCAGAACCAGGCTCAGAGAGGGGCAGCCATCTGCAGCAACAAGTTAAGGATGAGCAGAGGAAGGATGCACAAAGACATTGTGTAGAAGAGAACCAGAGATTGATAATAACTAATAATACAGGGAGTGCAGAATTATTAGGCAAGTTGTATTTTTGAGGAATAATTTTATTATTGAACAACAACCATGTTCTCAATTAACCCAAAAAACTCATTAATATCAAAGCTGAATGTTTTTGGAAGTAGTTTTTAGTTAGTTTTTAGTTTTAGCTATTTTAGGGGGATATCTGTGTGTGCAGGTGACTATTACTGTGCATAATTATTAGGCAACTTAACAAAAAACAAATATATACCCATTTCAATTATTTATTTTCACCAGTGAAACCAATATAACATCTCCACATTCACAAATATACATTTCTGACATTCAAAAACAAAACAAAAACAAATCAGCGACCAATATAGCCACCTTTCTTTGCAAGGACACTCAAAAGCCTGCCATCCATGGATTCTGTCAGTGTTTTGATCTGTTCACCATCAACATTGCGTGCAGCAGCAACCACAGCCTCCCAGACACTGTTCAGAGAGGTGTACTGTTTTCCCTCCTTGTAAATCTCACATTTGATGATTGACCACAGGTTCTCAATGGGGTTCAGTTCTTGAAGGATGCAGACTTCTTCAAGCAGTGGTACAGGAAGAAGGTGTCTTCCAGAAACTGGCAGTAGGACTGGGAGTTGAGCTTGACTCCATCCTCAACCCGAAAAGGCCCCACAAGCTCATCTTTGATGATACCAGCCCAAACCAGTACTCCACCTCCACCTTGCTGGCGTCTGAGTCGGACTGGAGCTCTCTGCCCTTTACCAATCCAGCCACGGGCCCATCCATCTGGCCCATCAAGACTCACTCTCATTTCATCAGTCCATAAAACCTTAGAAAAATCAGTCTTGAGATATTTCTTGGCCCAGTCTTGACGTTTCAGCTTGTGTGTCTTGTTCAGTGGTGGTCGTCTTTCAGCCTTTCTTACCTTGGCCATATCTCTGAGTATTGCACACCTTGTGCTTTTGGGCACTCCAGTGATGTTGCAGCTCTGAAATATGGCCAAACTGGTGGCAAGTGGCATCTTGGCAGCTGCACGCTTGACTTTTCTCAGTTCATGGGCAGTTATTTTGCGCCTTGGTTTTTCCACACGCTTCTTGCGACCCTGTTGACTATTTTGAATGAAACGCTTGATTGTTCGATGATCACGCTTCAGAAGCTTTGCAATTTTGAGACTGCTGCATCCCTCTGCAAGATATCTCACTATTTTTGACTTTTCTGAGCCTGCCAAGTCCTTCTTTTGACCCATTTTGCCAAAGGAAAGGAAGTTGCCTAATAATTATGCACACCTGATATAGGGTGTTGATGTCATTAGACCACACCCCTTCTCAATACAGAGATGCACATCACCTAATATGCTTAATTGGTAGTAGGCTTTCGAGTCTATACAGCTTGGAGTAAGACAACATGCATGAAGAGGATGATGTGGACAAAATACTTATTTGCCTAATAATTCTGCACTCCCTGTATGTCTTTTTTAAATATCCCCAAATCTCTTTTACACCCGCAATCACTTTTTTTTTTTTTAAACCTTTTGGGCAATCATTCAGCATCTAAGGACATGACTGGCTTAGTCCAGCGTGGCTCTTATTATTTGTTGATCTCCACCAACTCTGAGAAAAATATCTGGCTATTAATTGGACCCTTATGGTCACCACAGCTGGCTGCTATCTTTGTCTGATTTTTGTCTATGAGCAGGCAGCATACAGCTGATTTTTAAAGCTTTTTTTTTCATGAATAAGACCTAAATGCTGCTGTTGAAACCAAGCCTAGGGAGCAATTCATCTAAACCCACCAATAAATCTGAAAAGCTCTGAAAAAGAGACATTAACAACACCGTGAACATCCAAAATATTTCAATTTCCACTAGAGCTCTGCTGTTGTAAGACTCTATGAATGAACAGAGATTAGGCTGGGAAAGTGAATTTCTGGAGGAAAATAAGAGAACACAGAGTTGCTGGCAAGTTTGGGGATTAATCTGCCCAAGCTGCCACAAACAGAACTGATGCTTGTTGGCACAACAAATCCCAATCAGGGAACTTACTGACCAGTTTTGGCTGCGAGACACAGACTGGAAAAACAATCCAGAAACTGCAAGTTCACCACACTTTTTTGTTCTTTTATATTATTCCACCTTGAAATAACACATTGTTTTAAAAGAAATCACTGCTGTACACTTAGTGCGATGTGCTATTTTAAATGCAAACAATCATGCCACAATGCTGTGACCCTCTTTCTTTAAGAGCATTAATTCAAGATAACATTGCATAGAGGTTGCATAGACAAGCAGTGAACTAAAAGCCAAACAGGCTCTAAATTATGTAGGCACTGTAAAAACAAAATTAAAAAAAAAATAATAAAAGAAACCTCACTTCTATTAATTCAATGACAAGATGGACAGTTTGGCTAAGACCTCAAGGACATCAAGCTTGAGAGGTAGAAGTCACTTGAGCCAATGACCAGATTTAGAAACAAAGAGTGCCAGGTTTTGACTTGGGCTTATACAATAATTATTTCTCCTGCAGAGCAGAAAAAAACCCCAACCATCTCTCTCAGGATCTATTGTCTCATATCAGTACTGTGTGTTCCTCTGCCCATTATAACGTATCAGCAAAGATGCCCTCATTTTCCCATTCAGTGAGTTAGCCTATGCGAGTGTGTTTAATAGCAGCGTGCATTGTCATTGCTGTTTATCAGATAGGACTGGTATTATCTGTATCTGCTTGTCTTTTTTAGCGCCGCCTCAGTTGTCGCTAAGATGTGAGAGTGACTGCTTTTCTGAGAGTGACACATCTTCCCTTGGCTATATTAGTTGAACCAGACACATATTTTTGCTTGTGTTCAAGTGGGCTTGTGCGCACGTGTTTACATGTGTATGATCTTTTTAGCGTGTGCCAGGATCCTCCATTATCCTGTTTGTGAGCTCGCCCTCAGATGGCACTTTCCATCACTTACGCTGTTCAGCTGGACCAAGGGAACACTGGGCGGAGGCCAAACCCACTTCAATCTGCGGTAATGTGTAGACTGGCACAGACCTTTACAGGGTTTGACTGATAAGTGCTTTCAGATGTCTGATACCCATGTCAATTTTTAGATTGCGACTGCCAGAATTTTTGCACTGACAGACAATAAACTTGGATTTTACTTTTTATACTCCAAAAATACAAGGATTCATGGCCAAGATGTGAAACAGCTTTTGGAGCATCACAGGACACTTAGACATGCCAGTAAAAGACAGATTTTGTTTACTATTTGGGGATTCGGTATTTGTCCATATTACACAATGTGAAAAATTTCACATTGTGAAAAACTTTTGTTTGCAGTGGTTAAGTTGCATTCAAAGACCAGTGTGACCCAGAGGCTGCACACACAGTTCCATACATCCAGAGTGAGCTTTGGTACTATTGTGGGATAAAATGTTCAGAACAACCTTTCTCACAACTGGCAATGAGAAACTGGCTTAGCTTGGAGAATTTCCACTATTTATGTTTGGAGCCCAGTCTTATGTATTTAAAAAAATGTTTTCAGCTAAAGCAGCATGCCTCTAGGGATGACGGATGGCAGTGACAGTTGGTCGACTACTTTAGTCCAGACTGAAATATCTCGACCACGTTAGTGTTGGCAGTGCATGTTGTGTGAACATGATGTAAGAAATAATGACATTAAAATGTCTCAGAAAGCTGAAAGATGTAGCAGATGCTACCTTGTTACTGGTGACATACTGAAGGACTAAAGTTTTCCTCCTCAGCCAACCACTCCGACCTGCAGACCCTCTTTGATGGATCCCAGATGTCTGCCAGGTTTGCCCGAGTACGTAGTTTATTAATTCAGTGCCAGCTGATGTTATTTATTTACCAGCTCGTGTTCCATATATGGAGTAGCTGGAATATTTTCCACTAATTTCATTAAAATAAGATGGCATTTAAGTCAAATTGATTGCTAAGACTAGCCTCTGACATATTCCTCTTCAGATTTAGAATATAATAGTTTGAGATGTCCTGTTTCATTGATCATAATGGTAGGTGTATGTTAGGTTGGTAGCATTAAGGCATACTTGTAAAAACTTATATAATCCACCAGCCATAAATCTAATCTTTTAAAGCATCAATTAATACCGTCAACAATAAAAGGAATGTACGTTTTCCTAAATGTACAATTTAGCACTTACAATTGTTATTTTGGTGGTGTTATGTTGTTAATGGGAGGGTTTTAGCATGCTTCAAAGCACAACAGCTGATAGCGTTGACAACCCTGCTGTTACAGTGTTTGAACAACTTCCACTTCTTGTTTAAACTGGGGTATTTATGGATTAGTTTACTGCCTGGTGACTTAAAAAAATGCTTAGTCCATGGATATGATTTAAAACGCTCACCAAACAATGGTTACAAGTCTGAGCAAAAGAATGCAAATAATGGTCATTTCACCAAACACATTAAAAACAATTAAAATACTCTCATCAGCCAAATACTGTACCAAATATCTAAACACAAACACGTGATATCACCAAAATCAAATGCTGTCAAACCAATTTTTTTCTGCTTCTTGAATCTTTTATTGTCACTTGAGATTGTGCCAGAGTGATGGTGATTCAGCTTGCTGGTCATTTTCAAAGCTTGTGGTGGTGGTGTTGATGTGTAAGGTGTTCCTGAGAATGAAGGCTGCTAGAGAAAAGAAATCTCCTGAACATTACACATTATATTCATAGCTAAAATCCTTGAGACACACACATATTTGTGATAATGACTAAAAGCTCTTTCAGCGGCGGCACTTTTGGCTAGAACCTGCCTCCACTTCTTCTTTACAAATTCTGTTGGATCTTGAGGCAAAAGTGTCAGTATATTTGGGAAGATTGTTGTCATTAAAAATTTAAAAAAGAATATGCTTGTATCAGATTCTCTCTATGTGTGTGTATGTTTATGTCAATATTCCCACAGCTTAAGTATCGCTAATAAAAAAGAAGGTTAATAAACTTGTATCTGAAAGCACTAACACAATGCAGGAACCAACCAAGGTGACTAAGCAGTGAAAACCTCCATTTTCCAACAAAGAGTGCAATTTAACAAACATAACTGAACTGCAGTTTTATATTTTTTTATGCTTATAATTTAAGGTCTTTTTAAGCAGCTGTAGCAACAGAAAGCAGAAACTTATGAAACAGAAAAGGTTGCTAGCTTGTAACTTATGTTCACCACAAATGTTTGTATAAAACATGTACCAGGGAAATGCTTGTAGATACATCTCTTAAATTTCAATCCCTTTAATTCAGTTTTACAATTACTTCAAAGCAGCATCTGCCATTTGAGAAAAAATAATCTTAAACGTCTTCAGCATTACTGTGCTAAATAGGACAACATGTTTAAGGGTCAACTGATACAGGAACATTTCCATCTGTTTCTACATCAACTTGTCGTGACACTTGTCTACTTCCTGTTGAGGCAAGGCACCAGCGATACTGCCACAGAGACCCCTGGTAACCAGTGGTCACTAGAGAAAATTTTGTATTCCCCATTGGCAAACACTTGGCTGTAGCTGGGCTTATTTTGTGTAAACATACCCAGCTGTCAAAAACAGCTTGTTTGGCTCCAAGGTAGAAATGCCCTGTGAAGGCACAGTAGACGTTTATTGACATGGGTACTCTGACTGATCTGTGGCTACGCAGCCTCATGCACAGCAGGGTACAATATACTTTGTGTTGTGAGTTTACTCCCACAACTAGTTTACATTTCCTTTGAATTGTGCTACAATGCTGTTCTGTCAGAGCATGCAGGATGCCAGATGTAAGACTGAAACAACTTTGTTAGGCTATTTGTTGCATCCTCTCCACAGTGATTAGAGGGCTTGGTGATTCGGAAGGAAGATGGAAAATATGAGAACATTTGTTGTGAATGGAAAATTAAAAGGTGGTTTAGAATAACACCGTGCTTGTTATTGTTTAAGAATCTTGAAACATGAGTGTCAAAATCATTCCCATAATATTCTCAGGCAATAATATAATACGACTGTTCCAGGTTGCTCTCACTTATCGCTGCCCCTGCCAGCCCTAATTGTGCCTGTTTACTGTAAACTCGAGGGCAGGAAATCATTAGGTAATGCTTGTGTCGTGATGACATTAAAGAAGCCGTGCCATCCATCTGTCTCTCTTAAATGACTAATAGCCGATGGTGGAGAATAGAGTATTGGCATGTTATACAAGTGTGACCCGGGGTTGTTTCGCACTGTCTACCTTCACTACAGTTCCCACGCTATGCACAGAACATTTGGTTCAAATTATTTGTGTTGCTTTTGATATTCAATTGTGTGGGTGGTGAAATAGCTGATTTGTTTTGGAAATAATGGACTGCAGTTCAGTAAAGCAGGAAAAATTATATTTGAACGCTCTTTTACCAAGTGCTCCTTCATCCTTAAACCTCCAATTTATTGCTCTTGTAGTGGAAGAGCACTGCATCTCGTCGAAAGCAGGCAGTGGGAGTATTCAAGTGTGCACAAAGAAAAAGAAAAAAATAACTTTAAGTTCAGAGAACAGATGTTCCTCTGTCTGTTTTTTTTTTCTCTCTTTTTTAAATTAAAAGATATGTTAGATAGAATACGCGACACACTCTGATGATTCCAATGAGCTGCAATCACCAGTGGATCTATGTTGTGACACAGCAAAGGTTTATATCTCTGCAGGGGTGCCATCAAATCTGGAGTATCTTCTACTGATCTTTGCCTGAAGTATCTCTGAAACCCAAGGAGCGAGTGTGATATCAACACTAAACTGAAAGAGACAGCAAACAACAATAATGTAAGCTTTTGCAAAGCCACTAAAAATTTGACTCGGTTACACTCAAAACACAAAAAGTAACCTCACGACTGGTGATTTTAAAGAATCATCTTTAGTTGGATTCCATGAATAAAGTATTTATTTTTTGAATTATTTTATTTTATTTTATTTTATTTATTTATTTATTTTTTCTAAATGACATCAGAAACAGCAGTATGCGACATTACGTGATGGCAGAGCTTCAGTTCATCCTTTGTCATTTTTTTTTTTTTTTTTTTTAAATAAATAGGACAGGGGGAATGAATGAGAGAGAGAGGGGGAGAGAAAGAAAGAAAACCAAAGGGGAGAAGAGACGGTGAGAAGGGGGGGGGGAAGAGAGAGAAAAAAAAAAACTCCTGGGTCACCTGTATGGAGAAAAAAAAAACAACAAACAAACAAAAACAAACAGAGGAGACAGCAAACAACAAAGAGCAACATAATAATAGAGAAAACAAAGCACCATCACAATAAACTAGCTAGTCATAGATATCAGTATTTACTAAGTAAAAAACGATATTGTGCAGCACGCAAGATAGACAGCGCACAGTGTGCTTTGAGGCAGCAGCCAAGAAAGCTTTAGTCCGCGTCTGTGAATACCCATGTGTGCATACCTGTGTGGATCAGCATGCTTGCATTCCAAAGGTTTCTCCATGTAATGATCTGCTAGGGAGTGTGGGGGGGCCACAGCCCCGTCCTCCAGGGTGTGAAGCGGGTATGGAGGAGATCAAAACTCCAGACATCCAGAGGCCCCCAGAACACAAGAGACCATGGAAGACCAACAGAGGGGCAGCCGCGCCACTGTTCCAGTAAGAGCCGAGGAGAGTCCCAGATGAGGGCTCGCCCAGCAGCCGCGGAGCAGAAGTCAGGGGGAGTTGCAGTGACGCGCCCGTGAGCTCCGCCGGCCCCCAGCTGCGCCTGAGTGACCGAGCCCTAGGCCGAGAGGCCGGGGGCACCCCACCTCCAAAGGGGCCCGAGCGAGCCCCAGGCCCCAGGCCCCGACAAGCGGCCGCCAAGGAGTGAGCCGGTGTGTACCCGGACGCCCACCCCCAGACACAAAGAACCACCAACACACCGACACCTGAGGGAGTCCGCCACCGGCAGGGGAAGTGGTGGTGGGTGGAGATAGGCCTCCAAACCTTGGAGGGCCTGAGGTGTCCCCAGAGAGGTGGCGTCTGATACCCAACCTGACATATAGACACAGACATACAGGCACCCACAGACACAAACATCCATTCCCACCCTCATGCTCTCATATGCACTCACTCCACACTCAACCAACGTGGAGACAGACATAAAGAGACGCTGTACACACAATCACACTCCCCAAGCGTACTCTACAAACCGGGTCTAGGTACCCTTGCCCCTGGAGGGGGGAATTGCACCCAGACCCAGGTGGTGTTACCCTTTTCCCTGCGGTGGGGAGAGGCAGACCACCCCGACTCCGCAGCAGCAGGGAGGCCCCACACCCCAGACCGCAGTCGGACGGCCAACTCCTCCTACTAGCCCTCCCGCTCCAGCAGGCCGCAGAGAATGGGGGTGGGAGAAGACTCCAAACCTCCCTCCACCCGCTCATTGTAGTGTTGATGCATATGTGTTCTAAGGTGCAATTAAAACCCAGGAGGGCATGGAGCTACCTGCCAAGGAGCAGCAGGTAAGCGCATAGTCCCTCCTGCTAACCCTCAATGACTAAGTGTATTTAAAATTGAGAGGTGGGCAACGACGTCAGGGGTGAGGTATACACCCTGATGGTGATTTGGACTCCGTGATTGTGCCCACCCCCAAGATCCTATATGTATGTGTAATGAGAGTGTGAATAATGTGAATGTCTAAGTTGTGGGATAAAATTGAGGCAGAGGCAGCCAGAAGGGGACGGGGGGGTAGCCTCCTCTGCACCCTGGTGACATACCCCCACTCCAAGGCCCTGCATGTGTGGGTGGTTGTGGAGGAGCGGGAAGAGGGAGGCAGCTGGAGATGGGGAGGGAAGGAAGGGAGGGGCAGGTAACCCCTCCCTGGGGCCAGCTCCCCCGCTGACCCCAGTAGGCACTCCCACCCTCCGCGACCCGCCAGGGAAGGGGGGCCCAGGCCCATCAGACCGGGGCCCAGTGCAGTAATTTTGGAATTATTTTAAAAAGTTATGTCAAGAGGTTTCAGGCGACTGTGTTACATAACTCTTAATAAACTGGTTATGTTTTATTCAAATATGTTGAACTGACTCAATAAAAAAGCCATTGAGATACTGCCAAAACACTGTATTATATTGAAATAATGAAAATTACTAAAATAAATGTTTTTTGGGAGTTACTTAACACAGCTGTATGAAACCGCTTGGCATAACTTTTTTAAGTAAACCAAAAAAAGAGAAAACAACAAAAAAAAAATTTGGGGGGAGTGTATATCTGTTAGAACAGTGCAAATTTCAAACCTTTGTCCCTACTCTGCAAACATTATGTTCTTACTGTAAGCCTTTTTTCCTTAATTTGAAGACATGGAAGTCAGTTGGAGTGATTATAATTCAGAAAATTGGAACAGGTGTTAAGCAAAGCCAGAGATGAGTCGTGCATTTGAAGAACAGGTTGCGTCTTTTTCTAAAAAAGAGAGAATAAACACACCATCCAACACATGTGCTCTAATTTGGCTCCTCCCCCCCCCCCCCCCCCCCCTTTCAAACAAGGCTGAATTTTAAATGCAAACTTTTTTCCCCATTTTAGTAATTTTACTACAAATGTGAGCAGATAAGATTGCAGGAGTACAAGAATACAGTAAATGTGGCCATTTGGATTTAAAAAAAAATCTTACGCACAACTTATTTTTTGTGATACCCAATTACCAAAAATGTGCTACATGTGCCATTTGAGACAGTTTTTCAGTTTTTCCTACCTTCTTGCTTTAAATATGTGTAACAATATACAAATACATTGTATGGCCACAAAAACAACACTGAATAAAACACAAGTTTTCCCAGTGAGAAGGCCATACTGATGTAACCTCCGCTTATTCTGAGCTTTCTAGATATCCCATCATGACTAAATAAATGGCAGACAACATACCAGTTCTATAGTCCTTCAGAATACCTGCCGAATTTGTGTGTCAAATCTGTTGACCTTGTTACATAACATTCATGACGACATAAAAGAATGAGTAAAATAGGTTGTACAGTAGTAGGCGTAGACAAGCAAGCACACTGGGATGTTGTGGTGTTTTTAAAGTGTGGCAAGCTTGTAATAATTGCCAGTGTTATTTTTTTTTAAATGGATATCTGCTTTTTATAAAAGAAAGATAAAAGATTAGACAATGCAGCAGATACTATATTAAATTCAGTGAAGACTTAAAATATTAATTGTTCAGAAACGTTATTCTGTTTAACTTGCTGTGTATGATCGTTAACAAGCAAGACAACATTAAAAGTGGCAGGTTTTGCAGTCGAAGACAGCAATAAGCAGACACACATGACTAAAGCATGATGAAGGTTCATTAAATTTTCAGTTTAATCTTCACACTGATAAGATGGCAAAAAAGTCACTGCTAATTAAAAACAACAACTGTGATTGTAATTTCTCTACTGAGAGCTCCTTATAAAGTCTCTCTATAATGCGGAATAAAAATAGGAGCCTGAGCTGGTTTAAATATGAAGCTTTAGTTATTTAAAGCAGATAAAAAAAGATGATGGAAGATTAGGTTTCGATAGATAGACAACAGCAATAGACGTAAAATATAGACTTCCCGAGCCTCCGCTTGCAGGTACCTGAAACTGGACTCCTACATTTTTCCCTAGAAATTGATTTAATTAGAAAGCAGTTTGTTGGTGTTTACCCTTAAGAGCAGCCTGCTCAAATGTAAATCGTTCATGCACTCTGCTTGCATATGAAAGCACAGAATTATCAGCTTATATCATTAAACCCTAATGAAATGGACACATATGTGCATGTAGATGTAATGGTAAAGAAAATGTTGCCCATATCTTTTTTTATTTTTATTTTTTTACAAACCTGTGTACGCACAAATCTGTGGTTTACTATCCGGGATTACTCAATATTTTCTTGTGTGAAATTTTTCACATTGTGTAATATGGACAAATACCGAATCCCCAAATAGTAAAACATATATTTTAAATGAATGTATATAAAGCATATTAAAACAATGACTGAAAGGGATTTGACTGAAAACAACATTTAATACCATTAGTTCCCTTACTGCTTGTATCAGCTTTCAAATGTGTTAAATAACCATAAAATTTATTCAGTTTCCATCCTTGGATTTCATCACTTTCACTCTCATTTCTTTGTAAGACCTAGGTTATGGAGGTTTGTCAAATTATTGCACTGAGTCTCTGATCTTGGTTTGACAGATCAGGCGGTTCTTGTCCTCCACCTGCTTCCTTCCTCGGCGACAGTTCTTGCCTTAGGGGACACAACATTCAACACCTTAATTATTGCAGCCCGAGCCTTTGATTGCAAAGAGTGAGCATGTTGCTCTTGATTTAGAATCATTCTAATTCACTACACTGAATAACTGAAATTGATTTGGCTCATAAACACGTTTCGCCGATTGATAATTTTGTGTACGCACTTGTTTTAAGAATATTTGAGTGCACAAATTAGGGAATTGACCCTGCATTTTGAACATCTAAGCTGAACACTTTGAAATGGATCGCTAAGTTAAGGTTTTGTTTTTGTTTTTAGTTCACTACCTGGGATGAGATCCTCATTTTAGGTTTGACACCATTTCTAGTAGATAATGGCAGATGTCTTGAGCATGAATTGAGGCTGCGGTTTGTAGAATGTCTCAAAGGGGAATGGCAGCAGCTCCCAGGCCAATAAATTCCAATAAATTATATCCACTTAAGGTTGCATTCTCATAGATCCATTAATTGTTTTAGCATTAAAACAGCATAATATACACTCAATTGTATTTTAGTGGTACACCTTACCAGTATGAGTGTTGGACCCTCTTTTGGCCTCTGAATTGCCTTAATTCACTGCAGATTCATTGCAGGTTGCACTACCTAAACATAACAACATAGATGGCTTCCCCCAAAGGTTCAACACTTTGATCAAATTGGTTTACTTTCCGGAGGGTTTATTAAAAGAAGGGACATTTCCACTTTAATAGGCTTGTGGTTTCCCAGAATTACTTAATTGTATTTCTCCTTTCCCACAGAACAAGGCCACTTGTTATGCATAGACTAAATGGCCTGTATTTGTATAGCGCTTTACTTAGTCCCTATGGACCCCAAAGCGCTTCACACTACATTCAGTCATCCACCCATTCACACACCGTTGATGGCAAGCTACATTGTAGCCACAGCTGCCCTGGGGCGCACTGACAGAGGCGAGGCTGCCAGACACTGGTGCCACTAGTCCCTCTGACCACCACCAGCAGGCAATGGGTGAAGTATCTTGCCCAAGCACACAACGACTGAGACTGCTGGAGTCGGGGCTCGAACAGGCAACCTTCCGATTACAAGACGAAGTGCAAACTCTTGAGCCACGATCGCTCCACTGGAGAAACCCAAGAGCCAGCATATCAAATAAAATGTCAGTTTCACAAATGAGCTTTTTTAAATAGATAAAGGAGGTTTGTTACATGTGGCCAGTGTTTGTTTTGAGGAGCATAGAATCACCTGATGATAGATATTGTAGAGATTAAGGCTGTCCACAGATTTATCTCTAAGGAAATGGAACATTTATCCAAAAGTCAACACTTACAAGAACCAAATTTTTCACTCTGTCTATATGTGATTCAGTAAAGGTTTTGTATCATTTGGCAACCAATACTTTATTCTCAGTGACTAACAGGAGCTTCAGCTTCTCACAGGTGTTGTTGTAGGCAGCAGCAATGATAATTCTTTATCACTGTGGCCAAGCCGAGTAGACTGCAGTGCAGAAAATTTAAGACCAATTTATTTTCATTTTCCAGTCTTATGTTTTCTTATTAAGTCAAATGAAGCAAATGCAAGTCCACAGTGCATGATCAGCCTATGCAACACATCACAAAGTGGCCATATTTTATTTCCACACCCTGCCATAACAGCTATAAAGCCAATCTACATCCACCAGTCAATCATAAGAGACTAAACATCAACCAATGGTTTCTTACAGGAAACATAGTGACTACACATTTACATAACACCCGGCTAAATAAACAGCAGAGAGCTGCAGTGCTCAGAGGGAGGTGAGTTGAGAGATTGATAACACACACCTCCAGCTCTAGATCACAAGCCAGCTCATTTTATAATCAGTGTTTTCCAATTCCCTAGTAATGACCAACATCTCAACCACCAACACAACCAAAATGACATCTACTTTTTCCATTATTTTTTTCTAGTGGCTTCATACTTGTTTGCATTCTTTAATGAAGGCTTTCATCGCCTCCTCATGAAACCTGCACAGATTTCACACTTTCTCTGTAAAATAAGTGTGTTTCTGCAATACAGCGAGTTTTCTTGCTAATGTGACCAATGATGCATATTCTAGGCACTGTGTACTGCTGCTACAAATTCCCCATGTTAATGTTAACTATTTATGTTCAGCACAAATGTTGGTGCAAAACTCAAGTTACAGAAGTTATAACCATTCTGTACTCCACCTGATGCATGCATGTTCACAACTTGCGTGTGGCTCCAACACATTTAAGCAGTCAAACATCCTTGTTTTGTATCCACTACCCCGTTTCCATCGTATAAGATACCCAATTACGCTGCATTACACTAAGGTCATAGCGAACCAGTAGCAGGCTAGGCGACGTTCTTGCGCATCTGGCAAAGTTATATACAAAATGCCACAATAATACTCGTTTTCTTCATTACTGGAGGGCTGTTATTACTCTTATCTTGTCTTCACACCTCCTCCTTACTGACGCATCTCTCAGAGCTCTGTCTATGCTGGCCAAGAGGCGCGCTCTCGCTTGCGCGTCCCCTTCCGTCGGCACACGGACGGGTGTCGGCGTGAGCGTCGTTGAGCTGTGAATGGACATTAATGGGAAATGTAATACACTTCTCTCAGTGACTGGTTTCGTCTGTTATTTAATCGCTGCAGCGGAAGAGTGGGTAAGTTTATTTTCTGCAGGTTGTGCATTTATTGAGAGACAGACTGTGTTCAGCTTTTGAATTCATGGACCGAAATTAGGAAGGACTTTCTAGACAGAGACAGATCTCTATGTGCCAAGTGCATATTAAGCTTAATTAATGTGGCATCAATATAGTCTTGGTACCCTAATTGTTTTTTGAAATGTCACTCAGATATTGCAACGTTGTCTTTGTACATGTATAAATCAAAGCAGAGCTCCCACTTTGCCTCCACATATGTGCAAAGCACAACTATTTCCACGCTTATAATTCGATAAAGTCTGAACTGGATGTTCAAAAAGACTCAGGAACGATGCACCATCTTTACACTTGTACCTTTCTATTTTTTGATAAAGTTACAGTCCTTCGTTTTCTTTTCTTTTATTCAGTTTACCCTCCTCTCAGATCTAACACAGTGACTTCATAATGAGCGTGCGGTTTTAATTATATAAGAGACAGCAACAAATTAATGTACCTGCTCCTGGTACAGGCTGTTTTTGCATTGACTGAGTATTGTTTGGATCTTCATGGCTTATCAAGAGTGAAAAAGGATGAGGAAAAAAAACCATCTTGTCTTGAAATGTTCTTCTGAAAGCAAAGGCTTTCGAGTTGCTACATGTGTGTTTGTGAATATATAATACAGCCATATTCTCTGGCTGCTCATAATGTGCTTCACATCAGAAGGACATTTTATAGCAGGCAATCAGGTTTCCAAATACCTGGTGGAATTCAGCTACAAGGCTTTTTTGCTGCAATGAAATAGTTCTTTGACCAGCAGCATCAGCAGGTTCACTGGTGTTCCTGGACCAACCCATGGAAGATCAAACCTACAGCATTACATCAAGTGTGCTCAAGGAGGAGGATGATGTGTGGTAGAGACAGGCAGAGCCTTGTATGTGAAGGGAGTGTGGATGTGTTTGTGTGCGTATTACAGCATATGTGTAGGATTATGTGCTGGTATGATAAAGAGAGAGTGAGAAACAGTGATGGCATCAAAGGAGAGGCTTTGCTTTTTCATATAGTTGTGAGAACCAAGCATGGTCACATATCTGACTGCATGCATGTTCATGCACATCTGCAGATGTGAATGTCAATATCCTAATGGGCCAATTTGGAAAAATGCATCATTAACTTAAATGGCAACATTTATATCTACTAACAACATTTGAAAAAAAGAGTATTTCTTCCCTGATGTGTGCACATGGCTGAGTCTTTTTATGGAAAATATGGCAAGGTTATTTTATAGTAAGGTTATACAATGACTTGGCTAATGGTGAAAGTCTGTGTTTTCAGGATATGGAAATATCAATGCTAATCGCAGGGCTTGTCCTGGCTACATGTCAGTTGGACACAGTAAATGTTCATCCACCCCTGACTTCCTGCCTCGTTATAAAGGATATACATCTTGCTCCACTGACATTAATATTGAGATAAGATGTACATATGGATATAACTCCCAGGATACTAGAGTGGTCCATGTGCACGCACAGCAAAGTGCCACACCATCCTTCAGAAGCTTGAGGACAGTATTAAGGACTCTTTCATTTAAATGACATGAAATATTTGAGAAGGTCTCCACGCTGGGCTCTTTTTCTGGTCAAGGTGACACATTTACTTATGGAACTTAATTACAGCTGCGAAGTTATCTTGGAAAGAAAAATAATGGACCTCAGTGATGAGTAGCAGAGTCAGACCAAGGACACGTCGTGGCTCGTGATGGTCTGAGGGCCCCGGAGTAGCAAGTATTTAGTGTAGCTCATGCTAACTGATTCCCATAGATACAATATCACATACCAGAGTGATGCTTTATCCATTTCATGCTTAACAAAAAGATCCAAGTCATTGCAAAATCCATTCTAAAATTTATGTTGCAACATATACTGCAAGACAGAGTAGGATTTTATTTTTTAAATATCAATAAGAGCAGTAGTACAGCAATAGAATCAATTTTGCCTGAGGCTAGTTTTTATTGACAGTTTGTCCTACCTCATCCTTACTTGTGATCATGCTTGATTCTGCAAGAACATATTTACCTCATTAAATTATTAAAGCTTCATACATCTTTAGCTGACACATTTGATTTTGGTCAAAGGTCAAATTTACAGATAGGAAATTTATGAGATCCCATTTTAATAGTCACAGTTTTAATAGCAATGGTACTACACTACTTCTGTGTTTCTTAACGAGGGTTTAGGGACCTTCGGGGAAGGAGGTGGGTGGGCTTGGAGAGACTTACAAAGACTTCAATAAAAAGAGAAACATTAAAAGCAAACAAAACATGGAAAATGAGCAGAATATATATATATAAACATTTAGCAACAGAAAAAGCAAACAAAACACAAAATGACAAGGGTTCAACAATAAAACAGACACCCATGTCACACATTCTGCTAATTCACCCAGAGTGCATCACGGTATTCTGTGTAAGAAATGATAAAAGCATCCCTGCAACTTTATGTAAATGTGAATGTAACATTAATATTTCCCTTATGCTGAAAGGTAGCTGAAAAATATGCCTCTGAGAAGTTCTGAGAGGCAATGTTGGTAAACTTTAGGCTGTAAGCTTGGGCTGCAGGATTATTATTATAATTACTCCATAAGGGATGAGCAGTAAAGAGCAAAGCTCTATGGCAATACTGAATAACCTGTGCGTTGATGCATTGTGCTCTGAATATTTTACAGTTTGAGTTTTTGCAGCCCCTCAAAGGAAACTAGCAAACAGCACTGAGTAGATGAACTAAACCAAAAGGTGTAGCGGATGTGTTTGCTCACTACAAAAATGATATTTACCTTGTGTTCCCCTTCTGTTTATGTCATGCTCCGATAAACTTGTTTTCTTTGCATCACAGTGGATTTCAGTGCTTAGCTGAGAGTTCTTTATCTAACATAAGACTCTTTAAATATTTAAAAGTATGTAATATCTGTAGTTTTGTGATTGGTATGCAGACAAGACCTGCTGTTTCTGTTTACACTTTGAATTATTTGATAGTATCAGCAGTGCAAAAGACAGTATATCAGCAAAATAGAACATCTTATATTGTTTGTCCTGAAGGGGTATTTGTTTGCTGTCTTTACTCTTAAATACACATGTTATCCTTTACCTGTGGCCAGTCTTTTACCTCAAAACATAATTTTATTAGAGAAATGAAGCTTTTAAGATTTCTCTTTCAGCTGATCCAAGTAAATCAGATGAGGGCTGGCACATTTTTCATAAATGTAATGGCTTAAATCGTTTTAAAGAAAGACTTCTGGGACAAGCATTATCTTGTCTTCTTTCCATTTCCCTCTGGCTCTTAACAAAGCCCAGCCACATAGCTGATGTACATCTTTTCACTGACACATGTCACAGAATCAAGAGCCTCAATCAAAACCTGTTTAGACACATCTGACCAATTGCTACCAGACAATGAAAATATATCTTGTTGAATTCTCTGTCTCATAGCTCTGCCTGTCCTAAAAAGATGTGCATTACTGCTTTCCAGCTACCTTAAAAAGTCCAAGGCCTCCCCGAATCAATGTTTAATTAATTGTCACCAGTACATGGCAGATGAAAATTCAAATTAAGGGTTCTTGTGCCTACATTAACCGCCAAAAGAAACCGAAATCTTGACAGCTCTTATTGTTTTTTTTCATGGATTTTTGAAGGCGATGCTCAAAACCATGACAGCAGAGAACAAACATAGCAATATTGCACACTCTCATTTTTGTGTGTGAGAGAGAGATAGATAAGTGTGCAGAAACAATAAAATAGCCACCTATTTACTTGTTTTATTCTTAAAAATTAATTGACGCCATTAGACATTAAATGACTTTGCAAGGGTGATGAATGCACACTCTAAAAGAAAAATACAAAATGAAAAGAAAAACAGGGGTTTGTTATTAGCCCTGAAGAGTCCATCATCTGGTCATATCTAACTGAGTGGACTCTGCCCTGGACCTTGAAAGATGGTCTCCCCTATGGCATCTTATATGAAATTGACTCCTAATGGAACAGGGGGGGAGGACCCATAAAGACCCATTAGCGGCACCTAGAGGCTGTAATGTCCATTACACAGAGTGTTTTAAGGAATAAACAACTCATCATACTTATATGCTCATCTTGAAAGCTTATGTAACAATATCACTTGGTTAGGTTTGTTTTCTGAGAGCAATGCAGTAAAGACCACAGGATCTCATATGTCCATCCATGTATTCAATTCTATTCTATGTCTCTTTCTATGCCTGCATATCTTCTGGGGGCTGCATCAAAGAGACAGCCCAAAAAGTCTTTTGGAGACCTGAAAGTCTCACAGAATCCTTGCATTCATCCCAAAGGGAATAGTGTAGCACAGTTCCCCCTTTTTCTGCCAGTTCTTCCCTTTGAAAACTCAAAGCGTCACTAACTTATCCTTCCAAAAGGTGCAGTTATTTTTGTATCATTTATATAAATTATATAACATTCCTGTCAATAATATTATTGATAATGTTAAAAAAACAGATTTATGATGTGGACATGCTATGAAAAAGGTGAAGGCAAGCAAACAGCACTATTTGGTTCATTTTCTTAAACACATTTGATGATACACTATGAAACAGTGATGGTGGTAGACATGTTTTTATTGAAGTGGGGGTGATTGTTTGTTGGAAGTACCATATAATAAAGAAATTCACGCTGCATTTGCATTCTGCTGTTCCCTTTTCATCTGCTCTAATAGGTTTATTAAAAGTGGATCACCATTAGAAACAAAGGGCAAAGTGGCCTGTAGATAACTGCTGATGCCTTTCAAAGCCTAAAATTGCTTAAATTTGACTCTGACAGCTATCTGTGAAAACATTCCCTATCTATAAGCCTCCCGCAGGCTTTACACCTTAGTATACGTTTGCAAAGGTGTTTGTCTATGTAAATACAGATGTTCTTGCATGTAGTCTCCCAACTCAAATACAACATGTAAGCCCACAGCGTTGATGCTTTATGTAGGTAGAATGCTGTACTGTTGAAAAGTTGTCATGTACGGGTAAGGTAATGACAGCAAAATTAAAAGTGAAGAGGAAGAAACTCTGAAAAAATATTACTTTGAATCTGGGTCAGGGACAAGTTTCTGCCCAAGTGGAGGAGTTTAAATACATCAGGATCTTACTCAGTAGTGAGGGGAGAGTGAAGTGGGAGATTGATAGATGGATTGGTGCCGTCTGTAGTGATGTGGATGCTGTAGTAGTCTGTTAAGGTGAAGAGGAGCTGAGTGTTAAGGTTTATGGTCAGTCTATGGTCCCACCTTCATCTATGGCCATGAACTCTAGGTACTGATGGAAAGAATTCGATCACAGATTTGAGTGGCAGAAATGAGTTTCCTCCTAAGAGTGGATGAGCTGTCCCTTATCAATAGGATAAGGAGTTTGGTCATTTGGGAAGCTGGGGGAGGTTTTCTAAGAGAGAATTTAATAATTCTTAGCAGGCTTGCGTCAGTATCCTCTGAGATGGGATGAGGACATGGCCTGGCAGAAGGAGGTTTGGGGTTCTCTGCTTAGACTACTGCCTTTGTGAGCTAGACATGGATGGATGGACGGACGGACAGACGGACGGACGGACGGATGGATGACAGACGGATGGATGGACGGATGGATGGATGGACGGATGGACGGATGGACGGATGGATGGACGGACGGATGGATGGATGGACAGACGGATGGATGGACGGATGGATGACAGACGGATGGATGGATGGACGGATGGATGGATTGACGGATGGATGGATGGATGGACGGATGGATGGATGGATGGACGGATGGATGGATGGACGGATGGATGGATGGATGGATGACAGATGGATGGATGGATGGATGGATGGATGGATGGATGGACGGATGGATGGATGGATGGACGGACAGTACACAGCTACAGCATGTAGACAATGCTGTGCTAAGCTCTGCATAGTACCAACACACAACCATGTTGAGCACTTCACTAACAGGATGAAAAGACACAATGCTTGGCCAAGTATCTTTCTTTGGAAATCGGGAGTTCCGGTACACAGTGAGGGTGTTGTTCTAGTGGGTCAAGTGAGAAAAGAAATCATGGGAAGCGTCAAAGCACCGACAGTGCCACAGGTTTTTTGGATAACACCTAGATATAGTAGGGATGAGTGCGACTAATTAACTCTACATTAAAATGTTGCTGTTTGACACCAGAAATTCAAGTTGCCAACTGGCATGCTTCTGTAGTACTTTTATGTGGCTGCATATAGTCTGTGTAAGAATATAACTAAGAAACCATTGTTTAACTCGAGTGATTAGACTGGGCTCAGTTTTAAATGTTTTCTGTCGTTTTTTCTGTCTTTTAGGCTAGTCGACTAGTCTATTTATTTTCTTGTTTAACTTCAATAAATTAGTCTCCAGGAACATCCCTAGATGGTAGCTGTTGAACCTAAACAGAACTGTCATAACCAGCTTAACAAATACTGAAAGCCTTTATTGCTTTTACTCAAATGTAAAGAGTCAGATTCAGCAGCGTTATCTTTACTTTACCTGTCTCTCAAGGCATCCATTCCATGTGTCTACTCCGCTCTTGTGTTTGTGCCACACTGACACACACAGGGAGGGAGAAGATGCAACACCAACACACAAGCATGTTATTTTGAAAAGCATATAATGCAAACATGTTTAAGGACCCAAAATACAGAGACTTTTATGACTCTTTATAGCTAAGGTCAAATAATTGTGATGATTTCACGGTCCATGAGCTTACAATTTTTACATAGTTAAAATTACACAATAATGTAAAAATCTAGGAAGACAGATAAAAGTCAGAGAGATCCATTAAGAGCCATTACACAATACTGAAATTAAAAAACAGTAGAGAAATTAAAAAAAAATCTAACCCAAGATTAAAAGCTATTCAAAGAATGAATAAAACTAGTGATGAAAGTAAATCAAAAGCTAAAACGTAAACATCCTTCCTAAATACATGTCTGCTCAAACAGGCATTTGGGTAATGTTTGTGTACCAGTTCTGGTTTTATGTATTTATGAACTGTAAACCTTGGAGATGCAGGCAGCGCATTCCACTGTTCAGATCCCACAGCCTCAAAAGCTTGATTACCCAGGGTCCTTAGGCAAACTGTGTGACCACATACACAGGAGCTGATGCAGTATTTGCACATAAGGATGAGAATTTTAAACTGGCAAACCTCTGTATTATCTGTTGCGAGCTCTAAGAAATTGTGTGGCACCTGTTTATTGACAGCATTAAAGAACTTGAGCCTTTATGAACTCTAAGCTTTATAAGGTTTTCCCCTTAAGGAAAAGGTAAATATAATCAAAGTGGTATCATATTGTAAAACTCTCTACAACATGTCTCAAGGCCAGCAAACATAAAGACAATAACTGAGCTCTGCTAGACATTATGTGCAAATACTGCACTTAATAAACTAATCCGTAAGGCCAGCAATGTTGTGGGGATGGAGCTGGACTCCCTCAAGGTGGTGTCGGAGAGGCGGATGCTGTCTAAGATAAAGACAATGTTGGATAACACCTCCCACCCACTCCATGACATGCTGGTCAGTCACAGGAGCACGTTCAGTGAGAGACTGAGATTACCGAAAAGCACCACTGAACGACACAGGAAATCATTCCTGCCTGTGGCCATCTCCCTGTACAACGCATCCACTTAACACACTGTTTGCTGCTACAGCTACACCTGTTTCTTTTCCAACTATTTATTTATGAGTGACTTATGTATGTATGTATGTATATATATGTATATATTGTACTATTCTTAGTTAGTGTATTGTCTGTCTTGTCTTAATGTTGGTTTAAAATGGAGCACTGTAACAAAAAATAATTTCCCCCAGGGATCAATAAAGTATTCTGATTCTGATTCTGATTCTGATTATGAGATAATTAGGAGGTGTGAAGTTTAAAAAATGCATAGCAAACCCCAGATTTTTAAGATAAGAAATAAACCAGTATATACCTTTGCCTGACATGCTAACCAGTTGCAAACTTCATAATCAGGAGTGAAATGCAGAGGTCAGGTAGCATTAACACAGAACAATCACGCGGATAAGAGGATATTAAATGATCATTTAAATTCTCAGAAGAGCAGCTACAGATCTCTCATGAGGAAAAGTACCTTTTTTCCAAAAGCCAGGCTGAATATCATCATAAATATTGTGCCTGTCTGTAGCTGGCTATAGTTCAAGGACACAGCAGGGTCTAAGCAAGGCTGCTACTTAAGTAAAATAGGGGTAGGTAAATCCTGACAATGAGGGCTTAATTACTGCTACTCTAGCAGGGCCAACACTGACAAAACTTTTAACAGAGGACAGTATTAGTAGAAGATGACTTCATTTTGCTAATCAATGGCATCAGAGCTTGAAAGCTGATAAGTTGAAATAAGTTCTGAACAGTCAGAGATGAAGCTGATACGTCACACGACGAATACTGCTCCTCATAACCATAACCTTATCAAGAAAAGAGTAAAAAACTTATTATCGCCATGGACAGAGAAGCATTGTAGAGAAGAGTGGGGTGATGAAACAATGTTATTGATAGCATCAAATTCAATCTTTAGATTTCTTTTATGATGCATTCAATAACTGTAAGTGCTCGGGTCAGAAACGCTTCTGTCTAAGACAGCCGACAGCATCCGTCCTCGGAAGAAAAACATTGCAAAGACATTTAGTCCTGGTTTTTAGTGGTTTTAGCCACACTGTCCTGCAGAATTGAACAATCTTCATTAAAAGTTTATTGCTTTGTGAATTGGGGACCCAGACAGGAGTAAAGGGGTACAGCATTTTAGTAGAGCCTTGAATGGTATGTACTGCAAGTTATGCAGCTTAAAGGGATTTTCAGTGCTGTTCATCCAGGCACCAGCAGTCTGAATACAAATTTCTAATTGGCTTTTCCCTAGCGGTTTTCTTCAGTTCAGGTTGAAACATCCTCCACTTAAAAGGTCAAATAATTCCCTCTGCTTGTAGTTCAATTTCAGCTCATTTTCACCACTGGGAACACAAGTTGTGTGTCAGTTCAGGATTTCTTCATTGAGGACAAACCTGTTAAATAAATCACGAAGTTTTGATTTATTAAAAAAGAAAAACAGGAGTGTTTTCTGTGATGTTACCAAAACAATGTGGCTTAAATTAGTATCCAGCTGAGTCACATTGGTGAGATTGTTTTCAAACTAAATTCATCCATCCAATCCCTTAACTGCTCGTTCAGTTTACATGGTTACAGAGCCTCTGGAGCATATCCCAGTTGTTATGTGGCGAGGAGGGGTACACCCTGGACAGATCACTGATGCAAGGGTGTTTGAAATGATTTTGATTGTGATCCGATTGTGCAGCTTTTGTCCTTTACTCTTCCAGTGAGAATTGGCAGTGACCTCATCGATTCGTTCTAGCAACTTCCAGAGCTGTTAACTTTGTATGTGTGGGAGGGTTGTAGATGCAGGAAAGTAAAATAATGTTGCATTATTATTTGTGTGTTTAGGTGTTTGTGAGTTACACTGTAACTGTGAGTATTGTTGCTTGTGAAATGTGCATACTTCAGAGTAAGGATCAAAAAGCACAATGGATTTGTGTGCTGTCGGTGCGTCTCAGGCTCAAAACATGCATACCAAGATTTGCTAAGCTTTTATTTTGATTGCTCTGTACCGATGTACTCGAGCATCCTGATGTCAAAATTGGTCAGAGAATTTATCTCGGCAATTCATTTGTTATGACATGAAAGCTTAAACATAATGTATTGGTAGGACTGTAATGGCAAGACACTTTTTTAAAATACATGATATTTCTGTTTTTGCAACTCTCTACTGCAAATTCTGCAGCCCACAGTGACCGATGTGACAATCTCAAAAAGTTTAATTTACATAAATGTCTGTTAAGTCACTTTTTCCAAATAAGGTAACAAAATTGTAACTGCATCTAAAATTACCATATTTGTCTGTAGGGATGTTTCCATCAAAGGTTTCAGTCCACACACACATTAAAAGGTTTTACCACAGAGGTGTTGTAGATGAGATGGCTCTGCATGGGTTCTCTCTGGGTATTCTGACTTCCTCCTGCAGTTTAAAGAGAAGCATTTTAGGTAATTGGCTATTCTCATTTGGCTGCATGAATGGTTGTCTGCGTCTCTGTGTTAGCCCTATGACAAATTTGTGACTTGCCCAATGTACCCTTCGTCTTGCCCCATGAAAACTGGAAAAGGGCTCCAGCTCGCCCTGAAAGAAAATGTTTGAACTAGATCTTCAGGTTCTGGTGTATACAAGTTGGTGTAACTCTTCTCTGCATGTCCACTGATGCAAGTGTTTGCTTGGTTGTAATGCCTCTAAAGGGCTGGTCAGAGCAGGGAAATTTGTGGAAATGTACGGATGGAAAAACAAACTGATTTTCAATATGGCATAATCATGTGACATCTGAGGTGCAGAACAGGAGTGTAGTCCTTTTTTCATTTTTGATTGGAAGATCAGAGATAATTAGAAACAAAAAAGAAGCAGTGACACTGAGCCATTAATGTTGAACTGCAGGTCACAGTTATTCAAAACTGATGATACTGAAAACTGATATAATAAAATGACTTTCTGACCTTATTAAAGCTTCCTTTTTTCCTGACCCCAAACATTTTGTTTTTACTAACAGCAACTATCAAATTAGTCATTTTCACTGAGAACAGAAATCTTTAAATTCAGTTTGCATTGCACTGGATAAAATACTGTAGATGTAAAACTTGTGTTGACTTTTGGCGTTAGTATGAGTTTAAAATAGAAACGTAGCCAACATCTTATGTTTGTTCCTGGTGTCTACTAGAGTATAGCTGTTCAAGAAGTCCTGATTTATCTCATTCTGGGCCTCTGTGCGGCCCCCTCAGTTCACCCACTGTATTAAAGAAGCTATTTTAGCTGCTATGTGTTTAAGGCCACCCTCCCTTCAAGCCAGTGTTCTTCTAACTGGTTGTTTTGTTAGAAAATTGTTTGAATAGCAGGTGGGTGTGATCACAGATCAAAATAAAGTAAAATAAAAAGGGCATTTAGATCACTCTGGGGTGTAGGCTTTAGGCTTTACAAGGGACTGACTAATCTCTGTATTTGAATCTTCATCTTTTTTAATATCCGTATCCATCATTACACTGGTGAAAATCATTAAAGGCAAAAGTAATCTAATCTTGTGTCACAAAAGTTTAAGCTGTATCCAGAATTGTTTTTTATATTACGTCTGAGTGTGGCGTGAAGCACAGTGTACTGTAGTACTGGTGTAAACTTCTTATTTCTGTGTAGCTTTGAATGTAGAAGCCCAGAAACAATTACCAGTGATGTGCTCTCTGGTAAATCCAAAGTAGACTTTAATAAGCAGTAAAAGAAGTAATAAAAGACAGGGATATAAAATGTATTCTGATAAGCTTTGTTTTCTGTAACCTCAAAGTTTGCCTACGCATCATGAACTGATTAAATACAGCAGGAAGTGCATGTGTGTCTATAAACCAATTGCTTGCTGCTGTGAGTAGACGTGAGATTCATCACATTCTTTTAAATATTTTAGCATTTAGTTGAAAACAAGACAAATAAAAAGATTCTATTGCACTCTTAGAAATATTGTTACTTAATCTTATTACGTTCCTACATTTGATATGACACCCTTCAGTCTGCAGGAAAGCCTCCTCCCACTAAAGCAGTTTAGAGCACAGTGATAGTCTCGCAATAGAACTTTGTCAGTATTTGGGGGGGAAAGTAAATCTCTGCCCTTGTTAATTCATGAATCAGCTGTGATGAGACACATTTTTGGAAAGCTGGGTTCAGTTTCACTAGCTACACCCAGGCCTGATTACTGCTAGACATGTGGATAACGAAATCACTTAAAAACAAGTTGTTCTGACAAAGTGAAATAGACTAAAAGATCTCAAATAGGAACAATCAACACTCTAAAGAAACAACTGAGAAAACAAGGTTATTGGCTATCAGTCTGAAAAGGGTTACAAAGGGTTTCTAAGGCTTTGGTACACCAGCAAACAACTGTGAGAGCCATTTTCCACAAGTGGAGAAAACTTGAAACAGTGATTAACCTTCCCAAGATTGGCTAGACCAAGATTACTCCAAGAGCAAATCAACAACTTATCAAGGTCACAAAAGAACTACAGAAATTAAGGACTCACTTCTCTAAGTTACGGTCTGTTTATTTCACCAATAAAAAAGAGACTTGGCAAAAACCCATAGGAGAGCTCAAAGGGAAAAGGCACTGTTTAACCAAAAAGAGCAGAAAGGCTTATCTCACACTTGCCAAAAAACATCTTGATTATTCCCAAAACTTTTGTGAAAATATTCCATGGGACAAAACTTTGTGAGTCCCATTACATCTGACATTAAACTAACACATCATTTTATAAAAACAGCATCATACCAATGGTCAAACATGGAGGTAGTGTGATGGTATGGGGAAATTCTGAAATTCCAAAAAGAAAATCCCCCAGTTATGCAGCAAGACAATGATCCAGAGTACACCAGTCCACCAAACAAAATAGAGGTTTTGGAGTGGCCTAGTCAAAAGTGGCATAAATGCCTTTGAGATTCTTTGGCATAACTTAAACAGGCCATTCATGTTTGAAAACCCTGAAGTATGGCTGAATTAAAACAATTCTGCAAAAGGAGAGTGGGCAAAAATTCCTCCACAGAGATATAAAACACTCATTGCCAACTACTGCAAACGCCTGATTTTACGTTTTTGCTGCCAAGGTGGGAAGAACCAGTTGTTAGGTTTAGGGGGCAAACCCTTTTTCCCCCCCACATAGGGCGATTTAAGTTTGGATAGATTTAATTAAATCAACATTTAGAAACTGCATTTTGTATTTGCCTGTGTTATCTTTGTATAATATTGAAACTTGTTTGATCATCAGAAACATAAGTGTGTCATGTGTAAAAATATTTTTCAAAAACTGCAAAAAGAAAGAGAGTGATAAGAAAAGGGTCAAATACATTTACACAGAGCCATATATGGAGTATTTTCACAGATTCACTTTGCAGCATGACAAAAATACAGCCAGAGCCACGGAGAACAAGCAGAGGAAGAGTGAGGAGTCCTGTACCAGATGGTGTGACTCCCACAGGGCCCTGATCTCCACATTACCTAGTCAGTATGGCATTAAATTAAAAGAAACTGAGGCAGGATAAATCCACAGAAGAACTGTGTTAATTGTGTTGTCAAGTATTGAGAGAAACTATTGCGATTTTAAAGGCAAAGCGGGGTCACAATAAATATTCATTTGTTGAGGTTTTTACTAATGTATGTAAATAGAAGAGCCATTATACAATACATTTAAATTTCATTGTATATTTTACACAAGTACATATCCACAATTGATTTCCCATATTACAAATTTAACACTGTTTTTTATACAAGTGCCATTTCCAGCAAAAGCAATACTTAAAACTCCAAAAGTAATCAAATTAAAAATGAGCAAAAGTCTCCTCAAATTACACCCAATTTACTTAGTACTCAGCAGAAATTAACCCTAGTAATTCACCACTCAAAACTCTGGAGACGGCAAGAATATGTGATTAAATATTGTAGTTTTTTTCCCTGACTTGCTTGAAAATTTGTTTTGAAAGCTTAACACCTTAGAGTTATATTATTAATCATAGTAATTTTTGAACCCCCTACAGTTATGTCAGCCTTTTGATACTGTATTCAGATTTTAAAGCTGCATACAAAAGAATTCAAAGCTTTTTTTCACCTTGCAGTCTCAAATCACTTGTCTGTTTTCAACAGTGAAGAACATGCAGTTTGAGTCAGCAGGATGGAAGTTTCAGTAATTTCATGTGTTTCTGACAGTATATTACTAATACACACATCAATCTCTCAAGAAATGTGTCTATAATAGTCATGTATAAAGTGTACAAATAATTTTACATTGATTTATCCACTTCTGGTACTTCAGTAATAGATTGTAATAGATCTCTTTAATTAGGAGTTAATTCATGATCTATAGGAAAAACAATAATCTTATTGAAATGATTGGTCAGTTTTCAAACCAATTCTCATGTTGTCAAAAATGTGGTTTCCATATTTTTAGTTGTGCTGTTGTATTAATGTACATTTGAAATTAAAAAGTCAATGCCTTAAATTTAAAAAAAAAATTAAATAATCAGTATGAAACAAGTCAAGACTGCCATTGTTAGAAAAAGGACAACATATCTTTAAATAACTTACTTCCACATGAACACTTTTTTCTCAAAGACTTCCCATCACTTTAGCCATTTGCTTCCAATCTCCCACCCGGTCCATTTAAACTGTGTCGTGTTAGAAGGTAACTCTTGCAGAATTAATGAACACCGGCGGAGGATATTAGCTCCTGCTGGTTTGAGGAACTATGAATGCACTTGGATTCATTTCATTTGGCTGATTATGCAGTATTACAGCTACTTATTAATTATCTAAATATAGTTATAGATTCAGTATGCATATGTGGCAAAGTGTTCACAAATTCATAAGCACTCTTTAAAAGCTCTATGCTGAATTTCTCACCAAATTAGCTGTGCAGTGCAGAAAATGGCATGAGAGATCTTAGAAAAGGCTCACCCCCACCAGGATTCAAAATAAAAGCCTTACATGGTGTTTTACTCAAGGGTATAGGCAGGAACTGAGGTGGTGAAATTGTAGACTGATTAACTGTGGCTGTAAACTTAAACACAAACAAAATGTGTTTAACCTCTTTAACCATTAGGACTGCGCAACATTGATCGTCCCGACAACGATATATAATGACAAAAAAAACCCACATTTTCTGTAAATTCGGTGAATCTTGGGCAACTTGACTTGCGTGAAGTGTTTTCAGCTGGGCGTCTTGTACCTGGAGTTTAGTGTTACATACATTGAAACAGCAAAAATTTTCTTTGTGAGTATTTATTTCACGGCGTGCTGCGGAAAAAAGCCTGTTCTACGGGGGTTAGCACCTGATGGCTCTTTTTAGCTTCTCATCCGTAAACACTCTGCATACTATTTCACGTGATTAAGTTTATTTTGAAAAATCTCAACAGAATCTATTGTGAAAGGTTTATGTGGAAAATAAAGATGCGGACGGCGGAGCCACGCAATGGATTTACTGTCATTGTTGCTAACGACAACGCATAAAAACAGTCGCTTGTCCGTCCGTAGTGTGGTTATATTAAATATAAGAAAAAGAGAGAACTTCAAGAAATTCTACAGTGACCATCAAAACGATGAAAAAATATTGCCGTAAACAGTTTATTTTGCAACACCACGAAACAAACGGTAGCGTAATATGAAATGATAGATGTTTTTATATCGTCATCCGATATATATCGTTATATCGAACAGCCCTATTAACCATGCTGACTAACTTTAAATTTATCTGGCCTTTCATTTAAAATATTTTTTTCAAGGCTTAAATAACAAAACAAAAAAAAGTCATTTAAGTCACATAAATTTTAAAATTGTGTACTGCAATAAAATATCATAATAATATGTATTTTTTAAATGTACAAAGAAGCCAAGTAGTACTAAGTCTTCTGCAGTTTGTAAATATAATCAGCACATATCATGTTTAGGATCAAAAGCTGGTGAGACGAAAGTTATCACACTTCAGTCATCAGTTACACATTAACAATCACAGTGCTGTACTTTCCACTCTAAATGGAATTAAACCAGAAAAAAAAAAGTTTAACTGCTTGCATATTCTTTGAGAGTTTTCTAATCTTGCTTTTCTCCACAGCGTGATAAGTGAAATAAGAATAACTTTTTTCCTTTTTTGTTGTAACTACTCACCAGTAATGTTTACTTTTTCAATCAATGCTCTCATCAGCTCAAATAACATTTGGCTCTTCAGCTGTAAATTGATGAGAGATAAGCACTCTTGTTTCCTGGCAGTAGCTGTAGGCAAATCCACTCACTGGCCACTTCATTAGAACCTCACCAGCACTGTGCTGGATGCCTGTTTGTCTTCAGAAATGCATTAATCCTTTGGGGCACATATTCAACAAGGTGCTGGAAACTTTCCTCAAAGATTTTGGTCCATATTGACATCATAGCATCACACGGTTGCTGCAGATTTATTGGCTCCACATCCACGATGCAAATCTGTTCTACCACATCCCAAAGTTGCTCTTTTAGATTTCTGATCTGTTGATGGTGGGCCAAAAAAAACTTTTGAGTTTATTCAAGTTTTGTGAAATTGCACAAGTTTTCCTGCTGAGAGCAGCCATTGGAAGATGGGTATGATGTGGAGAATAAGGCATGCATATCGTCAGTCAGCAACAAAACTGTAGACTGTAGCATTTAACTGATACTCAGCTGGTATGAAGGAAGTGTGGCAAGAAAATGTTCCCCACATCGTTCCACCACCACAAACCTAAACCACTGATTCAAGGAAGGATGGATCCATGCTTGTGTCTTAAATTCTGACTCTAAGATTCAAATTTCACATGATACATTAGAACAGACAACATTTTTTCTGTCTTACATTGTAAATTTTTAGTAAATCTATGTAAATTTTAGCCTCAGGCTTTGTGTTCTCAATAGTAATGCGTGCCACCCAGTGTCGTCTGAATTAAATCTGCTTTGAGGGTGGATGTGTTGTATGTTCTGCATATTTTGGTTTTAACAATGAGCTACAGTTGCCTTCCTGTCATCTTGGAGCAGACTGGCCATTCTTCTCCGACCTCTGGTGTCAATAAGGCATTTTGGCCTGCAGCTCACAGGACATTATCTCTTTTTTTGCACCATTCTCTGCGAACTGTAGAGATGGTTGTGTGGAAAAAATCCTAGTGGATTAGCACTTTCTGAAACGCTCAGAGCAGCGCTACTGGCACTAACACCAACAACCATGCCATGTTCAAAATCCCCATTCTCCCTCATTTTGATTCTCAATTTGACCTTCTGCAGGTCGTCTTGAGCATATCTACATACCAAAATGTTGATGCCATATGATTAGTTGATCAATGAGCAGTTGAACAGGCGTACCTAACAAAGCCGCCATTAAGTTTAGATTTCTCTGAAGTAAATACTAGTGTCAGTCTTCAGTTTCTGACATTAAATCTAGGAAAAGAAGTATTATCCCCCACTTGCTCTCCTGTTTACTTCCTGTCATTGTATTAATGAAGTGCTCAATTTAGGTATGTCATACACTGTATTTGCTTTACCTCATAAACTAATAACAGTGACAGACTCACCTAATTGTCTCCTTCAGTAGCGTTCTAATTCGGATAAGGACACCAAAGAGGAGGGTTGGGCAGACAAGGTTGTGTTGCCAGGATGTTCAGTGATGCTGACAGGAAAATGCTGTAAATTGTCATGAGGCCTTGTGTCGCTCCCCCACGCTCAGATGTTTGTGTAGTTGTTTTGTAGTATCTTTGTGAGCGGAAGATACTAGAAACATTTTAAACATTTGTTGTGCACTTTCGTCACCCCCAATAAAACGTGCTACTAGCCATGTGTTCTTCAAAGGGACTGAATCTCCTGAAATGGATTACCTTCATTCACAATAAACTGTAACTGACAGATACAGGTAGAAATGACCCATTCATTTTTAACTAAGTGCAGACAATGTTGGCATTTATTGCTACAAATACTTCTTCAGGTTCCTATGATTAGGTAGCAATCTTGCCCTTTAGGGCAGAGAGTGTATATGGCTTAAGTAGGGGCTAGTCTACAACTAGTTTTGCCTGTTTGGGTTCCTATAAGGAAAGTCTGTAGGTAACAAATTGTGAAATTTGGAGCATGCCTGTGCCCCCCATTGTAGGGCTAGAATGTGCAGTACATTTAACCATCTGTGTGCAGACCGAGTGGCCCCACATGGGCCCCAAGCTGCCATGTTTACTTGATATGGATGCTCAACAAAGTATTTCAGGGTTATTCTAAAATGTATATATAAAAGGAAGTCCATAATATACACTTTAACTTCCAAGCCAACACTTCAGAAGTTGAACCTGATCACATAATATATTTCACATATCACATATATATTCACACATACACTTAGACGTGAGTGTGTGAATTATATTTGCAAGGTCATATGTTCATGAATTGTCCAATGAAGGAGGAGGAGTAGATATATGAGGTACTTTAAGATGGTAATATCACAAATTATTGTACCTATCGGTGTATTTTGTTTGTGTTTCTAAAAAAAAATGTGTGGAGGTGATCTGTAACAGTGAACACCAAATAACCAATACTGCATTACCTGCCAAATGAAATGAAAACAACAGCAACAAATGCACTACAGCAGCTATATTTGCCTCTGGTGAGTGCTGAACCAGTTCCATCAAATTAAGTCCTCAGTGGGCATCTTGCCAGGTAATACATCTATCTCCATGAAGCAGGTAGGGAGAGCTGCCGGTGACATGGTGTGTATCCGCTTGTGTACAGAAACCCACGAGACACGTGGAGGACACAGTTCAGTGAGCGAGAACACTGCTGTAAAATAGAGATGACAGTAATTTAGTGTACTCAAAAAAATAAATAAAATAAAATCAATGAATTAGATCACATTAGTAGCTGGCACAAAATGTCCTTTAGTCTTTGTCACTGTTATCCTGAATGTTACACTTTTTTTACTGGTATTCTTTATCTAAATAAAAAAGTCTCGTCACTTGATTAAAAACAAGGCTAGAGCTGTTTAGTTTAATTCAATGCCCTAAGCTATACAGGCTGTGCCCAGCAATGCTGTCCAAAGTCTGCCGGGATAGCCCCGTCCCACACCTTAGTAAGTTACTTTATCATTATAATATTGTAGTGGAAAGTATTTTTCTGTCCCAGAATGCAGAATTAATCTTTTAATTGTACTTTTATTCAACTTAGAAACAAATAAACAAACAGCAATAAAAGCAGTAATTAACCTCCTTAAACAGTTTCCTTTGCAGCGTTACTTCTGGCTAACTCTGTCATTTACCTCAACCCCAAAATTAAACAGATACAGAACAAGAAAATAAATAAACAGACAGATACTGCTCTGCCCTCATAGTGATTTATTTAGCATCTTTCCTGAGCTGTCAGTCACACAATCTGGTTTTTCACAACTCTCATCCTTCACAACAACACTTGGCAGCTTGATGTCCAGCCTGGGCCAAACTGTGTTTTAGAGATTGTAATCCACATGGTAAATGCAGCTTCCATGAAGCTGTAAGAAGAAAACAGAGAGAGAGTGAGAAGAGAAGGATTGAATGTCAGGGGAATGACACCTTTTTCACTGATTGCCATCCTTAAAAGTTGATGTTTGTGTGTATACATATAGTATACTGCACTGACTGTTTTGGTTTGTAAATGCTTTTACCGTATGTCTTTAAGTATTACTGAAAGACTCTGGTTAAGATTGGATTATACTGATCTCTATGACATCATCTGTGAAAGTTGGAGAACGATTTTAGCGCGTTTCTGCTTTGTCAGCCTCGAGGTGACAAAGCAATCTACATCCTGAATGTAGTAGACTGCAAGAGTACAATAATCTTGGAGCACAGTTTTATATAATAATTGGGTGCTGTGTAAATCGTCCAATATTAGCAAATGTAAAGATCATTAAAAGTAACTTTGCAGTGTTTGGGTCTCTTATATCTTATCGCAACTTATTCATAATATATAGACTGAAAGTAAATAACGAAAATAATGGAGCAACAGGGCAAACAATGGATTAAAAAGTTACTATGTAATTTTGAAACAATGTGGCTGTGATACAGTAAATTAAGTTCTTTCTGCAGTTTGCTATTTCTACAGTTTGCCAAATTCAAGCAAAGGGACTGGTATTTTTTTTTTTTTTAACAAAGCAGATCAGACTAGATTCATGCTGGCTCACTGGAGCTTATCTTCAGATGACCTCGGACTGAAAGCCTGTCTTATAGAACATTTCAAGGCAAAAGCAGATGTTTTCTTTGTTGCATATAATAACTGGCTGACACTGTTTTTGCATACGTCAACCATTGTGCATGCACACAGAAATGCCCATACTCTATGTCTAAATATACATTTTTGCAAAGACACTGAAAAAAATAAACTATTTTCAGATGCACAGCTGAAAATATGGCAGTGCTGTAACACAGAGTGCGACAGAAGTGCAGCGGTAATTATCATTTATCTAACTGAGTAATCTGCATATTAAGTACTGTTAGGGTTTCTTGCAAACTCATCCGTGGGTAAATGGGAAGGAGTGTACAATTGCATCATTAAGCAGAGGAAGGAAATTTCATTGCCATTAAAGACTGATATCAAAGGTGTGAAGGAAGTAGAGACCATCTTGTAATGGGATTATACCAGCTGCGATGCAAGTGAATTTTTAGACCACCATTAAAAAAAATATACAGTCATGTGAATAAGAATGTTTCCACAAGACCCTACGCAGTCCTGTGAAAAATTAAGAATACTCTTAATGCTTCCATAGGAATTAAGAAGAGAAGTAGCAGCCAGACTGACAATCAAATGATTAATTAATTAATTAGCAAAGGGGAGTGAGCCAAAATTCTTCCACAATGATTGATTAAAAGACTACTTCACGTTATGGTATGGTATAACCTCTTGACTGCATAGATTCCTGCGAAAATGTTGTTTTTCTCATCACTGTATGTTGATTTACTAGACAAATCTAGTTTATAGGAAAAGTATCAAGAGGACAGAGGATGAATTAAGGTTCGTACTAGTGCCTGGGGGTATTAGCTACTCTATATTAAGGAGTCAAATCGCCCACCCATCATTTTTGATATCAGCTACACACCTGTAAAGTTTCATGACTGTGTCTTACACAGTTGTGACAGTTTCGTTGGACAAAATCTGTCCATAGTTAATCAGGATTTACTTTCAGTCAGTGTGGCAAAATTTGTTTTCTCAAACTCTGTTCCACCAAAAATGAGGTGTACACAATTTGTCATAAAATAACTATAGTTCACAAGGGGTTTGTGTCAGTGTGCTTTATCAATAGAAATCTGTACTTATCTTATGCAGTAAAACAATAACACTAAGCAGCAGTGGCACAGTCTGACTAAGGGATGGCCAGTGCCCACACCTTGGAGGATGCTGCAGTTGAAGAATACTCATCGCACAAGCCTGCCTCTGCACTGTTCTTAGTGAATTTCACCTACATATTATATCTTTATGGGGATTTCACCTAGATTACATTACAGTATGGCACCAGTAAGAGCTAACTATGGACAAGGTAAAGACACATTTGAAAATATTTTGTGCTAAGTCAGTAAGACTGAGGTATTGTGAACTGAAATCTCTTATCTCATTTACTCATTATATAGTCTTGCCACCCCACTCACCCACCCACAGAGCCCCGGACATACCGCCTGGGAATCGAACAGTCTCAATAGAGACCTGACAGTCAGAGTTTGGCTGCCTCTGCTGATTACCACATTAAGTGAAAGTACTGTACTTCTTGTGTTTCTATAGCAACAGTTTCCACTCTCGTCTTTGGGATACTGAGCAATTGGTGGAGGAGAGCTGCAATGGCAGCCAAATCTATGCTTTTTAATTTAATCACAGTGGCTGTTGCTAAATTAATGGCAGACCATTACACATTGGGTGTAATGGTCATACCTGCAAATAGGCCTCCATTTGGACTGAAGTTGCTGATCGTGGTTACAACTCTCTGATCATGCTGCTGGTGCTTTTTTATGTTTTATAAAACTTTTTAATCACATTAATTTTAAAAAGCCTTGATAACAACATATACACTAACAAATCATAACATGAAACATAAATTAATCATATTAACAACCAATGAACTGAACCATATTACTGTAGTAATCATTGGTGGTACTGTTGTTGCATGTTTGTACATGATTATGAGTGCTTGATAAGAAGGCAACTTAATTTTTTTAGGTTTGTGAAGGTTCGCTTATTATCCATGAGGCTTGTTCAGTTTTAAAACAAATAGCCTAGAGTCGCAGGTATTTAAACCCTAGTCGGGGGTGTTCCCCTAGAGGGGGTCCTGAGAGTTTCTGACCTAGTATTAATCGCGTGAATTGCCACATGAGCTAAGGTGTGAAAAAAAATTTGGGTCATTCCCATCATCATTATTGTTCCAGTCCACCATCATGTGAGCTATTAAGATAGGAAAGATGTAAATGGGGGGTTGAAATGCTTAGGAATTGATTGTTAGGTACTGAGAACTACTGTATCCTGGATGACTGAGAACCTACAGATATTTTGTACATGATTATATTAAAGTGTAATTCACTGTACTTTTAAAAAGTGCAAAAAAGTGCAGTGTCTTGAAATGCATCTCTACTGTTTTGGGGTCTTTTTCTCTCTCTCTCTCTCAATATTCACCTTTTTCACATTTCCATCTCCCTCTCTTTGTGTCCCAGGTGTTGATGAGTTGATGACTGACAGAAGTGATGTGATAGCAGGTCTGCCAGGTTAGACAGATCAGAGCAGACTGTCTGCTGCACAGTGAACCACCTGGATGCAACACGTTACAGCATAGACAGGTAGGACTGGAGTAATATATATGTAATGAAAGATTTGGCCAGACTTTTGTGGGCAAGGCAGCTGTTTCTCCAAGCTTTCTCAGCCAAGTAATGTTTCAAGACCCTAGCAGACTTTAAAAGCATATTTTTAATTAAAAGAAAACTGACTTAATTCATTTTGACATCTTTAATTTATGAAGTCCAAAAAGCGAGAAAATTGACTGATAGTTCAAAAGAAAAATAATAGTGCAAGTCTTTAAACTCCGTCAGAGATTGTAGCCCTATCGCTTAATAACAATTAATACATGCAGGCAAAAAATAAATTTAGACTTGCGCAGCCTTTCTTGAAAAGGAATTTAGTAAAATACAATTTCCCCTAAGCCCCTTTGATGTCTCACTCTCTTCATTTTCTCTTTGCTTGCAGAATGGATTTCCCCAATTACACTGAAGGGGTGTTTGCCACAAGCAACGTTAGCAGGAATGACTCACTGGAGACCACTGAACTTCCCCCTAGTGAAATCCTGCTTACTATAACTCTGTCTGTGCTGGCCATCCTCACCACATTTTTCAACTGCCTGGTGATAACAGCTATTGCAGTCACTCGCAAGTTGCACCACCCAGCCAACTACCTCATCTGCTCATTAGCAGTGACCGACTTACTGGTGGCTGTGCTGGTCATGCCCTTCAGTATCATCTACATCCAAAAGAAGAGCTGGGTCATGGGTCAGGTGGTGTGTACCTTCTGGTTAAGTGTGGATGTCACCTGCTGCACATGCTCCATTCTGCATCTTGCTGCAATCGCCATTGACCGTTACCGGGCTATCACAGACGCAGTGGAGTACTCTCGCAAACGTACAGGAGCCAGAGCTGGTGCAATGGTGGCAGTGGTGTGGCTCCTGTCCATCCTCATCTCACTCCCTCCTCTACTGTGGCAACACTACAGTGGCAATAATGACCATGAAAATGAGTGCATCATCATCCATCCTCACATGGCCTTCACCCTTTATTCAACACTCGGAGCATTTTATATTCCACTGCTGCTCATCCTCATCCTCTACTATAAAATCTACCTGGCCGCTCAGACCCTATATATGCGGAGGGAGGCTAGCCGGGCTAGCCGTCACTCATGCATGACCAATGGCAGCATGATCCCCTCTACCTATCCTGCTGGAGATGGTGATGCCGATGGCGGGCCTCGAAGTCCTGAGCCTGTAAGCCCACCGGAAAAGTCTTTCTCTGAACCCTCAACAGAGGAAACTCCACGTGAACGGGTCCGTGTGTCTGTAAAGGCCTTTAAGTGCAAGTCACGACGGCACGAGTCACGCAGTGAATCACGTCGTAGTCAGTTATACCAAGGACCTCGAATCTCGGGCTCACGAGAGCGCAAAGCGGCATCCACGCTGGGGTTGATAATAGGGGCCTTTGTCGTCTGTTGGTTGCCGTTTTTTGTCAAGGAATTGATTGTCAACACCTGCGGTTCTTGCAGTACTTCAGGGGAAATGGCTGACTTCCTGACATGGTTGGGCTACCTTAATTCTCTGATCAACCCTCTGATCTACACCATCTTCAATGAAGACTTCAAAAAAGCCTTCCAAAAACTTGTGAGGTGCAGTCATTACCTCTGATGATTATTTATGCATGATCAAACCTGTACACCATCTATATATGAGAGGAAACAAAATTAATGGCTTCAGGTCAAAAATACTGACTGAATAACTGAGTTATTATGTCTGAAAAAGAATAATTTAAAAGAGCAAAAGGATTGATACTGGAAAAGAAACTTCATCAGCCACTTCAGCAGCCTAAATGGCACCGACTCAGCAATGAGATGGTGCGAGTTCCCAATTGAAAATCAAGTCCTGCTATTTATAGAAGAGCCTGAGACCTCATTGATGTTAATTGGAGTATGTAAAGGGACACTGAGAAAATGTGCCATCACTGACCTTTTTTGAGGCCTGAGTTCTGAGCATTAGTGATCAGCCCCATTTATACGTCTTGAAATAGCTGACCATTATGTCTGTTTCATCTAATGACCTCCCTTCTGCCGAGTCCACGCTGCTGGCTTAAATATTGGACATGTGTAAAATACCACAGTATACCAAGTTGTTGCTTTTTGTGGCTGTGATGTTATGAAAGGTGACTTGTTTTCTGACTGTTGCAATGATTGTTAGCAGAACTAGTATATATTTAGCCCTGCAAAACATTCCAAAAATATTAAACCTCCATTGATTGATGGTTTGACCTTCTTGTAAGTTAATGGTACAGGTACTGGCTTCATTTACTTGACAGTCTAAAAAGACATGGGAAGATATGGTCTAACTTTCATAAGATGTCAATGCCTGAACTTAACAAATAATATTTTAAATGTTTACAATTAACAGCGTAAAATGTAATTAATATAAAGAAAAAAAATTTAACATCTAGGGCTAAGTCATACCATAAATAACAACAAAATACTGGGGTACCAACATAAACTTGACCCTAAGACTTTTGAAAAGGTCTACTGTTACAAGTTATACAAAGCACTGCCACTTTTATTGATTTTTTTTTCAACATCATTTGATTATTTCCTATGGTATTTATATATTATTTATCTAGTGGAACCAACACCCCATCTAGCTTCACTCCCACACCATAGCTAGCATTAGATTAATTGAAGGTGAGAGTCACTGGTGGAGAAATCCTCATTATACTACTCCCACTCAAGTACTTGGAATAGAACTACTATTTCTTTATTGGTTTCAAGAGGGCACATGATATGTTGATGGATGTGGATGAGTCAAGTGTGAGGGTGTACTGTATACCAATGAGATAATATAAGGCATTCCATAAACGTATATAGATCTCTGACAGTATGACCAGTCTGCTGTTTCTTCCTTTGTTTTTCACTGCCTAAATAATCAATAATAAATGGTCCACAGCTGAAATATTTGTTCCTGTTCTTCTCCGAGTTAAGTAATTGTTTAAGGAGAGAGTATCACCATATTCCCTGTATGTATGGAGAAAATGGTAGCAGGAATACCAATGATAAGCTGTATGTGTAAATTAATGTTATTATGCTATATTACATCAGTCTGCTTACTGTTTAATGTGAATAGAGTGGATATTTTCCATATTTTGATTTGATGGTGCCCCCTTGTGGCAAGAAGAAAGACACTCTGATTGGTTAGTACTGTCTTTCAATGCTACAGCAACAAGATTCATGAATCTGAAAATACTGCTCACTTACTCTCATCGGTCAAACAAATAAAAGTAAATAGAAATAAGCATTGCTGTGCAAGTTCTCTCTGTGTCAAATGTTTGTGGATAATGTTTTTACTTACATCATAAACACTGTTCATGTCATGATGAAGACCATGTTTAAATGTTGCCTAAGCATAGGAAAGAACATGTTTAAATGGCATCTTTTCGCACTTGTTTCTTCAAAATTACATGCATTTATGTTCCGGTGTGTGTGTGTGTGTGTGTGTGTGTCAGTCAGTGAGGAGTTGCACTGTCTCACTGGGAGAGCTGATAAAGCTAGAATTCCTGCCAGATGGACTACGTTACACTGCAAGTGGGTGTCCCAGTAGAACATCAGGGCATTCCAATTGTCAGTCCCGCCAGTTGTATTCACTTACAAGCACTATAGCATTTTCCTCAAACAGAACCTGTCGCAGGTTTGCCCAATTTATTTCAACAGTTTCCACATTAAACTTGTAGACTTGTAGGCTGCAATAACGTACCCCATGTCCATACAGACAAAGGCATTTGAAGTGCTTTTCACAAAAAGACAAAGGCCACATCTGTTGGTTATGAACAGAGCTTCTTCTAACTATAGCTGCAGCATAACAGCTGCTTCATTAAATAGGGAATACCAGTGCAGGAATAAGGCAGAGACAAGGTATAATATACTCTACTTTCATATCCTATACCTAAGCAAAAAAAGAACTATTATCAGGGGCTTTGGATTAGTGAATTTGCCCACTAATAAGGATATCAACATACTGCGCCTGACCCTCTATGGGCTTTTCTGATGTTAATGTTATTAGCAGTATTTTATTGAACAGCAATACAAGAAACATTGCCCGCCTGTCTGTGTGTGTGAGAGCAACATTGATAGGGCTTTATGGAACACTAAGTTGTTAAAAGGTGTTAAGTAGGGACCATTTATCTTATACTACATAAAATATCTTTTTTGAGAGTTCTTTTAATTTCAAAAGTACAAGTAAATTTGGCATGTTGTAGTACAAAAAGCACGAGTATACACCATAAAGGCTGAATTAAGTTTAGTTACTTTACTTCTAGTATTTTGGTACTGTGCATATTTTATGCCAGATGCCCTTTCTCATGCAATCTCCATCTGGATAATTCATCTGGGCTTGGGACAGGAGCAAGGAGTACACTGACTTGTGCTTCCCAAGCAGCTGCACCATGTGAGGTATACACAGCAAAATCGCCAGTGTTAAATTGACACTGTGAGTGTTAAATTTAACACTAGAAAAGTGTCTATATGTGTCCACTCTTTTGAGTGTTAAATTAACACTTTTCAAAGTGTTATATTTTTAACACTGCACAGAGTTAAAAATTAACACTGAGTAACACTGACCAGTGTCAAAAATATTCTACACTGGTGTTAAGTGTTAAAAATTAACACCGAATAGTGTTGGTGGTACTTTACACTAGCCCTGGTGTTAAAAAATTCAACTCTGAATAGTGTTAATTTTCTAACACTAGTGTCAGTCAAATCATTAATACCACCAGATTACAATAAACTCCCATTAATCTCTGATATCTCTACTGCTACAATTAACCCCCAACATCCACCCATTACAAAGAAATACAAGACATTAACGTTCCAAAATACTTTGTATTCAGATACACCACAAGTAAACAAGTCATACAAAATTACAGTATGGGACAATGTACATTTTGTCATCAGTGCCATTTGAAAATTGCCTATCATAAGGTCTATAGTACACCAGATCATCTACAGAGATCAGTGCAAAGACATCTAATCCATCCTCAATAACAAATGCATTTAAGTGATCATTGAAATATACTGTTGAGACCTTACAAGTTAGAAGATAAGTATTGAAATCGCTAACAATTATACTGACAATCTTACTGAACAAAGGCATCTCATTTTCAACACCAGAACAAACATACATCCCAACTTGATATTCTGTACCATAACTTTTGACCCAGGAAGTTGTAGAAACAATAGAAGAAACATCAAACATTTTATTCAGTGCTTCACTGCCTTTTAAGCTGCTGGCCAAGACTTCATTAATGGGGCCGAACTGTAATCTTTTAAAATAAAAATTTTCAAAATGAAAGGCTAATTGATTCTGATGTTTTTTTACTAGTGTTTTTGTGATATTTTTAAAGTTCTTTACAGATCTTTTGAAGAACTTGTGCTTTGCTTCAAATCTCATGCACCACATATGTATGAGTGGCCCAATTTTTCTAATGCAGCGTGGGTAATGGATCATTAGGTGGTGCTTTGGAATCAAATTCCGTTCTGGAAAGAGAGATTTGAAAGCCTTGTGATGATCGGCAATCAGATGTTTCAAATAGCAAGTCATGCCATGAGTTATAATGGGTGAAAAAACAATGTTCACAATTTGAACTAACAAAAGTAGCAAGTTCCAATGTCCATCATTTCTGCAAACGATATCTCCAAAAATCAATGGGCTATTCCGCAAAAGACACCATGACTGCACAGCATTAAGCCCAAGATCTTTGCTGTTGTCATCCAGTTTTAGCCCACCTGGCCTGTTCCTTCTCTGTGCATATCCGTAGTTAAAGCTTATAATTCTCTGTGACAATGAATTCAAGGATATCAAAGAGGTCTTAATCAAGTACTGAAACACAAGCTTTAATTCATACTGCACCACTCCCTCTAGTAGATCATGCATTATGTCTACAGCATAGTTGTCTGAAATATGGAACAGCCGAAGTGAATTGAGTAAACAATTTCTTTTTACACCAAATGTTGAGGCCAAAGCAGGATTTTGTTGAATGGCACCACAGTGTTTGTAATGAAGTTCTTTGGAACGCAGTGTTAAGCCTACATGATCTTCACTAAAAACTGACTGCAACTCTGTCTTATCAGTTAAACAAAATCTACAACAATAGTTTGCACTAAATGATTCAACAAAACCAAAAATGCTATGTAAAGCCAAGTTGTCACCTGTAATCTGAAAAAGCGAACCTCTCACAGGTGTGGCTGAAAAGGGCACTTGCATTCCTTCAGTCTCTAAAATCTTTAGATCATCAACAAGTGGCTTTAGGATAGGATCAAACCCATATTTTTTTAAGTCTTCTGAATGAAAAAGGGCTACAAGATGAATGTTCATCACCACAGAATTTAACTCTGGTGGCAAATTTCTCAAAACAAAATAAATACAACCAAGTTTGTGCACCCCCTTTTTTGAGCCTAAAGGATTAGCAGTTTCAAAATCGTCATAGTAGAGCTGGATCTGGAGAGCATGTTCTTGTTGTGAGAATAAACTGTGATTTTTGAAGTAGGAGCCGTCATTTAAATCTCTGTACAATCCCTCCATGTTTAGTTTTTTTTTCTGGAAACTGCTACAAAGTTCACTGTTTCGAAACATAGATGAAAGGGATCCCATGATAGGAACGTACATGAATTTATCATTGACAGGAACTTGCCTGTATGTCCCTGTTGTTCTATCTTTGCGTACATCAAAACGCACACCAAGAACATGCTCTATGGGTTCAACTATTTTCCATTTTTGCTCAAAATATCTTATCCTTTTAGATTCTGTGTTAAGACATGAAAATGGATTTTCAAGCTGATCAAAGCAATCCTCAACTTTTTCTAAGGTTTCTCTTGATGTATCAGTTGACAAACAGTCGACAACAGATTGTTTTGCATGTGCATGGATGTCATTAACCAGTTCCTCCAATGAACCAACTAAACACTGTACAGTACTTTCAGGAACTCCTGATGATTGTACTTGAGCAATAACAGAGCTGCACATGTTCAGTATTTGCCTTTTTTCAACTGGAACCGGTGTAGTTATTGTCATGGGATGAGCCACATTTACAGGCTGTGAAACAGAGGTTCCATCGTTAGGTACAGGCTCAAAATTGTTGATGACCTCAGAGTGAACGCAGTCTCCATGTGCTCGGAATAAGTGCCGCTTGTAACCAGAGTACGTGTGAAAGATAAATGAACATCCAGGCTCTCCACAGGTCAAACGTAAAAACTTTCCTGGGTACAAACCATGCTGGAACTTCAAATGTCTAAATAACACTGAGCAACTTGTGTGGTGTATCTTGCAAATGTAACAGATGAACATTTCCAGTCAAAGTGCTGAATAGTGGATATCTTTAAACCGTACAGTGAAGACTTCCTCTTGTTTCATTGACCCGAGGACTGTCCTTCACGCTGCCAACATCAATGCCATACACTTGATGGTCTGGATGAATGTGTAGAAGTTGTCCAATGCCTTATCAAAGGACACGGCAAATTAAAAAATGTGCCTTGAAAAGTTTTGCCTTGTCAAAACCTGCATCTCCCATCTGTGTCACACAGGGAATGACCTTTTGATCTAGGACAATGTAGAAACTTTGGGTAGAAACTTTGGATGATGTTCTTTCTTTCTCCAACCCACAGGACGAATGGCTGAGTGGGGCCAGCCTTAAGAAAAGCCTCTGTGCTACCTCCCACCTGAGGGAGAGAAAGAAACCAAGTGATTCACATTAAACAAAATTGATAATCTGATGTTGAGGCATTGCTGTTTGAAATTATGACAATATTAAAATGTTTCACTCCGCGCGCACAATTATTTTTGTTTCAATGTGTACATTTAGTTTTAATAGAAACAATGACATGTCAGTCCTGCAACACCAAGCTTGTCTGGGATAGATACATCTGCTGCAGGTTGGATCACCTTGCCATCTTAAAATATCAGCCGTTGATAATTTGCATCTGTTCTCATCAAAAGAGAAATATACAATTCTAAAAAGCATACCTTGATGAATTTCATTAGGTGGTGAGCAGCATCTGATGTGCTAATCTTTGAAGACGTCCTTCCCTTAGATGATGGAGTGAAGTGAAGCAGCAAAAGAGGGCAGCCGCCTCGCAGTCCCAAACTACAGAATAGAAATTAAGATCATCACAATTACTGTCATTTAAAGGACCACAGCAGTCATTTTTCCACGTTATGTAATACCATGATGACATTTTAGACACCTGATAATTTTTCTAATAAGGCAGTTTTCCAGCGCCTTGGTATAAAAATTCATTTCTAGAGACTTAAAATCTTCTGGCCATCAAGTGAAGTAGATATCGAGTCATAACAATAGTAAGATTATGTAACTTTTTTTGTGTTCAAACTACATTAAATGTCATTTCAGGTTTAACATGTTTGTAAGCTTGTTTTCATACCATACAGAAATGAGTGATATATTGTGTTGTGGGAATTAAGCAAATGCTGTAAAGGCATGAAAAATCTACCATTTCCAACTTACACTTACCAGCCTCGTTAGAGTAATGCTGTGCAGAAATGAGCAGCTCATCCAATTCTGTACTCTGGGACAGATTTTTGCAATCTTTGATGATCCTTGGCTTGAAGAATGTTGGCCACTTTGCAAGGAACTTACCAGACACTTCCTCCCCAAAAAACAGCATTGTGAAGTCTTGGTCAATCTTAAACACAAAGTGTAACAACAGAAACAACACATTAACAAGAAAACAAACAAAGGAACCACAAAGCAGTCATTAAATTATTTTATGCCTTACCAAGCCAGGTGTATCTAGAAATCTTGGGAAAAGGTCCAGGACAGTAGAAGCTATGGCAGGTTCTTGAACCACTTTTTGCCTATGTTGAAATGTCACCTTCATGTTGTCTTTGACATGTTTCATGTCAGTTGAGTGCCTCTTCCTTGCATTTATCACCTGACAACGGCCTCACATTTGAACACAAGTTGCGAAGAGTCTTGGGGCTGTCTTGAAAAGCTGACTTTGATTAGTTCATCTCTTCTCGGGAACCAGCATATCACCACCTGCCAAGAGTAAAATAAGGTCCAGCATATAACACCATTTCTTTGCAAAATATCTAGCATGTCTAGTCCCTTTAGACTGAGTTAAAATTAATTTTGTTAAGAAAAACATCCTTGATCCATTTTTTAAGTAGTACAAGCTGTGTAACATGACTGCAATACAGTATTCTCTCAACTATCACAGGGGTTAGTAGGAACCATATTTCTATTTTATTATTTTTTATATATTTTAAGCGATAAAAACCCTCCCCACAAATATTCCTGACAATGTAGCGTTTGGTTTGTTCGTTTTTAAATTTCAAATATTGTATAACAAGACAAAACTGCAAATATGAACGCATCCCCCCCTCTCCCTCTTAACTAACCGATGCCTTTAATTGAACTACCAAATTAACACAATGGTCCTCTCTTTCTGGTCAGACACTTTGCAGCACTTCTGCTGTAATTTTATTCATATTTAACAAAATAAAAATGCAGAAATAAGTGTACACATTAGTTTTTGACTCTCACTGAACTAACAAAGCCAATCCCTCCACATGTTTGTACTCTCTTGTTACCTCGGCCAGGTCCGCGGCTCTGAACCGTGGTAATGACACCTCTGGCCAATACGCTGGGTTGTCGGGCTTGTAGCTTTACTGTCAGCGAACACAGTGTACAGTCGAATCTTAACAGCTTTCTTACAAGCAGGCACTCATTTTGGCGCCAGTGGTTATTATTATATTTACATGCTCTCTTCTTCCATTTCTCATCGGTAACAGCTCTTACTTTCTCCCTCTCTCGCTCTCAAACACACAACGGGAGGGGCAGTTCCACACGTTCTCCCCGCAGCACGGACTACACTACCCATGAGGGCCGGTAACACTCTGCCCTCATTGCCTTTATATTAAATCATTTTTGGCTAATGACAAAAAAAAGTCACTTTAAGGGCCAAATTGCATTATACTTCTTCACCTCACCTGACGTGGGCCGCAAGTGGCCTTTGGGCCACGAGTGGCCTCTGGGCCGCGAGTTTGAGACCACTGACCCTAAGGCTTTGGCAGTTTAATTCGAAAATAAATAAAAGGCATTTAATAAAAACTGTGAAATATATTAACATGTAATATTCATTACAGTCTGCCAATAGCCAGATTATGCTAAATGAATATTAGGAAAGAAACTGGTACTTTGCAGAGTTCTAGCTAGCAGTAGCCCAGCTTAACAAAAACAGTTAAAATTCAAATATGACACTTAAAGATGATGTATTTTGATATAAATACTATTTCTTTTACTAGTTATCATGTTACTTGTTCTAACATCAATCTAAAACTTAATATTTAACCGAATAAAACTTACCGCATCAGCAAGAAAAAATGGCGACCGAAGATTCTGGATTGCGAAGCTCCACAGGAAATGAAGGTGTGGTCTAATTTAACACCCACAGTGTTAAAATGCAGTAACGACTAAAATCTACACTTACACTTTTCAGGAATCAACTCCCGACGTGTTATTTTAACTCGATTAAGTGTTGAACTAACTCGGAACTCTGTTGAAATCTACTAACACTGAAAAATCAACACTGGCATTTTTGCTGTGTAGTTTGAAGACTGTTACACTGACAAAAAGACAGGAGGACAAGCTGGAGGTGGCACAGCTAAATATGTTAAGATTTTCAATGGGGTTGATTGTGATGGACAGAATTTGAAATGAGTATATCAGAGGGGCAGCTCAGGTGAAGTGGTTTGGAGGAAAAGTTTGAGAGGCAAGGCTGCAATGATTTGGACATGTGCAGAAGAGGGATACTGGATATACTGGACGGAGAAAGGTGGTATGGAAAAGGGTGAAGTGAAGGCAGATGATGCCCTGTGGCGACCCCTAAAGGGAACAGCCGCAAAAAGAAGAAGTAATATTTACCTATATGTGAATAACACCTGTGCAGTAGGACTAAGTCCCATTCTGCATTCTTCCTATTGAAATAACAGGTATTATTTTAATTAATGACATTTCTCACTTCTCTTTTAATTATGAATTTCTAACCGAATTCCTCTTTGTGATTAAAGATTCACTTAATAAGCTGTAAAAATGTATTGTCTGATGATGCAGCATGCTAAGGATTAGATTAGGAATTCTAAAAAAAGAAAAGAAAGATTATTGTCATAAATGTGGGTAATTGTTATTATTTAAGCCACGTTTTACAATTTTTTTTTTTGGATGAGTCTGACATGTAATATATATTATATAAGAAATACTGATTTATGCAAAGTCCCCTATTACAAGTGAATAGCTATTTAATACTATTTTAAGTCATAGTGGGTACCATCTTTCATACCGGATTTCCTATTGGCAACAGCCGTACAAGGAACGTACAAGGGTTAGTGACAAGGATAATTGCGCGGTTGCCAAGTAGTTAGTATCCTGTCGTGAGGAATCGGAGGACGCTTTCTTACCAACCTGGCAACTTTGAGTATGCGCTGGATACGGCAGACAGTATGGCGGACAACGAAAGTGATTTGGAAACAGACGGGCTTGAATTAGCTCTGGACACGTTGTGTGCTAAACACTGCAGCGGCGAATCGTCACTGAAGAGCAAAGAGTATTGCTCTGAGTTTTGTGAGGTATGTCGGGTGAATTTATATCCTGTGATTTACGGAGTCGGCGTTTGTTTATCGCTAACGATGCTAGCTTTGAGAGCTAATGCTAGCCCCTGAGCAGCTCTTTTAATGCAGTTATGTGTTTAAGGCGGAGGCATAGCACATCAGAGACAGAGCAGAATTAGTTAGTCAGAGTTTACAGGTACGAACTGGACTTTTGGGTGTCTTATTTTTGTATTAGTGTTTGTTTTTTTTGTTTGACGTTAGCTTTATAGCTAGATAGTAAAGCTAAGCTAATTAACGTTGTGGGCTTAACAAGGTTTGATGAACGAGGGAAATGGAGCAGTTTCTACCCTTGCTGCCTAGAGTTGACATCAGTTGATAAAAATGCAAAAAGACGTACGTACTGACAAATGGTAAGTTATTTTTAGGGAAAAGCAGGAGCGTGGTTTCCTTTCACAATGCAAGGTGCCCTCGAAGTGAAAAAAATACCATAGCTGACTGCCAAATCGCAACTGAATTGTTTCACTATCCAGAATAACAGTACTCTGTTTTACATATACACACTTGGAATGCGTTTATCTGGGAGCCAAACGTTTGGATAGCTAGTCGGATGAATTGGCTTTTAACTATCCTAGAGCATGGAGCTTTAATTGCGTAAATTAATCCATAAGTTCCACCAGTAGCTGTACTTAAAGTTTACAATTTAATAAAGTTGATTAACTTTACTATTATAGCACTTATACTTACAAACACGCAGTTGCGAAAATGCTTCACATTTAGGATAAAAGAAACATCCCTCAATAAAATGGCACACTGTAACTACCACATGGTACCTATACTCAAAGGTGTATGATGTATAACTGAAATTAATACACATGGTTAAAACAAAGAAAAAAAATACGGAATACAAGTTTATAGTGTCTGCGAAATGAGTAATCTAAAACTGTGTTTTAAAGTGGACATGAAACACTAAACGTATTAAGGCTAATTTACACCATGGAATCTCACTCTACAAATGGTCATAGATTTAACACTATTTTGAAAGCGGATTTAGGAAATAAGTGTTTAAAGTTTCAGTTTTTAGATCATCTGTAGAACCACTTGTGCCTATATGTTAGCTAACTAGAGACAGAATTAATAACCTTGTACAAACTATAAAGCAGTGTATGAGGGTCACTGTTGCCTATGTCTGTAGCAATGACTTTTATTTTAAAAACAAAACATGGATATACTGTTCATTTTCACTCTCCATTTCCCACTTAGTGGTTCTTTGTTGTTGGCTAGCTGCACTGAACCAGGAAAATCCACCTGTTTGGGCTTGTGCTTTATAAATGAGCACTGTGTGGAGGAGAGCCTGTTTGATTCAGGTGCACTAGTGGTTCACTGGACCAACAAGCTAAATTTGAAAATTCAAGGATAACAGTAGTTATATTTTATCATTACAAAATATCATTTCAATTAAAGAGTTTGGCCATACTTGTGGATTAACCATTACAGAAACATTTATTTTTTTTGATAATTATGAATACTGTTAAGTTATGAGAGCTGTGGCACAAACCTTAGATTGGGTGATGGTCTAACAAATGTGTTAAACATCCATACAATAAATGTCTAATGGAGATGTCAAATAGAAATGTGCATTCTAATGAACATTTCTATTTGATTGTGTTACAGTGTGTCTTATTTACGTTCTTATACTTTGGTTCTAAGATCCAATTTGTGTTCATATTCACACAGCACATCCACCAGCTGTCTTTATTATCCAAACAATTTCAGTTAGAATTCTTCTTGGTTTTGATCGTAGTGTATTGTTAAAACATTAGTACTCTGATGTGCAGTGTGGACGGATAATGAGTTCCACCATTTCATATCAAATCACTATTTTCTATATATTACTTGTTTTTAACTTTTGGCAGCGTAAACCTTTCTGTTGTAAACTGTGTTAGATGTGGGATGAAAAACATACAGCTTTTAGCTGCCATGCATAGGATTCATTTAAGTCTTTCACATTTCTGTTTCATTCCTGGACAGCTTGTTGAGGAGTACACAGGGCAATGGCAAGTTCCTCTCCCGCAACTGAAGGTGCTGCGGACCGCACTCTACAATTTTACCAAAGCCACCACTGCCTTTACAGATGACTGTCAGCACATCCAGTATGTTCTCAGCAGTTTGGCCTTGTAAGTGCAATGTTCACTGGAAGCTGTTTTAATGTGCTGTATTGATTGTAAATAAATTTATTTGAATAGCTGAACCCACGTATTTGGTTCGAAAATTCTTAATTGCCTAGCAGAGACACGACATAAAATGTTATTTCTAAAACAAAACTGTGAGACAGTTACTGTGAAAAATCAGTGTTGAAAATAGTACAGAACATTTTCTGTAAATCAGTGTTTGTTGATGCTTTCAGATAAAATTTAAAGGCTGTAGCTTAAATAGAGGTGAACCATAAATTCATGGAACCCTTTTTTATCTGTTGGGAAGAGCTGGAGCTCCGTGTCCAAAAGGAATAGCAGAGTTGTATTTGCTGCCTGTCTTTGAAATAGAAAAAGACACATATTGTTTTAACTTGAATCATTTGGTAATGAGCAGCACAATTTTGAGTTGATCACCTCTCCTTTAAAACTAGCACTTGTAAGGCATTCATGTTCTGGTGGTTGTCACCTTGGTGTGAGATATTTTTCTAATGTCTCTGTCATTGTCTTGCAGGAGCTTCTTTGAACTCATGCTGTTTTTCAGCAAGGAAGAATTTGTGGAAGAGCCTTTAAAAGACATCCTTGACTCTTTTCAGGTGATTAAAAACTGACCTACTGTCAATTCACAGTACAATTTTGTAAAAGCCAGGTGTTTTTACAGGTGCTGAGTTTTAAACTAAAGGTAACAATACTTGTCTCAAAACTGCTGCCAGTTTCTTCTTGCACCAATGTTTTATGATTGAAAATAGTGACTAACTCAGCTTCCTTCTATAACATTAAGATTTTGAATGAACGTCTTCTCTGCAGATTTGCCACACTCGCCTCATGAGGCACAGGAACATCTACCTTCAGCATGTAAAGCAGATTATTAAAGTAGGAGGCCCATGGGAAAATCCTGTGTTACAGGGAATCCTGAAGGAGGATGATTTGCCACCAAACGACGGTAGGCATATGTGACATATAGGAAATAATACAATGCCTGTCCAAAATAAGAAGTCATACATGCTTATATTTCATTGCATTGCCTTTAGATTTGATGAGGCACACATAAGTTGTGATAAAGTTTCAAATAAGCTTGGGCAATGTCACCACATTTACAGAGTTGCATTAAGTTTTTTCCCCAGATCTTGTATTGATGGTAAAGGACCACTGCATAAAATCTTCCAAAGATTACATCAGGGTTATTCTCTGGCTCTGTGATGACCACTTCATGTATAAAAATCATTTTTCATGCATGGAGTCATTTTTCATGCAATCACTTCTTAAGAAATTAAGTGGGATGAATCTTGGTATGTCATCTTGGAATACGATAAGAAAATGGCATGTAATATCACTGAAACTTGACCTGGCCTCTTGAAGAAACCCCATTTCAACCCCTTCTTACCCTGATACACTCATTATTAAACAAATTTTGTTACTAATCTACCAAATGTTTCAGTCATCTTCTGTCATGATCATCCCCCCCCCCACCCCCAAGCAACCACATTTCGTTCTCAATACACCATTATATCTATCATCACGTTTTTAATAATACATTGCACTGTCATTGCTTATATATAAATATAGGCAATGACTTTATTTTCAGCAGGTAGTTCATATTAATACCCATCCCATGAGATTTACATTAACACATGTAATTACCTTCTATGCAGTTGAGGACTACGTGAGCTCAGAATTGCCAGTGTTCTTGGAGCTGCGAGTGCGATATCTGCAGGCCTGTGAACGAATGCAGGAGGCAATGGCTCTTGCTAAAAGCTGCCTGGAAAATCGTGAGGCTGGAAAGCATCTATACTTCCATCAGGCCTACTTGACCTGCCTCTACAAAGCCTCGCTGCACGAAAACCTTTACAAGGAGGTGAGAATTGAAGAGCAGAACAAGTAACCTTGAAAGAATTAGTGATAGGCGTTTCTAAAAATGGACATGGATGAATAAGAAAGGGGGGAAAAATGCATTATTTAGTCTTATTTATTTGTTGATCTACTATGTATTTAAAGTCTATGTTCAAATCAACCCAAAACAGGAAAATAGTTAAGGCTATCCGGTTGTTCAGTGATGACGCGACGGATCCTACTTCCGGGTCTAAAGTAGTCTGCGTTTAATATGGCTTTTGTGTTGTTAACATGTTTAATGTTATGTATTTTCTTCTATTTGATCTCAAAAAGCTCCTAAAACAGTCAGTGATCACTGTTGACCTCTCTCGGCTTTTATTACCGCTAATCATTTATTTAAGCTCAGTTTTTAAAACCTTAGGATGTAACTACAGCCCAGCCCATGCAGCAGTATATGAATGACTAACCTCGTATTGTGGATGGATTATCTCAGTTGTTCTCCTGGCTGAAGTTTGGTCCTTTTACAGCATCCTGCCATGCGATTACATTTGTTCCTGACCACCGAGAACACTCACGTTAACTTTTATCGAGTGGAAAAAAAAGTTAGCTTGTTTATATTATGCTAACATAGCTGTGTCGCTAGCGGTCACGTAGCACATCATTATATACCAGCTAGCCCAACTTCAGTAACCCTACAAACTTCACTGCTGTTTAGTTTTCTGTCTTCATTGATGTTGGAAGTGATAACAGAGCTGTACGTTTTAATTTGTTTCCAAAACCCTGCAGTCAGGACATGCTATATTGTATTTAGATAGAAGCTAGCGAGCTAACTCCCTGCTAACTTCTAACTCCGTTAAATGTCATAAATTCCGTTTTCATGGATGCCTGGATGTTAAACTCAATTGTTACACCTGGTAGAGCAGAACGCTGATCATTTTATTAAAGATGAAAGACTTTAGACAGTTTTTCTACTCTCAGTAATGCCATAGTGATCGTTTGATATATGGACCTGCAGCGGAGTTTAGGTCCAGACACGGCTAGTGACGTCAGACTGAACAACCGGATAGTATATTAGTAAATATGATGTAACTGTATCACATATAATAGGTGACCATTTTGCAAATGAAAAGCTTTGTGAATGCCATACATTAACTATAATACATGTTTTATAATAAATAAATGTATATGTGTATTTTCTTAACTTCTTCCTTAGATGGCAGAGATAGATGGTCGTGATGCAGTGGAGATAATCTGCAATACAGAGAGTGTTGAAAAAGATGAGCTGTTGTTATCACTGTGTAAAGCTTTTCTTACACAGCAGCTACACAATGGAGACATGTATTACATCTGGTAAGTGTGACCTCATATAAAGGATTCAGCAAATATTCAGACCCTCTATAGGCTTATCAGGCCAGATTTCAGTAGTTTATCCCATTCCTTTTTGCAGATCCTTCCATGATCTGTCAGATTGGATGGGTACCATCTGTAAACTGCCATCTTTGGGTCTTTTAACATATGTTCTATGGGACCATGTCTCAGGTTTCTGTTACACTCAAGGACAATCAAACTTGTACTGAAAGTAAAGCTTGCACTGTTGTCTTGACTGCATGCTTAAGGTCTCTTGTGCAGGTCTTTTTTTCCAGCCCCCTTTCTGAATTTAGCTTTGTTTATTCTTTCCTTATTTTTGACCAGTCTCCTTGTATCTGGCACTAAAAAGCTCTGGAGCGCTTGTGAGGGGGAAAATCTTAAAGCTTTACATTTATTAAAAACTTTTTATTGACTGTCCCTCTCAACATCTCCGTTATAGAAGTCTTAGAGTTCTTAAGAGAGTTCCTTTGACAGAACTTTTTTTTTTTAGTAAATGTAAGGGATTTGATTATACATTTTGGTGTGCCACAGCAAAAAGTAGAAATATTTTAAACATATTTTTACTTTTTGGGCAGGAGGTTATTGACTATAGAGTGAAAGAAATAGCAATTTTACTACAATGGTGTGTCTCTCTCCTGTCAGTTTCTTCAGCCAGATTATGCAGGGTTGGGTATAGGGCATATCTTTGAATATGGCAGTAATGTGAGTTGTTGAAGTGATAACCCCATTACAGTGCATGACTTTATTTAATTATTTTAAATGCTTTAGCATCTCTCTGTTTGTTGACTTAATATCATAGTTGTTGCCTGATTAAAATCATACCTGAACTAGATGTATATGTCTTTATGCAGGGACCTGGTGTTTATCTGGAGCAGACTGTATCTTAGGGCCCATCCCTCCAGACAAGGCTTCTTAGCTGAGTGCTTGCAGCTGGCCTCCTCTGCTACCAATGTCAGAGCCATCTTCCCCTTCATAAAATTGGTCACTACAGAGGTGAGATGTCATTGCAGCATCATCTTTTGTCGCCCTGTTAAATCGTAACAGTTTCTGTACACTGTCTATAGTGTACAGAAACAGTTTAAAGTTGTGTTTTTAATACTGTTAAATATTAGTTAAATGCTTTGGTTAAACTGTTAAAAATGTAAGTACTGCAGACATTTACAATTGGCAATTGAATATTTTTTTCCTTTTGATTTGATTCTTATATCTGTTTTAATCAGATTTATTCATCTGTGTTTATTTCCTTTTGAATAGCTGGGTGGTGATGGAATTCAAGTTTGCGTGGAGCTTTGCGCCAGGGCCCTGCAGCTGTGTGACATGCAGGCTGACACTGTAACCCGGTCACTCGTTTGCAAGACAATTGCCTTCCTGCTGCCCCATGACCTGGAGGTCTGTCGAGCGTGTTCCCTTCTTGTGTTTTGCCAGGAACGAAGCTTGGAGGCATACCGAACTGTCTCCCTGCTTTACATGCATCCTGATCAGGAGCCGCATCCCCACAACAACCCTGTCCGGACCTGTGTTCGCTTTCATATTCTTCAGGTTAGAGGGGGTGATGCGATATATGTTGAACTTTATCTGATATGGGCTATATTTCGATATTATAACTGTGTGATTTGTTTACAACTGTGTTTTGCATGATTGTTGTTTTTTTTTTTTTTTTTTTTTTTTTTTTTTTCCTTTTCCCAGATGCTAAAGGAGCGCCTATGTTTTGACCCTGAATTTTGGAACTTCCTGACCCTTAGGACACATTGTTTAGAGTTAATGAATGATAAGGTTGTGACTGCTGCTGTTCTCGACGAGATGGAAGAGGAGAAGGCATATAGTGAAGAACTACTAAAAAGTAACTGTGTAAATGAGTCATGCACTCAAGACTCCATCTCTTGCAACTGCACTGAAGCTGGATTTGTGAACCTTCCAGAAGAGCAAACTGTAGATGGAGAGGCTGGAAAACGTGTTGCACTGTCGGATAATGATTCTCTGAAGAGGAGGAAATGGAGAAAAAGGCTACGACGGAGAAAACGGCCTCGGTCTGATGATGAGTTTGAAATAGGTGATGATCCAGAGATCAAATACAATGTCAAATCAACCTCTTTAGGTAATAACTCTGTGTACTCACTAAGGCGCAATCACACTAACAAGGAAAATTCTTCTGTAAGTCTCCCTCTGAACCGCAATAGGGAATACTTGTCTAGATGTGTTAAGAGCAAAATTTTGAAAAGAAAAGGTCAAAAGAAAAGATGGTTGCAAGGTCTTCCAAGACTGGAGCTGGTACAGGCAGTGACAGAGAAAAAGGTCAAAGTTAGAGGGAGAAAACGGGGAAGGAAGCCATTATCAAAACTGGAACTCTCATATCCCGATAATGAAATATACCTTAACAAGGAGGAGTATGGATTTGAGAAAAAAATGGACACAGAAGACAAAGAGCAGAATATGCCTCAACTGAACTGTGAGCTTGAAATGAGTGACCAGAAAGAGAACCAACTTGGGCACTTGAACAGAGAAAATGGAGAACATAATGATTTGTTTTATGAAATTAAGAATGATAGGCAGATGAAAGACCTGAAAGACAATGAATTTGAGCAGATGACAGACTTTAAGGAGAATGGAGAACATCCTGATTTGGCCTTTGAAATCAAAAGCGAACAGAGAGCGTATCAACTCGAGAAGATGATGGGCCCTAAGAAAGAAAATGGAGAACATAATGGCCTTGATTGTCATAACACTTTAAGTGAACCATCCCAAGAGGAATCTCAAACACAGGTGGAATCCAAACTTTGTGAAGGTCCACCCATTGAGAATCAAGCTGCTATCGGTATTGCTGAAGCTGATCCTGTGGACCTTGATGGTCCACTATTGGAGTTATTGGATTGTCCAGTAGAACTCTTTCACAGTTACTCCTTTAAATCCAAATCACCTGACAGTGAAAATCCTCAACCGCCAGAATCTACAGCATCTGAGGACCTTAATGGCAGCAATGAAGAGGAACCCCATCCGTCAGTTGAAACAGAAACAACAAACATTGAGGTTAGTTATTTCTCCATATTTACATTACTGTGCAAGTGTCTCAAGCCTCCCTTATTTTGTTTTTTGCTGGGATGCGAAAGAGGAAAGGGATGCAGTGATTTATTTAAACATGCACACCCATGGAAATACAGGCAGAAACAAAGTTTGTACAATTCTAGCAAGTCAATTAAAGTCAATATTTGGTATGAACACCTCTATTCTTGAACTCTCTTAGGCAAGTTTTCCTGTGGTTTCTTTAAGTAGTCTTCAGGAATAGTTCTCCCAGGACATTCAAAGCTCCTCTTTGGATGGTGGTTGCCTTTTGTTCTATTCTTTGTCAAGATGATCTACACTTCATTCAATAATGTTGAGGTCCAGGTTCTGGAGAAGGCAATCCATGATTGATAGTGTTCCACTGAGTGTTTTTTCTAGTCAGGTACACTTTTCTGCACTGACAGAGTGTTTGGGGTCATTGTCATGCTGAAAATTAAGCCACTGCCAATCAGATACTTTCTGCATGGTATTGTATGATGACTCAAACTATGACCAGACTTTTCTGCATTTATAATAGGATCAGTTTTGACAGTTAACCCAGTATCACTGGAGACCAGTGTTGGGCAAGTTACTTTAAAAAGTAATTAATTATAGTTACTAGTTACTACTTCAAAAAAGTAACTGAGCTACAAGATTCTAAAAGTAATTAATTACTTGAAAAGTAACTATTGCTACTTTAGAAAAAAAAAAGTTTAATCCTCTGGGGTCCAGGGTATAATTAGCCATTTTAACCACTTTTGATTTTCCCTCTACATTTCACCTTTAAAAACTATTTATTTGCCTTGTTTTGTATCATTCTTTCCAGCACAACCTCACGTGTCTGAATTTACAGTTATGCTTTCATTTTGAGATACTATATTAACACAATTGATCTAAAATCAGACATAAAACATAAAATCTGAGTAGAAAAAGTTATATTTTTTATTGTAACAACCACAAACATGTTTATTGAATCATATTTCATAACTTTAAATGCAAATATAAATTGTCAGTTTTAAAAGCCTATGCACAAGTTTTGCAAACAAGTTATTTGCAGCTTTTTACCTTTTACTCTCTTTTTTTAAAATAACCATTTCAAACTATTGACAGAACAATCAGCTGTTCTGCATTCAATACGATGCCACACAAATTATTTGTGCCACTCCAAAAAAATAATTTCTGTCCATTATAAAGGAGAACATACAGCCTGATACCTGCAGGTCTGACAGCAGCAGGTGTATCACTCCTGTTTTCTACCTGGAGATAGCAGTCACCTCGTTGTTCTGACACACAACACAAAACTATCCGCAACACTACACACTAACTACACAAGACAACACATTAACTACACACTCCAAACATGCTAAATGTCAGAAATCTCAAAACTCGCTCTCTCTCTTTTTCTGCTGTCTGTCTGTCTCTCCCTCCGTCTCTCTCGCCGTCACTTGTCGGGATGAAATATTATTTTACATTCATAATCTAGGTTACTAGTCATAATCCTTATTATTACTGTTGCATCACTTATGATTTATCATTATTATCATTTCATTGACACATTTATTATTTATTAATATAATGTAGTTATATTAAAGTCGGTATTTCAGGTGTTATTATTTATTAATATAATGTAGTTATATTAAAGTCGGTATTTCAGGTGTTATTATTTATTAATATAATGTAGTTATATTAAAGTCGGTATTTCAGGTGTTATTATTTATTAATATAATGTAGTTATATTAAAGTCGGTATTTCAGGTGTTATTATTTATTAATATAATGTAGTTATACTAAATGTGTCAATGAAATGATAATAATGATAAATCATAAGTGATGCAACAGTAATAATAAGGATTATGACTAGTAACTAGAGCTGGGCGATATGAGATTTTTTCATATCACGATATGTTTTTTTCATTTCAGGCGATAACGATATCTATCACGATATAAGCCAAATAACTATATTTGTAAGATTTAAATGTGCCGTTGCTCACAAGTAAAATGTGAAATAATCAGCAGCTTGTTTTTATTTAAATATTTATTTCCCATAATAAGTTCAACAGGGTAGATGTACTTAAGGAACATGAGACTTTTTCAGATAAATAAAGGCAAATATTGCAAACTACACAAAAGGCAGCCACTAAAGCGTTTAAGTTTCAAAATAGAACAAACGAAACAGACTAAATTGTCAATTCCACTTAGAAACAAAATATTAATTCTAAAAATAAATCTTAGTTTGTTTTACAGAAGAACAGACAAAACTGACTAACTTTTGTCAATATCAAATAAACTGAGAACTAAAAGGAAATTCTCAATCTCTCCTTGTTGTATAGCTGAGCTTTTCAAACAGTTTTAACAGTTACTTTAGTCTGACAAAAGCCGAATGACGAATTAGCGCTTCCAGTCAGAGACTGAGGCTACGTCCACACGTACACGGGTATTTTTGAAAACGGAGATTTTCCGTTTTCGTTTTAAAAAATAATCCCGTCCACACATAAAGGCAGAAATGAAGGAAAACGCTGCTATGAACATGCCAAAGCAGCAGGTGGCGCTAGATTCCTAACCGTGCAGAAATGTTGGCCAATCAGAAGTCTAGAAGCCTCGGTGGGAAAAAGTAAACAAAGCTGGGGCATAGAAGCAGAACCGAGTCGTATGTGTGGACGGACAGTAACTGTGTGTATATGTAAGCATTTAAACACTGCAGAGAGTAGGATTAACAGTATTGTAGAAATTCATTTCACCAAAACAATAACGTGGCGCACAGTGTGACGCATGCACCAGTTTATTGTATTTCCAGACTTGCTTTCGGCACAATTTACAGTGCACGCTACTCTGTTTTTGTCAGACTTGAAATAGCCGAAATACCTTCACACTACGGAACTTCTATGGCTCTTCCGTTCGACAATCTCTCCGGCATTGGAACCATCATCTGTTTTCTCTTCGGTCACGCTCGGTTGATTTTTCTAGTCGGCACACTCATTTCCTCCATTACGCGCTCTCTCCATTACCCGCTGGCTGCTTCCCAAACAAACACATGTGCGGCTTGGCACTTGTGCTGTAAGTAACAAGTCACGCGACGTGACGCTGCGGCTGTGATTGGTTCGGCTCTGTGCTACTTAATTTGGATTGGCTGACCTTTTTTTTTTTTTTTTTTTTTTTTTTTTTTTTTAAGAGGACAAGAGCGGCGAGGTCTATCGCGATAGCTTAATTTCTCTATCGAGTAAAAGTTATATCGCGATACATATCGTTATCGTTCTATCGCCCAGCTCTACTAGTAACCTAGATTATGAATGTAAAATAATATTTCATCCCAACACACTCCTAAAACTTCCATCTTCCTAAACCAAATGTCATTTTGCCATATCATTTTTGATTGGTCGACATGGTGCATTTTTCCACCAACACGAACGGGCTGTTTTGTTTGTTTGTTTTTTTTGTTTTTTTTGGTCTTAAGCAGAGAGTGCTTGCTAGCGCTGTCCTTAGACGTTAACGTGACGAAACTATTCAGGAAAAAACATGCATATATATTCTTTATCATGACTCAGACTTTTGCGTGGCCTATCAACACAATTTAAAAACTGGTACATATCACCTTGTTGCTTTGTAATCTTAAGCAGCTGCGCGCGCTCCCGCGGGCACCAATCACTTTCTGGTAGACGATCTGGTAGGCTTTTCTAATGACCATTAGAAACGCCGTTGCTTGTAACGCCGTTAATCCCATCACTGCTGGGGACCACAGACTTTTGCACAGTACTGTAATTTAAGAAATGTTGTTATGAAAGTCAATTATTACAGGGAGATATTTGAAGTATGTTCTCTTTTCTTCATATTAGGTTGCATTTGATTGCACATATACACTTCAGGAGAAGTACAGTTTTGCATGCAGTGAAATGTGAATTGATGCTCTGCTGCTTCCAGCTCTGATTTGACTTTTCTCTTTTTCAGGTAAAAGTTAAGAGAACATGGAAGGACAGGGCTCTCCGTACTCAACAATATTCTCATTTGTCCCACTACTGCACATTCTGTGGCAAAGACTACAAAGGCTTGAATGTTATGAGACATGCTCTCTCGCACCTCAAAAGTAGGAAACTAAAATGCATTCTCTGCGGAAAACGCTTCAAACAGCTTCCTTTTGCCAAAAAGCACATTCTTGAGCACATTGATACAATGTGCAAACAAAAATCTTCTAATAAGGAGCCATCCATTGAAAATGCTCAAGCTGCTAATGGAGTAATAGACAATGCAGGAAATAAGTGTAAGCCTTGGGATAAAAAACAGACTATTTCTGAGGGCGAAACTTTTGGACAGAGACCCGGAAGCAAAGCTAAAGTGTCACATCTCAAGAGGGAAGAACGAATCATCAGGAACCTCCGTACCCTCATCAAGAAGACATCTGTGCTTCACAAAAAATGCAAAAAACCTAACACAAATATATTCAAACAGATCGACTTTAAGGATGAGCAGGTAATCATTAAAGAAGGCCTGGTAATTGTAAGTAATCCATCTGTGATTGAAGAAGAGGGGCAGGAGACGCCTGCGGGAGAAAATGCTTGTGGTGCAGACATCACATACCACTTGTGCCCGTCTGACTCCTGCGATAGAGTATTCTTGAGGATGACCAACACACTAACAAAGCATGCTATCAAATGCCATATTACTGAAGACAAGGTGCTAGAGAAGACTTTTGTTTGGGCCAAACACAAGTGCACCCTCTGCCTCAGGTAAGAGAACTTTAAATAACTGCAGATCTTTAAAAAAAAAAAACAAAAAACGGTCTCTTAACTGATTGTAAAACACTAAAAGACTCCATACATGTACAGTTAAAGGGTTTGAATTTGGGAAGTTGATTCAGCATGTTGCGCACGTTTTTTTTTCTCTCTCAACAGGCAGATTCAGTTTCTTCAGCATTATAAGGACCACATGAAGAGCCACAGTAGTCCTCTTCCACACTTCTGCTACCATCTAGAGTGTAAGCAGCGCTTTGTGACACAGCAGGAATTAAAGGATCACGTAAATACCCACCAGCCCTTCCGACCTCAGTGTCCTTTCAGTGGCTGTGAGAAACTTTTCTCAAGTTATCTGGGTCTATATGACCATGAATGGAGGCACTATGTCCCAGTCCCGCAGAAAGACGAGCTAGAATTGGGACCCAGCAAACTGATAAAGGAAAGCGCTGAAGCTCCATGGAAACAGAGAGTGAAGGTCGAGGAGATATGGCTACAGAGTAAAAAGGGGCAGCAGGAGAGTCCCATTCCTGATGGTGAGGCCTCTCGTGTTGAGGATCTCACACTAATAAACAAAACTGATGGTGAGACTGGTGGAATAAATGCGCAAAACAATAATCTTCTTAAGTCTGATAACTATTCAGAGAAAACTGTTGCAGATCAGCACACAGATGATACCAAACCTACCATCAATGGATATGAAGATGTGAAAAGAAATGTTTCAGAGGGGTTCATGTCCACTTCTCACACTAACGCTGCTTCAGCGACTCCCACCAAAAGATGTCGAAAAAGACCAACTACTGTCGAGGTAGACCCTTTAAACGTCAGAGATCTTGAAGATATTTCTACTTTGGCCGAGGGAGTCCAACAGAATATAGCAGAGCCACACATTCCTGAGCACAAAACCTTCAAGCCCGAAGATCCCTCCTACGCAACTTTTGTTAAGGCCCCTTTCATCCGGCCACCTCCATCCACCTACCTGGATGAATCTGTGCTTTCAATGCGCAAAAGGAGGTCCACTGATGATGCTCCCAAGAAAATCATTTATTGGAGTCATAAGAAAAAGAAGGACCCTGATCCAGAAAAGGAGCAGCAGGTGGAGGATGTGGCCCCCGAGCATAAGATCAGACATCGCTGTGATAAATGCCTTTCCTCTTACAGCAGTCTGGAGGAGTTGCAGAAACACAAAGCCCTCAACACGTGCTCTTCCCTCTTTGGCTTTGATTCAGATGATGAAAGTAAGTTTGCTTAACTCCATTTTCTGACCCTGTGTTGTTGTTTTTTTGTTGTTTTTTTTTTTACCTTGAACAACCAGTAACTGTTTTTCCCCTTGCTGTTTTTTAGGTTAATATTTGCAGGAGTGTGAAGAGTTGCTGCAATTGGAATGGCTATTTCTGTTACTTGGCTCAGGAAGGTCCTTCATGACAACTAAACACTAAAATCCTTTCTTAATGATCAGTCATAGTGCTTAAGGCAAAGGAGATGTAAACCAGAAAATACCCAGTACCTAAAGTACCTAAAAACCAAATTTGGGTTGAAACTACACACAATATTTATTCACCCTTTTTTTTTTTTTTTTTTTAAAGCTAATTTGACCTGCTGACTTTGTCAAGTCCATGTAAATTTGGGAAATACACTAATTGTCAGGTAACGGGAATCTGAATAATGGACCCATTCCCTCTGCTGTGGTGTTCACGAGTCTTTGGAGACTGGATAAGAGAATGAATTCTACACACAGTTCATCATTGGAGGTGTGAATTGCAGTGTGCAAACAACATGTATGTTCTGTGGTCTTCCAAATGAGGCATAGACCACTTAGTTTGTATCGTAGAGCACTTGAGAACTTACTAGACATGACTGTAAAGGTGGATATCAGATGGCTGCATCATCGTAACTTTTGTACACTGTAAAATCTATTTTCTAAATAAGTCCTTAAAACACCTGTCACAAATGCACATTTTAAACTAAGAAAATCATGTGGGTAGCAGTTGGGTGGGACTGGGGTTGCCTTTATTAAATTTCTCTAGTTGCGATACAATTATGTATTAGGGCCGTGGCCAAAACATTTGAAACAATGTAAATCTGCCTTCATTTTGTCAAACTTTCTGTACAGCGTATGCATTACTCACAATTCTGTTAGTGCCAAGACTGAATCAGTGTTCACACTGTAGGATGATAAAAACCATGTAACTAATACAGTACCAGCTTGCTTTAAAGTTTTTATTCTTTTAAGTTGGTTTAAACAATGATTGTGCATTTCTTTATGTAGAGTATTTCACATTTATCATATATGAACCTTTCAGGTGGTTGATCTGTTTAATACCTTTTTGATGTAATGTTTATATAAGACGATGCACTTAAACCTGCTTATTTATATGTACAAATGTCAATAGATTGGATTTGTAAAGGTATTGATTCCCCATCTATTTTTCTTAAAGAAAAAAAGTGATGAAATTTGTTTGAATAAACAAACTAAACCTCTGCCCTCTAGTGTGATCTGCTTTAAAGCTTAGGTTGCATGCTGTGAGGTAGTATAGTAAAGGAAAACACAAACTCAGTATACGCATATAGGTCAACATTGCATATTTATTTATTTATTTAGGGATGTAAATTTTTTTGTTGTCAATCCTAGGAAAGAGGAACAGTGATATTAGAATTGTTTAAAAAAGTTTTTTGCATCACATCTTCCTGATACATGAGGTATGTTTATTATCTTTTGGGGGGGGGGGGGAAAAAAAAAAAAAAAAAAAAACAGGGAACATCTATAAACAAAAATCTTGTGTTGTTTAATTTAGTCCACAAAGTGTCTCCCACTCTTAACACTAATATAGTAAAGCCAAAGGTGCACTTTGTTGCTGAAGGCTGCATTCAAAGAAAAACTACAGTCTGTTAAATAGACTGGTGTCCTCAAGTCTATACGCAGTAATCAGTGTATGCCTGACTTTTATCAGATGTGGTTTTTTACTTTGTGTACTTCGATATCTGACATTTTAGGTCCAAGCAGTTCTTATAGCCAAGCACACAGGCTGGGGGAAGAAAGAAAAAAAAAAAACACTAGCCAGCAGAGGCAGTCCTGTTATAGTTACTATTCAAGACTGAAGGGTATTCCTCTAACTCATGCAGCAAATGTGTTCCAGCTCTGAGACTAATTTAACCATTTGCTTTGGTGCTGCTTGTAGCCTTAACAAAAACACAGCAGTGTGCAGGAATCAAATGCTGAAAATGATTTTGCAAACAAATACAAACTATACAGAAATGCTAAGACTAGAAAACAACATGCAGCATACGATGCACTGATGACATCAAACAACCTGGTGTCAGATTTTGCTTTGACCTGAGATAAGAAAATCTTAATTAAGACGATGTGACACATTATAGAAACTTAATGGAACGTTATTGCACTGCTATGCAATGTACAATGAAGCACCATACTAAAAATTAATTAAAAAAAAAAAACCCATGAAAGGCTAAGTTTAAAGAAAAGCTCAACTCCTAAATAAGAATAGTTTCTGTAAACTTGTTCAAGGTGAAACTAAATACACTAATATCCTATTGAATTAATGACCAAGTGTACATTTGGTACATTTTGGTAATGTACACTTCTAAAGACTTTTTTGTCCAGTTTCTGTAGACATGCTGAAATAAAAAGCTGGATCAACAGCACATTATTCACATACAGACAAACAGAACAGCGACCTTGTGAAAAAGTACAAATATGTCTCAGTAGCATAAGTAGGCAAAAAAAACATGCAAAGTGTCAGAGTGCATCCCGAACGGGTTTGGTTTTGATAAATGTTTCATAATTTTCTTTTTAAAACAAATAACTGTGCTAAAAAACCCAAAACACAGTAATAGCACTTCTGCAATTTACAGTGGAATACCTGGATTAAAAAGAGGGTTGAAAAGCCACATAGGCTAACATGCATAGAGGAAGAATAAGTTTACCTATGGTTGATAGGAAGACAAACTGATCCATACATTTAAATAAAGTCTAAGCAGCAGACACTGGATATGTCTGTGTGTTCTACACAGTGCACACAGAAGCTGCTCCCTTTGCTGACGTAAATCAACTACTCATTGAGTGCATCCTATGCTGACCAACTAGGACAATAAGAGCAGCACAACCAGATTTCATTTGTCCCCTTTAAAAAAAAAGCTCAGAGGTTGTTAACCGCAAACAAACTCAAAAAGGATCATTATTTACAAAATCTTCACCTTGCATTTCAGATTCTACAGCCACAAGCTGAGTTGTGACTATATAATATCCACACCTATATTCGATTTCATTTAAAAGATAAAAGGAGCAGCAGCTAATCCTTCCTTTCCCCACAGAATGGAAAACCAAACCATTTAAATATGTAGGTTGCAAAATGCTTAAATGAAGGACCAGAGAGAAGAAGGTGCAGTCTGCTGCACATGAATGAGTGTTTTTCTTTAAAGTTCAAAAGGTTTTCTTATGGCTTATAAAAGCAGTATGTTTGATAAGCCAAGTTATCGTTTCCATCTGCTATAAATATACGCACCACATGAATAGCTCAACCAGTGTTGAACTGGACAGAGAGGAATGGGATCATCTATGAGTCCTGAGTGGCTGACATGGAAAGGAGAGCCACAACTATGGTTACAGATAATAAAATATGTTTAGTGTGCATTTGATGCTATCAAGCTGCTGGAGTACACCATTCATGTGTAGAAAATACTGAGATGATCTTACCAAATTCTCTAGTATTTACACAGCATCAAAAGATGGGGTGTAGGAGCTTACAATGAGAGCAGAATGTGCTCCTCATGTCACAGGGACATACATTATGTTCTGTATAAAACATACGCATGGTTAAGAATAAGTGTTTTTCCATTTTGTACAGATTCAATCAGAAGACAATGGACGTAAAACATGTAGACGTACATACAGGTAGGTGTGAATGCATTTGTGTGTGAGCTCAGTGGGTGCTGTTGGAGCTCCAGTCATAAGGGAGAAAACTGACTTTGGTCTTTCCAGCAGAAACGACGCCCTGCAGGCTGGTCTTCTTTGGTGAGTCACCCATGTGATCCAGCACCCATCCCAGCAGCTATGAGATAGAAGGGGATGCAACAAAAAAAAAAAAAAACATTAAAAAAAACAATTCATCTATTTTTCCTACAAGAAAAATTCAGGATCCATACATGTGCACACATACAGCTATTAAACTTAAAAATACCTTCTCATCCGTGCCTCCAAAATCAGCTTTGTACCACTTAAATATCTGACTTAGGTGCACTTCTTTTTTTACAGAATCTACCACACAGGCGTAATCATTCTCCAGGAAGGCCTCGGCTGCTGTGCGGAGCTGGCTGTCAATGTCCTGAGAGGGGCGAGCACATAAGAATTAATTTCTGACCATTCAGGGTGCCGCGATTATGGGAGACATTATAAGAGGCAAGACTTGGGAAACCTGATATGAAATCTATGGGACAATTTCACAACTGTAAAAACTGTGACAGAAGAGGGAGTTTCCAAGTGTATTTATTTTAGCTAAGCCTTCTCAGAATCAAAAAAACTAAAGCAAAATCACTTACTTGTGGTGTGTATGTTTTAATAGGTGGACAGCCCTTTGCACCACAGTTCAAGGCAAAGTGAATCAGTGGCTCAGCATCTGGAAGTGCCACCTAGTGGACAACAAGAGACATGACCTTTAGTTAACTAAAGAAAACTGTCACCACATAAATTCAGCTATCAAAATGTGAATACTTGAAGTCGTGGGTCCGTTTTGGAGAAGGGTCTTCGAAGCTGTGCGACACCTTTTCTGTTCCCTCTAAGAATGCCATTCTCAATGTCCTGCAGCGTGAATACCTCTCCTCCAATCAGGTAGCTCACATAATTGAAGAACTACAATTCAAAACATTCCTAATTTCAGCACATAAGTCTTATTGATATTACAAAGGAATTCTGGGGGAGACAGTGTAGCTGTGTAGTCCTACTCTGTATCTTTGCCACATGTTGGTGGGAGCCCCTAGGCGTAGGTACCCATGGATGACTAAGGCATTGTAGATATTGATGAAGAAGGCCAGCTTCTCCTCCCGGCTAAGCGACAGCAACTCCACCCTCTGCAGCTGAATAGCTAGCTCACAGTAACGCTCAAAAACAGGATTTGCTGACATGCCTTTATAGTCCACAGACTGTGGGAGCATGGACACAAAGTACATGCATTTAATTTAACCGTTTGTACAGGGATAAAGTAACAGAGAAGCATTATCCTGTCAAAATATCTTGACAAACAACCTTGAATGTAGGTCACAAAAAGACCTGCAGTGAAAAATACAGTAGAAATGTTTGCAGACAAGTTTTTTCTGTTTGCCAAAGTGAAACTTCATATGAACACACAGCTTGCCCAGTGCAACAGTACACACTGTGTGGCACAGATCCAAATGCACTGTTGCTTTTACAAAATAGCAACATGCACTCAGTGAGCATCAGGGACAACATTACCTTGCCATCGGCAGAGAGATGCTCCGAGAACAATTTCAGAATCATCTCCCGTAAAAGCAAAGAGAGCTCAGTGGCTGGCAGGAAGACAAAGAGAGAAAAACATGAAATAAAAATCAACATAGTTCAGAGTCAAAATATTAAACAAGAGCTGGGAAAAAACAAAACAAAGAAAAAACAAATTGTGCTTTTTATCAGGCGCTATAGAAAAAAAGGAAGCTGGGTAAAATCCTGCTGGTATCATGGTGTGACTCTACAGGTTCTACAAGTGTGCAGCTTTCAGGTATAAACACGCCAACACAGAGCCAGCCAATATGACTCACCACCACCATTGCAGAAGTAAAGGAATATCTGACAGGAAATTAAAACCAAGTATTAATTTGACCCAAGCCCACAGCAAAGCAGGAAACTGTTGTGAAACAGCCAGCAGCTGACATTGAAATCCAGCTAGGTTCTTTGCAGCCTGATACACTTTATGCATAATATCATCATAAAGCATTATTTATGATCAAATATAGTTTATTTATTTAGTCTAAATTTGCTAAGTTATGTTAATTCACTGATGAAGACAGTGAGTTTAAGTATTTTTTTAAAATACTGCATAGATTTTCAAGACAGAGAATGCGCTCAGTCACGCAGGCGTTGCAAGCTAATGAGCGAATGATGTTTTTATTGGATACACCATATTTCAGCTCTTAAAGCCACAAACCCAGAAGGATCATATGCTAAGTTAGCAGCAAAGAAAGGACATGGGTTAGTAGAGTGCTGAAAGACACTGCTCAGAGTGAACCTGAAATGCGATACGTGCACACTCCAAGCCTTATCTGGTCCTGACGTACCCTGCATGGGACTGCAGGTTGAAGTCGGTCCTGCGTTGAGAGCTGAATCATCCTCCAGTAGCCTGTACAGTGCATCCATGGTGTCTTTTCCTTCGCCAAAATTGCCATCCTGCTGCTCACAGCCATGAACTCTGATCATGTACTTCTTCTTCAACAATGCCTGTCCAGTATTACAGGCTGCAGCCCTGGCTAGTGTACACATAGCCACAATCAAGTGCTGACAGAACTGAATTTGACTATGTTTTGTAAGGATAGGGGCGCTTGGAAAATTGCATGAGATTTTACCCATATCACTGACAGCCTTACTTACCCATGCCCTTCTCTTTTTGCAGCCAGTCAACCAGCTGACTTCCTGAGAAGCTCTTTTTGTATAAAGTCAGCCCCCTCCTATGACTGCCAATCATGCTGGCATGTTTGAGGTCTTCCACTAGGTCTGCCAACTCATCTCTCTCACACGTAAATTCTACATGCGTGGAATTTCCAGGTCACACATGTATAAACACACAGAAATATAATCATGTTCACACATGTATGAAAGAATTTGATAAACGATGTAGTTCTGCATCTGTGAAAAAATGTCTCGCTGGTGAGAAAAGGTATTGCCTGAGCTGGGTAAACTTCTGGCTTCTTTCATTTCAACACAGCAGCATTGCTTTGGTTTGTAAATGAGATTTTTGGAATATACACTACTGAAGAGGAATTAAGTAAATGTGTAACTGTGTATATATGGCACAAGCATTACTAAGATTTTTTTAAGCATCAGACCTCAGTCCTGTCTATTATATAAAGTCTGACAGGGATCACAGAGACAAATCATGTTTCCAAAGAAATATTTACACGCACAAATGGCAATTTCATTCTTTCTTCTCCCCCCCCCATTATATTGTACACTTACCTGCCACTTAATTAGGTACACCAGTTCAACTGCTCATTGATGCAAATATGGAATCAGTGAATCTCATGGCAGCAACACAAGTCTTTTAGGCATGCTTCTGCAACATTTGGATGGTTAGAATCTGGTATAAGGAACGTATTGTATAATATGGTTCTGACTGTATATGTAAAGGGTGTCATTGTTAAAAAGGCAAAACTGTAAGTACTCCAATAGTCTATACATCTGTGCAAACACTAAATAAAACTGCTCTATCAGAAGCAGCTCACCTATATTACACCAACTACAATCTGATGACTTGTTCTGCTCTTCAGTGCATTATCGTTAGGTGCCAGAGATGTATGTGTAGTACCACGTACTGTTGATTTTAATTAAACTTCACAAAAGCTAACATTAAATTTCAATATTTTTCTACAAACACTGTTTACACTGTACATATGAGGTGCTGTGGGGCAGCCCAGCACTACTAGGCTTATCCAGAGTTTCAGGTTTCCCGTATCAACTGTCCGTGTTGGCATTTGGAGGAGTAGAGGAGCATGGATGTAAGACACACACACACACACACACACACACACACACACACACACACGATGTTGCCTAAAAATGGCTTTTTCACTACATCAGCCAATGCTATTTCATAACCACTCTTTGCTCTTGGCTCACCTTCAGCCAACAATGACTATGCATAACCGGACACGCTGACTTCAGACCATGCTTGTCTATTTCTTGAAAGATAGGCAGTTAATATACTAAAATATCAGAAGGTATTTTACAAATATATTTAAGAACCGCATTAAAATGTGCCTTAAGAGCATTTTTGACTGTAAAGGGAAGGAAAGGAAAGTAATGATCTTAAGCAGGCAAAAACTCTTAAGAATTAATTCCTTACCTCCTTCGTTCTCTGAAGCTGTATGCTCTGACTGACTCTGTTGTGGCAGAGGTGGTGCATCTGCTGGAAGGGGCTCTTCCTTCACCAGACTTACCAGCCTCTGAAGCTCTTCAGGTGACTACAGAAATTACAGTATCAATTCAAATTAGTTTTTCTCCCCCATTTTTGGACATTGCTTGACCTCTTAGTTTACTGGTCATTAGGGACCAGTAAACTAGTGGTATCGTCAGAAATGTTTTCCTTTTCCTCACCAGTTTCTGCAGGTCGTTGTTACCTCCAACATGAATATTGTTAAAGAAGATCTGAGGGACTGTGCTGCGTCCTGTCAGCTCCTTCACCTTTGCTCTCAGCTCTGAATGACTACCGAGGTCTATGTCACATACAGGCACTCCCAAGCCAGCAAGGGTGGTCTTGGCCTGCGTGCAGTGTGGGCAACCCTGGATTGAATACACAGTTATTCGCCCAGGAGCACTGCTCTCATAGTCTCCCATCGGAAATACTAATGGAAAATCAAGAGAGAAAGATTTATACAATTTGAAGAATGTATGCAAAAATAGATAATCCCTAAGCAGAAAACATACCCAACATGAAGCACACTTTTGGCCTCCTCAATTTGTACAAAATGTAATAAACTCCTTGAAATACAATTATCTAGTTTTAGGCTTTGTGTACATATATCTAGTGTATACTGTTTATATGTCCTGCCCCTGTGACCCGGCCCCAGATAACCAGAAGAAAATGTATGGATTGTCTCTAACAACACAGAAAAGTATATATATTGAAAAGTATATATACACAGGTTGAAATATATAGATACACCGCCGCTAATATTAAGTTAAGTTTCCCTTAGCAAGTTGCACCTCAACAAGACACTTTTGATATCCATTATGCTTATGGCATAACTGTGCCTAGATATTAGACCACTATTCTTGGCAGAAGTAGTCCACACATTTTCAATAAGTTTGAGGTCAGGGCTTTAGGAAAGTCAGTCCAGAAGCTTAATGTTTAATGCTTAATCCATTTCAAAACTAGTTTGAATGTAAATGGTAAATGGCCTGCATTTGTATAGCGCTTTTCTAGTCCCTAAGGACCCCAAAGCGCTTCACACTACATTCAGTCATTCACCCATTCACACACTGGCGATGGCAAGCTACAATGTAGATGTTTGTTTGGGACCATGGTGGTGTTGGGACATCCAGTTATATTCAAGTTTTAACTATCTAGCTGTTGATTTGAGGTGAAGTTGAAGAATTTGAAGGCAACCTCGTTCATTATTCCCAGCCCCAGAGCATGATACTACCACCACTAGACACTGGCAGTTTCTTCCTCCTGCTCATTTCTTAATATTTCCTTGTGTTGAAAGCTGGCCAGTGTGATGTGCATGTCCTGCGAAATGATTTTTTTTTTTTTGCAATGACACAGTTCCTCATTCCTTCTGACAGCTTTAGCTTTGAAGTCTATCAATATTTGTCTATGCGACCCAGATGCTAGATAAAAACCAGCAGGAATAGGTCAATGTCTAAGGTACGTTTCTGTGTCATTGAACGTACACATGTCAAATCCCCTGATTTGCTCTCGACAGAAACCTCCAGATCTAATCGCGTTACCACGATCATACACTGATTTCAAGAAAAGTATCAAACTGTAAGATGTAAGATAGTTCAATTCAATAAGACCAAAGATAAACAGTAAATACCAACGTGTGGTTGAATGTGAATCCCGACAGAAGGGAAAATAATATTACATACCCTAAAACATTACTGTAAGTGGACCAGCAGTTTAACTGAAAAAACTAACAAGAATGCCTAAATGTTTAAGTGACATGTAAATAAGCGGCACTGCACTAACAACATACCAGCTAAGCTAAACGAATGGATAACTAGCTGAGGGTAAATTAGCAAATGATAACAATACATTACCTTTCGGGTTCACTAGCTTCACAGTACGATATTAAACTGGAGAACGGATCCTCTTAGCCTCGTTAAAGCATGTTAATATGATAGCGTGACGCCAGCTAAACAGGCTGACCAGCTCTCCCGTCCGAGCATCGCTACTGCGCAGGCTAGCTGCTAGCTTGGTTTATGATGCCTTCAGGAGCTCACCGTACACTTCAAATTTCAACGATTGATATTTTGGTATTTATTCTAATGAGCCTCTAATAACTCAAAGAAAAATGGAGAAAACTTCCCTTTTTTTTACGTAATAATTACCATAAAACGTGTCAGTACACAGCACCAGTTTCCCTGAATGATACAGCAGAAGACACTGCACTCTCTAGCTCCTACTTATTAGTGAGAGCAAAAAGTAATGGAAAAATGTCTTTTGTTTGTTTTGCTTTCTGTAAGTAAATATCAAGATTCCCATATTTTTTACAAACCTAAAGGCAGCGAAAGCCCTTCTGTACTACATTCGTGTTCACTCTGTTATCGTAATTTCTAGCTCGGTGACAATTGCGGTGTTGACAATACCTTAAGTTGTCTGCCCTCCGAAATATTGCGAACGCATCAACGTAACATAGCAACCAGTGTTTTGAACGGATCCCGTTCCCACTACTGCTTGTTTCCGTACGGAGAGATTTCTTGCAGGACTCGCATAGACGAAACCGCCCCAGTGTTTTCGTTTTGCCAAAAATGTCAGGACTATCAGAAACAGAGCGTGCTGGATTTACGAAGATACTGAGCCTAATGACAAAATGCGACTTACTGTCACTCAGTGATACGGTCACGAATAAGATGATAGTCGTGGAAAACATTACGGGTAAGACTTTTATTCAATTTCATATGGCAAAGAGGAAGTCAGCTTACCTTAAGTCTTTACTGGAGCCCAGTGAGTTACATAATGTCCTTAATCAAGAGATTTGTTGTATACCTACCAAGAAATAACAAATAAATTGCATCAACAATTTCAGTGTTTTCTCACCTCTGCTGGATAGATAAATAAATGATTAGCTTATCCTACTCTGTCTGATCATTTTTCCACTGCAGAAGCTAAAGAAACCATTCTCGCCTTCACTAAAAATGCCGAAGAGCTCCTGAGGAGGAAAAAGGTTCAGCGTGACCTGATATTCAAGTACCTGGCTACAGAAGGTGTGGCGATGCCCCCAAATAGCGAGAAACACATGCTTATAAAGAGGACCCTGGAGCTGTGGTCCTCTGTAAAGGTAACTTGACACACGAGAGAAACAGAAGCCACTGCCGCCAGTAAATGTTTTATTTGGGGATAAGCCAAAGGCGACCCATCTATTTTATAAAGGATGGAAAGTATTGTTTATTGAATAGTGAAGTTCAGTGAAGTGAAGACATGGCACTGATGTTGGTATGCCTGGAAAGAGAAGACATAATTAGGGTTATTCACACACAGTGTCCTCACACACCTTTATAACAGTTTATATATTGCTTTGAAAAAGTAATCACCGAACAACAGACTGTGCCACCCTTGGCAACAAGAACTGCAATCAAGCAGTTTTGATATTGAATAGGCCATTCCAAAAACTTCATTTTTTTTTTTTTGAGCTATTTAGAGATGGAGTTCCTGTTGTGTTTTGGATCCCTGCACTGGTGCATAACCCTAGTGCTCTTGAGCTTCAGGGTGCAAATTGATGGCTGGACATTCTCTGGACTTTCTGGTAGAGAGCAGAATTCATGGTTCAATCAGTCAGGGCAAGGCATCCAGATCCCAAAGCAGTCCCAAATGATCACACTACCACCACAGTGTTTGACTGCTGCTGGGGTTTTTTTTGTTTTTGTTTTGTTTTTTATGAACTGCTGTGTAGTAGTTCTACACCAGATGTAACAGGATGCAAACTTTCCAAAAAAGTTAATATTTTGTTTTGTCAGTCCACAGACTATTTTCCATTGTCTTGACAATCAGAAAGATGTTTCTGTTTTTTGTTTTTTACTTAGGGCCAGGTAGGGTTGGATAGCTTTTTACTCATAATAAATGCAAACATCATTTAAAGACAGCATTTTTGTATTTACTCTGGCTATCTTTGACCAATACTAAAATGTGTTTGATGATTTGAAGCATGTAACTGTGACAAATATGCAAAAAAATAAGAAATCAGGAAGAGAGTGCTGTTTTTTTTTTTTTACAGCACTGTATATTGATATTAGAATTTGTACTTCCCAAAATTCAGGGTCAACACCAGCTCTAAAATCAAGCCTTACTCAGACTTTATATTTTAGAACCTGTTGCCATTCCATCAAAGAACTGACCTTCTAGCTAATATGGGTGTAGTGCTCTGACTTGTAGAGACTGAAGATCATATGTAACAACAACCTCTCATTTCTTTATGGAGGTGGTGGATGAAAACCCTCAAGGAGAGGCGGCTTCCTCAGATGTGAACTGTGGGATGGGCTTTGATCCGCTGGTCCTCGGCCAGCAGTTCTGTCAGTGGTTCTTCCAGCTGTTGAACAGTCAAAACCTTTCACTTGGCCAACAGCCCCAAGACTGGGGACCACAACATTTCTGGCCTGATGTGAAGTTACGTCTCCTCTCCAAGTAAGAACCTCATTAGTAGTGAAAGCAAATGAGAATTTAAATAATACTGATGTTGTTGGTTTATAATCTTATTCAGAGTAGTCCTCTGTTTCAGGTAGATTATTCCTTCTGATTTTCTTCTTACAAAGCATAGAGATGAAGGTAAAACAACCCCAAAACACTAATCACAGAGTTATGTCTTTCTCAGAGCTGGCAGTGAGCAGATGGAGGAGTTTCTGGGTGCTGATCTGGTTAGTTGTCGATTCTTGGCACTGACCAGGGATGAGCGTCTCCTCTTTAGTCCCAATTTGGATCCCCATGGCCTCAAAGCCTTGACCTCTCGTCATGGCTTGGTGTTGGTGGCTGTGGCTGGGACTATTCACAGAGATTCAGTCTGTCTGGGAATCTTTGAACAAATATTTGGCCTTATCCGCTCTCCTCTGGACAACAACAGCTGGAAGATAAAGTTTGTCAACCTGAAAATCAGAGGGCAGGATGCTCTTAGTGGGACAGATGTGCCAGCACCTGCTTTGACCTACAATTCCAGTGAACTGCAGCTTCTCTGTAGCTGACAGTCAAGATAGATTAGTTTTAGATTTATTAGTTTTATTTCCTTTCACATTATTTATCCAAAAGTGGTGGTTTGGCCTTTTGGTTCTACTCTACACTCATCTTATTTGCATGAACACTTATTTTCTGGGCATTTGGGACCTCATATTGCATCTAATAACTCATCTGATACAACCCTATCTTCTAACTTATAGGCCGTCATGCAATAATATAAAGGTAGACTCAAACTGATGCATTTAAATTGAATATTTGCATCATAACATGCAAAGCAGAATTCTCAAAGATTATCCTAGAAGGTAAATGGATGGGCTGCTTTAAATATACTGTACCTTTTTGCAAAGCATGTAGTGCTTTGGAAGCCTGTGCCTTATGTAAAATATGTTCAATGTATACATTTGTGGTATAGTAACAGTTATACTGTCACTCAAAAGATCTCTTAGAAATGTATTTTTTAGGAAAGAAAAGCACATTAAATTTTATTTCAGCTGTAAAAATGAAAAGAGTTGTAAGTGACTATGGTTTTTAATTGACTATGTTCATGCAGAGCAGCCAGCATTTCAGTGTCACAGCAGGACATTGAGATGCCTAATGCAGGTTTATAATGCTAATAGGCTTTTTTTTTTTTCTGAGATGGCACAACTGAAAGCAGTTATACTTGTTCAAAAAACAGTAAGCAAGAATAGGTATCAGCCTTTGCATGTTTTATTGTCTGAACAAAAGCAACCAAATATCTTCTGAAACTCTTCAGGTTATTCTCGTTTAAACAAATTCATGCTTTTTTCATGCTGACAGTTGTTAAAATGCATCTTCCCTCACAGAACACAGCAAACTAACACAGCAGTTTTATCCGTGCCAACATAACTGCAAAGGATTTAACATAAACTTGCATTAGGCAGCACAATGTCCCAACAGATGGTTGTAGAAAATGGGCACCTGTGTGATATGTAGGCATTTTATTCAAGTTGTTCGCAATTCCTTTAATCGGTGCCATTCACAACATTTCTCAATAATTTACTGTTGGATTAAATTTAATTTTGAATGTATGTTTTTTTTTTTAAAGGAGTTTTATGAGTAACAAACTTTTGAGATGTAACGTAGCCATTTATTAACAAATAAATATCTGTCTTTATGTGACACTACAAAGTCAAGCAGTGTGCTTTCATGGCTTTTCATCCCACAATGTTTACAGATAAACAGTCTGTTAGAAATACCAACAGAGTAACATAGTTCAAATGTGCATATAAAAATATTATAATTTCAGCTAATTTGTTCCTGTTCAGTGCCAGGTGTTAAGTAGTTTAATTAAATGGCTGGAAGTTGGAGATTGGAAAACATTGCTGTGAAACTGACTCTCCTTAATGAACTGAATTACAAGTCTAAATGGTGCTTTTTAATTTTGCTGTTTTAAGGATCTCCCAGAACAGACAGTTATACTTTTTTTTCCTGCTGCTTCCTTTAGGGGCAATCAGAGTAGCTCATCTGCTTTTATCTCACCCTGTCCCTACCCTCCTCCGTGTCTGTCACATCAACCCTCTGCATGTCCTGCTTCCCTACAGCTATTAATCTTCTCTGTGGTCATCTTCTTTAGCCCCATATTCAATGTCCTTTGTCCAGCTTATCCACTCTCTCCCCTCTGCACATGTCCAAACCCTCTCAATCTCGCTTCTCTAACTTTGTCTCCAATCCGCTTAACCTGAGCTCTCCCTCTGATGTACTCATTTCTAATCTTGCCCCAATGAAAATCTTCAACTCTGCCACCTCTCAGTGTAATGCATATACCGCTGAATCACTTGCAGGTTGACTGGTTTTTTGGTACCAAACTCGTCATCCTACTATTCCCAGCACTTGTTTAGAAAAACTGGCTTTGTGGCATTTTTAAATTGTGACCAAACAGTGCAGCTGTGGGCAAAATAAAAACATGCTCCCTTTTGTCTAGGAATTGTGTTTGTCAGCACAACGTTTGCCTGATGAATCTAAGACAAATTTAGCTCAGGTTAAACCACCGCAGTGACAGTCAAACAGGTGATGCCCTTGAATATTAGAGAGATAACCTCAATGATCATCTATGAGCAAGCACTTGGCAGTGGCAGAAAGGAAGACCCTGTTAAAAGGAAGAGACCTCTGGCACAGGTCTTAGGGAGGGACAGTCATCTGTTTCGGAGAGAGTAGGAGAATGTAGAGAGACCCCGACCAAACAAAGCATTTGAAAGAGTACACAAAAGTTGATGACATGCAGTAGTACTATATGAATGCATCAGGAGTAAAAAGATGAGTTGAAAATTGGTGCAATCATGTAGGCTTGCTCTGCCAGCTAGCCAGAGCCGGCTATCATAGAGTATATTATAGCCTGCCATTGCTGCTGTTCACTCGTAACTTTTAAAACTCAAATCTCCACAGGGTTAATGTCTGAGATGTTGTGTCAGCGGTTAATGTCCACATATTTAGCCACTTTCATACTCTTTGAGTAGGTTTGATTGCACACAAGCTGCCACACCACCCTAGAAGGGCTTTACTGGTTGGTCAGACATTTCATATAAAAATATATGACCAAATGGCACATGACATGAATTCATCTAGACCCGCTTCAGACAGCTGCGGATTTGAAATTTTGCTGGATGGGATGAAGAAAGCAGATCGCTTTTCCACACAACGTGCCTAAGATCATTTTACACGTTCAAACTCACCTGTGCTGATATCATGTTATCAGGTATATGTGCTATATGCTAAACATGTGACCTGTATCAATGCTTCTTTGCATTTGTCTCTGAAGCTTGTTCTAGTGTGACTTTTGAAAATAGTTTGGCAAAGCTCGTTAATACTCATGGTACAAAAACTGGGTCACATTTGAGCAACACCCGAGCAGCATCCAGTTCTTGCTTTTTTTCTCATAAATGTTTTTTTTTCAGCCATCTGTATATAAAAAATAAAGACAAACGTGACTCCTTATTAATGAAGTGGATCTGTTTTTCCATCGATTCTCCTGCGTCACTCTAGCGAGGGCATGTGGGGTCTAGTGGGGGCACAGAATATGCCAGTATGACTCTGTGGCTTTGGTGGGAAATGTTACATGTGGGAAATTATTCTTGGCAGCCTCTTTCAAAGGCCCCTGGAATACTTAATATCTGTGACTGTATGGGTCGGAGCCACACGGGTCTTTGTGCTTTATAGGGCCATAGTTGTGGCGAGGCGAAACCACTGCAGCCATTGATCTCAGCCTGTTCACCTCTCAGAAAGAATAATAACAAGCTGCTTGCCTTCTGTCTTTATGGCACTTGGCTTCTCTGCGTTTTAATAAGCGGTTTGGCCACGGGCGCAGCTCTGACGCACGGGTTCAAAAATACCGCTGCAGTGGCGTCTGGTTAGAGTTTTGACTCCAGAGAGTTTCCCCCACCACACTTTTCGCTTTACCCTCCTCTAATAGAGAAGTGTGTTTCTTATAAGGAAACATGCTAAAACTCAGACCCACAGTTATTTGAAATAGCTTATTGGTGGTGAACCATAGAAACTGCTTCTTTAATTGTAATTACATTTTTTTTCTCTTTTACAACTGTTGAGATATATGTTGTGCTCCTAGAAGAGACCTCATTAGGGGTGACTTTATTTATTGCTGAATGCTGATAGGCTGATAGATTTACAGATTTATTGATGCCCAGGTGTTTTCCCCTCCCTTCCTAAATGGCTTTAGCTGTAATGTTTAAAGTTGAACCCACGGACTCCCAGTGTCTTCTCAAACCATTTAACAAATCCTTGAATTGGTTCCAGGCATTTTATACATGTATAAAAATGATCTTGATATTTTACTTTACTGGAAGAGACTACAGTGCACTTGTAGTCTCATGACAACATGAGGCCAGAAGGGGGCACTCAAACTCCACAAAAAAAGGGCAAGGCTGAGCCACAGGTCACAAAAAGCAGAGGAAAAAAATAGGACTTTTAAGATCACGGAGGAAACTAATCAATTCATAAGAGCAATCTAAGCTGAGCTTATGTTACTGGGCAATTTCTATATGGCTGCATCCGTGAGGAAAACTGTAAATATTTCAAGCTTGAATTGTCCTCCATTAAAGTAATGGGGTTCTAAAAGAGAGAACTGTTGGCTTTCATAGGCAGTAATTTATCTGGACCGGTGAAGGTGTTAAGAGACAGCTTTGACACAATATTCTCTGCGGTCTGCATTCTCTGGACAACAAAGAGCAGGATTTATGAATTGAAAGCAAAAAGAAAAATCAACTAGTGGCCAATGACATTTCTCCTGCTGACAAAACACATTAGAGGAGAATTCAATCAAAGGTTGACAGTTATTTTATCATCTTGTTGGACTTGCCCTCCAACCCAGCAGTGTTTCATAAACCTGCACACACTAAAACTGCACAGAAACAGCTACATAACTTGAGGCTGAGGAAATGAGGTCAACATTGTTTGGTGTTAAAGTCTCACTCTGTCGTTCTGCAACGCCATATTTCATCCAGTTCTGTGGAAGGGTTCCATTTTTTTTTTTTTTTTTGCGGGGCTGACACACAGCTGTGCAATTTATGCTGATTATTCAGCACGTTTTCTCCCACTGATAACTGCACTGAATCATCGAACGTCTTAAAGCAGGAATTGATGGATGCTGGGTCAATATGAATAATAGGATTTGGACACCTTCAAATCAAAATCTGTGATTGGTGGGAGGGGACTATGGTTAGCCAGCAGCTGTATATCTGGTGATATAAAATACAAAGAAGTCAATAAGATCAAATGAATAGAAATTGCATACTGGGTTTCGTGGTCAGAGCATATTGACAACATCATTTAGAAAATTGCGAAAGGTATAACAATGTTAATTGTTTTGCTCCCTTTGTTATAAGAATGCCATTAGCTCATCTGCAGTATTGCTGAGCGATATGGTCTGCCGCTCCTAAGAGAGACTCAGGCAGAATAAGGTATAACAACTGTCAGGTTTAGTTTTCTTGTCCACACAACAGCAGCATCACTGAAATCCACAGCAGACAGCATTGGTTCGGTGTGGAAGTTAAACTTATAGAGGAAAGCAGGTACACCTCGCTCATTTTCAAGCAAACTAACTGCTGTGGCTAATGCAAATCCAAATAAATGAAGCTAATGAGAATGTCATTAAATCCCATTTTATCCACTTACTTCTTGCTACAGTGTAATTGTAATCCCCTGGAAACATTTACATTTTAAGTACATTACACAAACGAGGAACAAGTTCAACAACATCGTCCCATCTGTAGAGTCATGTTTGACCTCGTGGCCTTTTAGCCTTTCTTGGGAATGTGCATGAGCGATTAATTGCTCTCTGCGTGCATTATAGAACAACGCTGCAGGATCTGACTTTATTACGGTATGTTTGAACTGACATCACTGCTCCGTTTTAACACAAATTGCTTTGGACCTGACGAGGCAGCCGTCACAGTTCATAACAAACCCCTCACTTGGCCTGGCAGTGTATCCTTACACATGCATCATTATCTCATGTAAACAGTGGAAATGAGAGACCGCTGGGGGAACGAACGTCATTCAAGGCAACAAAGCGAGGGCTCAGTGAAAAGATCCTGGGCCGTGACGCTCTCGTTTAGCGTCAATTAGAGGAAACAACAAGCAGACCTGTTCCTGAAGGCATCTGGATCTGATGTGTTTATTTATACTTAAGCAAATATGCATACTTGAAAGAATGCATGCATTCAAGGATGTTTCAATCGGAAAAACATGGAGGCAGTGTGGGGGCAACAAAAATGTCCCTCAGATTGTACTTGATGTACTTGAGCTGAGCTTGCACACAATGCCCTCCCCACTTCTCTCTCACTTTATCTTTTTGTGTTCCTCTATCTCTCTCTTTCACACATAGTGGCTCCAATGTGCTGCTTTGCAATGAGTCCCTTTCGTATGCAGTGCAGGGGCCCCCATGAGTTCCTTCCCTTGGCTCTCAAACTAAACAGAGAAGATGGTGTTATCTAAATGCTGCCAGGAGGTTGTCAGCTTGTATTGGGCCAGGCTGACCAAGTGGCCTGTTGGCGGATGCGTGTTGATGCCAGGCTCCCAGCGCCTTCTCTCTGTGGACATCTGCTGTGTGTGGGAAAGCTGTGGAGTTTGTCTGTGGTTGCATCTTAATCCTCCATCTCTTCAGCTCCAGCCATGCCTGGCCGAGCAAACCAGCAGCCCTGCTCGCTTTGCTTGTATTAATTGCCCTTGCCTGGCTCGCTGTTTGCTTATGATTACACTCATTAATTTCAATTCCCCTGGACGCCCCTACTACAGTAGCTGCCTTCAGACAGACTCACACACACATACACAGTTATGCACTTATTCACACTTACATGTATTGTTGTGAAGCATGGCAAGGAAAGGGTCAGCTTTCACCTGCAAATGAAGGGACGAGGAGGAGACTGGAATAGGCCATTTTCAAAGCAGACGTGTCAGTGCAGCGTAAACACAGGTGTAATTAATGACATTAATTATGGCCTTGTTCCATTTAGATGGGCGAGGGCATGGTTTGTACATGCTTTCTCATCGGAATGACTGTGACACACTAAATAGAATGAGACCGTAATTTATTTTATCAGTTACCCTTGTGTTTACCCTGGGATGACATGCCAAAATGGCTGCTTTGAAAAGCCCCGGAGGCATGGCTGATGAGCAGCATATGAAAGGGATTCACGTGTGGCCTCTTTTTCCCTGATCACCAGCAGCTTGATGCTTCAATGTCGATTGCTTCAGTGTGTAAATATGAGCTCTTTTGTTCTCTGTGTTAATGTTCCATGCTTAAATGTTTTAAACATTTGTGCAAGTGTATGTGGCTGATAATGGCTTTTCAGCACTCTGTGTAATATACTTAGAACTGTACTGCCATATGTTTTTATCCCTTTGTTTAGAGAAAACAGTGAACTAACAGTCGTCATCATCCTTACTGCTCAGCGCTGCAATAAACCTGTCAATCTGATCTCTTCATCTTCTGTGTTCTTCATTTCAAAGCTCACATAGTGTTTATCCTGCCCTTGCTATTCAAACTAGTGCAAGCCTGCCAACACTGTTTCATATTTCTGTATATATGGTTATGGACAGCCAATGTGGACAGTCAGCATATTCTGATGGACACAAATTTATGTTTTAAGTGTGAATTTGTATTTAAGACCTGCATGTTCTCATTCTGCACACATACCTAATGCTGCAATTATACTGCAATACAAGGGGAAGGTCGTCATACTGTGACTGTAGTTGAGTGGGAGGAGAAGTGTGATTATGGAGCGCTCCAAACATCCACAATTAAAAGTGATAAAAGGGTTTTTTAGATCAGATGTGCGCCGCGTGTAGGTTTAAGTCTGCCAGCGTCTATCCTTGGGGAGCACAGTGATGTTTGGGTTAGCATTGTAGCCTTACAGGACAAAGGTCCTGGGTTCAGGCTCTGTTCAGGTACTCCAGCTTCTAGCTACAGTCCTGAGACATGCACATCTAAACTGGCCATAGATTTGACTGGTTATTTGTTTTTTATATTCACCCTGCAAAAGTGCAGTGACCTGTCCAGGGTGTACCTCACCACTTACGCCATGGTAGCTATACTCCAGCCCTGTCATGACCCTGACTTGGATAAGTGGAAGAAAATGAATGGAGTGTTATCTTCATAATCCGATATTAGAACATGAAGAACCCGTAGATGAGGGAATATTGTTGATGCTAAAGGTTTCTGGTATTTGTAGTGCACGTAGTATTAAAAAAAAAAAGATGATCTCTTTGTCCATAAATCAGTTATCTGAATATCTAGATATTGGCTGGCTACACTAGAAGCTCCCACAGGTGAGCTCTTGAGAGCACAGTTGATCAGTTCCCACATTAGTAAAAGCTAAATATGGTTACTGCTGTTGCTTTCATCTACAAATATGCACAATGGTCATATGGACAGATGCAAGCATCACCCTTCTCATTTTTATGTCATTAGTAGCTTTGTTTTATACATCCCCTCACGAAGAAAGTTACTGTGCTGCTGTTTATATGCTGAAGTCCCCATTCAAGCAGGTGGAGCACAGCCAGTAAAACCCAACATCTGGAGTCATATGGTGGCCTTGTAAGTTGCACAGACGTGGATCAGAACAGCTATGAAAATGTACCATTGGATTTTCAAGGCCATACACAATCAGGTTCCATTACATAACTATTGCATAATTAGGTTTACAGCACCTTTTAAAAATATGATCTAAATACATTCTATAAAAAAAACCAGTTTTGCTAATAACCACAGAAAATCTCCCATTCTAAAAAAAAACAGAACACAGCTATTTCCTGGATGAAATGTTATCAAAATCATTGTGGCTCCATTCAGGTGCTTCCTTCTGTGTACATTATCTTCAAACTGTATTTAATCTACAGCACTCAGCTTGTTTTTTTTCCCCTGTAAAAGGAAACTAACATGCCATGCCACTCCTCAGCAGCCACTAATCTGTAAGGAGCAATAAAGCTCTCATAATACCAAGCTGTGTGGCCTTTTGCCTTCTGTCACCCTATCACCCCAGAACTTGGGATTTTCTGGGAAAGTGGGGCTTCTGGACTGACTCATCAGACAGCTGTACCTTAAAGGGCCTCGTGGGGGCATCATAACTAGAGTCGCTGCACTGGGCTGTGATTTGGTGTCCAGGCACAAATAAAAACCTCTGAAGCTTGACAACATCCTTGCTGAGCCCACGTAACCCAATTAGTGAACCAGTCCTCAGTAGGAGAAAATGAAAACATTCCGGACTCAAATTCCCAAGATGGCTGTATTGGTATATTGTGGCGGACCACCAGGTGGCTCCACTCACACACAAGTTGAAGGGAAGTGTGGGGGTGGAGATTTTGGCGCTGACTATATGTGAAGTTCTGTCAGTTAATAAAGTTGTTGGAGTGAGACACTGAGACCTCTCCTGTCGTTGTTACATACCTCCACATTGGTGACCCCTGTAGTGAACATGCTAAGGCTCGACGACGAAGCCAGCTCTGGCCTGGAAGCATCGGCGGCCGCCGGACCTTCACCTCCGCCGATGGCTGCGTTTGCTGTGGCGCTTAAATTGCCGGATTTTTGGCTTCACGATCCTCCTTCATGGTTCATGCACGTAGAAGCTCAGTTTGCTCTTCGTGGAGTTTCAGCCGACGACACTAAATACCACCATGTGGTGGCCTCACTTGACCCGCTGTCAACCCGCCGTGTGATGACTCTCCTCCGGGATCCCCCAGCCCAGGGCAAGTACGCCGCCCTCAAGGGGCTGCTGCTGCGGCGTTACTCCCTCTCTGATGCTGAGCGGGCCGAGAAACTCCTTTCCATCGCGGGCCTGGGCGACGGCACCGCCCTCGAGCTCATGGAGAGCATGCTGTCCTTGCTGGGCGCGGAGGACGGAGGATTTCTCTTCACCCACCTCTTTCTTCGACAGCTGCCGGCTCCAGTGCGCGCTGGCCTTGCCAACTCCCCGCTATTGGCCACGAAGGATTACCGCTCCCTTGCGGAAGAGGCGGATCGCATCCTCCTGGCTACCAGGACTTTCGGCATCCAGACGGTTATTCAGGACCCACCAGCGTTTTCCCCCTCCCCCTCACCGATGCTCCACGGGCCCTCCGACTCGTCCACTGTGGCCGGAATCGCTGCACGGCGGCACCGCGGAAAGGGGCTTTGTTTTTATCACCAGCGTTTTGGAGCGAAGGCACGGCGCTGCCTCCCGCCTTGCAGTTTCCAGACCCAGGGAAACGGGCATGTCAGCGCTCTGTAGCAGCCGCGACCGCTGGCAACAAGGAAAGGCTGCTTTTCTTAGAGGACTCACGCTCGGGGAGGCGTTTCCTGGTGGACTCCGGCTCACAGAAGAGCCTTCTTTCCCCGGCTGGCTCGGACAGGCTAGCTGAGGGTTGCGGGCCATTGCTAACAGCGGCTAATGGCTCTCCCATCAAAACCTTCGGTGAAAGGTTGGTGACTGTTTGCTTTCACGACCGTGACTTTCAGTGGAACTTTGTTGTTGCTGCTAGCTCTGTGCCTATAATAGGCGCTGATTTTCTTTGTGCTCACGGACTACTGGTTGATGTGGCTAACAGACGTTTAATTGATGCTGTGTCCTTTTCCTCATTACCCTGTTTGACTCGGGGTGCTCAGCCCGTGGTGCATGCTAACTCAGTAGATTCGGGTGACGTTTTTCAGTGTTTGCTTTCTGAGTTTCCCTCACTCACTGTCCCCACTTTCTCGAGCACGGTGACGAAGCATGGGGTAGAGCATTACATAACTACAGTAGGGCCCCCGGTGTTCGCGCGCGCGCGCCGCCTCGACCCCGCCAAACTGGCTGTCGCTAGGGAAGAATTTGCCACCATGGAGCGTCTGGGCATCGTGCAGCGTTCGAACAGTGCCTGGGCTTCTCCGTTACACATGGTGCCTAAATCTGATGGTCGGTGGGGATTTCCGCCGTCTTAATAATGTCACGGAGAACGATCGTTATCCCATTCCCCACATCCAAGATTTTTCCGCCCATCTTGCGGGGACCTCGGTTTTTTCTAAGATCGATTTGGTACGGGGATATCACCAGGTTCCCGTGCGCGCGGAGGATGTCCCCAAAACCGCCGTAATTACACCTTTCGGCCTTTTCGAGTTTCTGCGCATGCCGTTTGGCCTGAAAGGTGCCGCCCAAACCTTCCAGCGGTTGATGGACTCGGTCTTGCGCGGGCTGCCCTTTGTTTTTGTATATCTTGATGATATACTGGTGGCCAGCAGCTTGAAGGAGCAGCACATGTTCCATCTGCGTCAGGTTTTTCAGCGTTTGGCGGAGCATGGACTGATTATTAATCCGTCTAAATGCCAGTTTGGGTTGCCCGTTCTCGATTTCCTTGGGCACCGTGTTTCCGCCGAGGGCGCGGTTCCGTTGCCTGACAAAGTCCGAGCTGTTTCGGAATTTCCGCGTCCCACGACTGTTAAGGCACTGCAGGAATTTTTGGGGATGGTGAATTTTTATAACCGTTTTCTCCCCAGAGCGGCACATCTGCTGAAGCCCCTTTATGGGGCGTTAAAGGGTAAAAAAGCTAATGACCCCGTTGACTGGTTTCCGGACAGCATCCAAGCGTTTTCTGATGCTAAGTCAGCATTAGCTAATGCTGCCCTTCTGGCCCACCCATCCCCCTCAGCGCCGATTGCGTTGACCACTGATGCGTCGGACATAGCGGTGGGTGCGGTGCTGGAACAGCGAATCTCGGGTGTCTGGCAACCGCTCGCCTTTTTCAGCCGTACGCTACGTGACAGCGAACGCAATTACAGCGTTTTTGACAGGGAGCTACTGGCGCTCCACCTGGCGTCTCGTCATTTCCGGTTTTTTTCTCGAGGGTCGTCACTTTACCGCATACGTGGACCACAAACCCTTGACGTTTGCCATGTCCAAGGTTTCCGATCCATGGAGTGCACGCCAGCAGCGCCAGTTGGCAGCCATTTCTGAGTTTACCACGGACATTCGGCACGTGGCTGGTAAATCCAATCATGTGGCTGACTGTTTGTCCCGTGCGCTGGTTTCACCCGTCTTTCTCGGCATAGACTACTCCGCCATGGCTGCCGATCAGAGCGGTGACCCTGACATCCTCGCGCTTAAATCCACCCAGACGGGCCTCATACTGGAGGACAGACCCGTGCAGGGCGGTGGTCCCCTCCTCGTCTGTGACGTTTCCACCGGCCGCCCTCGCCCTGTGGTTCCCGCTTCCTGGCGTCGTCAAGTTTTTGACTCGGTACATGCTCTCTCTCATCCAGGGGTCCGGGCCTCTGTTAAACTGGTCAGCTCTAAATTTGTTTGGCCAGGCCTTCGCAAATCTGTTAAGGAATGGGCGTCGGCGTGCATTCCCTGCCAGCGCGCGAAGGTTCATAAACACACCAAGGCGCCCCTGGAGCCGTTCTTCATACCCGGCAAACGTTTCGATCATGTGCATGTCGATCTGGTGGGTCCCTTGCCGCAGTCACAAGGTTTTACGCACCTTTTGACTGTTGTTGACCGGACCACCAGGTGGCCGGAGGCGGTCCCCCTGGCGTCCACTACCGCAGCAGTGGTGGCCAAGGCGTTTTTGTCGACCTGGGTCTCGCGTTTCGGCCCACCCGCGGACATTACGTCAGACAGAGGCCCCCAGTTCATTTCCGAGCTTTGGTCGGCCATGGCTGATGGACTGGGGGCTAAAGTCCACCGCACAACCGCATACAACCCGCAGGCTAATGGGATGTGTGAACGGTTCCACCGGTCGCTGAAGGCTGCCTTTCGCGCCTCCTTAAAGGATGGCAATTGGGTTGACCGCCTCCCGTGGGTTTTGCTTGGGCTGCGCTCTGCGGTTAAGGAGGATCTCGGCGCTTCCCCAGCTGAGCTAGTGTTTGGTCAGCCCCTCCGCGTGCCTGGAGAATTCTTGCCTGAAAATCCTCCTCCCTGCTTCGATCCATCGGTGCTCTCTCTCACCCCGCTTTTGCACTCGCTTCGGGTTCCTGGTCCGGTGCACCATTGCGTGCCTGACACCTTTGTTCCAAAGACTTTAGAGACTGCTAAGTTTGTTTTTGTCAGGCACGATGCCCACAGGACACCGCTGCGGCCGCTGTATGACGGCCCGTTCAGGGTTATTGAACCGGGCCAGAAACATTTTGTTTTGGATTTTGGGGGTCGAAGGGAGACTGTGTGTGTTGACAGACTTAAACCAGCACATGTTCTTCCGGACAGTGATGTAGTGCCGGCCCAGGCCCCTCGCCGTGGCCGACCTCCTGCGCTGGGGTTGACAGTCTCTGGTTTTCCCCCCAGGACTACCCCCGGACCACCAACGTTTGAGCCTCCTCCTGCCTTTCCTGCTCGCCTTCACCAGCCTCGTTCACAGGATGGACCTTCCTCTGCCTGTTCTCTCCCTCCCAGGTTCAGTCGTGCGGGTCGTTTGCTTAGACCCAGGGTCCTGGACTGAATGGAGACCTGACTGTGTGTTCAAGGGGGGGTATGTGTGGCGGACCACCAGGTGGCTCCACTCACACACAAGTTGAAGGGAAGTGTGGGGGTGGAGATTTTGGCGCTGACTATATGTGAAGTTCTGTCAGTTAATAAAGTTGTTGGAGTGAGACACTGAGACCTCTCCTGTCGTTGTTACATACGTCCACAATATTACATTTCTTGTTTCACCTGCTTCCTGAGATTTCCTAGGACTGGCTGTAATGGTTCACCAAGGAATGACTCAACAACTCAATATCATGGCAGTGGGCTGACAAATATACTTTACTACTGACTTTTCAGAATCCTGCAGACAAGCCTGAGTACTTTACATCATTGTTAATGGGCTGCTATCTTTCTAAAGGGCACCAAGATAATGAGCACAGATTGCATCAGCTCTGTGGGTGCTGAAAAATCTACACTACCCAGTGGAAAGAGTATGCTATGGGGATGAAGATGCTGAAGGGTGAGGCAAAAGAATCAGTGCTCTAGAAGGTCATATTGATTGATAAAGCACCCTGTGGATTGAGCTGTGGCTTGCTCAACCCCCATGGTGTGTTTGTTGTGGGATACCAGACAGCTGCCTGAAGGCCCTGAACAACACAGACAGGCAGAGAAAGACAGTGAAATCAATGGCTTTCTCACCAAGGGCTCTTATAAGTTCTTCCCAATCATCTGAAGTGGCTCCCTTGGCACATCTATTTGCACCTAGCTCCAGTGAAAAAAAGTGTGATTTGTTAAAGACATTTCAAGCTAGCACCCACTGCACTGAAGTAGCTATCTGCGACAAAGAAAAATGAATTCCTCTGAAAAAATAAACATTCTGGGTATGCGGTATGTGAGACATACCACAAACTCCACCCTGAGAAATGCTTGGGAGGATGGTTACATTACCCTATTGAGACCACAAACCCTGGAGTATTCTCATTCCCTTGCGGACCCTTGACAGAGCCAGATAGGTCTCCTCAATGTACTGACAGCCAAGTGTCCTCATCCATTCTCATCCAAGAGACCTGCAGGCGTCATCAGACCCGTCGAAAATTTCCCCAGATGAAACCCTAAAGAAGAAATCTCCTGCCCCAAGCCCAGAAAGTGATAGAGCTGGGAGTATCTCTGTGGAGCCTCTGTCAATATGTCATCATCATCATAGCTGCCAGTTGACAGCACAGTAACCCGCTGCAGATGTGTCAGCAAAACAATCTCCATTTTATTACTGTTTTTTTCCAATGAATATCCATTGCGGGATACAGTCTTTTCTGTATTCACACTTTAAGCCATAACTCAAGCACACCATGATGTGTTTCCCAATTGTTGTGAGAGAGAGGTACTTGCAATGATGTACAGACACTCGAGGAAGTGCTTGTTTTCTTTAAGAGGGAGAACTCTTAGGAGGGTGGAGCTCTGCAAGCAGACCTAAGCATTTTCTGTCCAAACCTGGCTGTGCTGACAAAATAATTATAGCCAGTTTGGAGAGCAAAGCGACTGTTTCATAGGATTATACACCTTCGATATAAATGTAGTGTATGAATTATTTAGTTTTATCTTTGTGGAGCTTCAAGGGAAAAATGTGAGGCTTTGACTATACAATAAAGAAATACTTTAAAAGTCTCCCCTTTTCTACAGAAAATATGAGGTTCATGAAAACCTTTGAGGTTTCAAGTATACAGCCCATGTGCTTACATAGGGAAGCCAGTGTGTCTTTCAAATATGTGGTGGCTGTGCTTGCTGCTCAGTAACGGTTCTGTTAAGTGATGCTATCCAAGCCACTGTGGTTTGCAATAATAGCCCACGGCGGTAACATTAATACAGAAGTGAACAATATTTATGCACTTTAGGCATTAAAGTGCAGTGTAAACACGAAACACTTTGCTAATAGCTGAAAATCACAGTAATATCATGGCCATTTGGAAAACCAAACATTTCTGGGCCTCAGATCATCAAACTGGAGACATCAATTGTCTACACTGCAGTTGGGGATTAGTCAGGAAGGAAGACAGAGAGCAAAACAGACAAACGAGGAAAGTGAAGAGGCAGAATCCGAATAAGTAGCAGATAACTTCCATGCACAGTCCCTAGCAACGTTTAACTTCCCAGCATCTTGGACAAAGGTGCATCTCTTCATTCTGCATGACAAGAAGGAGAGTAAAACAAGTTTACACATGTTGCCTTGACCTTTCCTAGAATTTAACTAATGGAGGACAAGATGAATCTGAAATTTCATTTCAAAAGCTGCAGCGGCAATAGCAGAGATGATGACCTTGACTGAATTACTCTACATGCAATTAGATTTGAAACATTTTAGATGTCTTTTGTTTACTTCCCACAAGATACAGATACAGAAAAGTTTACAGTGGCTTGGGTTAAAAGAGAAACCTCAACTGCACAAACACATGACATCATCTTTGACATTGCCTTTTTGTTTTCTACAGTCTTGTATTACTGGTTGAAACCCTTTAAATGTAACAAGGCACTACAGAGTCCACGCAGATAGAATTATATTCGTATTGCGCCTGTCAGAATGGATTGCGTCTTGGCGGTGGTGGAAACTCCTTGTTGGGTGTTCTGTGGCCTTTGACCATGAAATGTTTTTCATAGCTGACTCATCCGTCTTCATTTTCTCATGGTGGTTGTTGTGCAGTACAGCATTAATTCAAACAGATTGAGGTGTTTGGATAACAACGCTCCATTCAAGTCAAAACACAGCTCAGAGCTTGGAAATGGCATCCATCAGTCAAACTTTGTTTCAATAAGGGATCAGGTTAACCTGTGTTTATCACTTACTGTGATTGAAGCTTTAGTGATCACATTCTTTCGCATTATAAAATGTAATCATAGCTTTTCTTTCACATGCCTTTTCTTAGTATTCTTAGAGTATCTGTGTAGTAACTTCTACAACAACTGAATACTACAGAGGTTTCAAATCACTTTATTCCAGCACCAGTCGATGCCCTGCCTCTCAAGAATGCTGACACTTTATATAGTGGTATTGATGGCTTTATAGTTAACTGCATATTCTTTTATCGTGGATACTGGCAAATGGCTCATGCTTTTAAAGGGCTCTCATCTTAACAGTCGGATGCAGAGAAAGGGAAAGAGGCACAAAGAAGGTCAGAAATAAATGATGTGATATTTCTAAAACAATTTACTGTCTTTTCACTGGGGACACAGGGTTTGGACAGTGACACATTTATTATTTTTACCTTGGAAAATAAAGTCCTTCCTGCTACTTGTATTGTGAAATGGTTTTATCTAAATCCCATGGAATTTATATTGCTGACATAATTGGAAGAAATTTTTATGATGGATTCTTCACAACATCTGCAGTGAATACAGTCCCAGCTGAAGCCTACAACCAATAGACACTTTGACAGGTCTTCACATCTTTAATTTTGCTTTCAGTCTGGTGTTGAGCAGGTAAAAAAAAGTACATATTATAAAGATGTTTACTGATCAGTAAATCTTTTCTACATTTGATGTTTTGTGGGATCAAAGCCCTTTAGCCAAAAATATTAAAAATCCTGAAAGGCAACTCTGTCCTCCTCTGACTCTCCAATCAGGTCTAGGGTGTGACATCTATTCCCAGCTATGTTTTATTAATCCATCTGCATTCCCCAAAACTAGGCCAGTTACAAAAAGCTCAGACTATTCTCTTGTCCTTTGTACGGATAGTATTACATGTTTATGATTTTGTCTGCTTTTCTACTTTCGTTAAATGGCCTTATTTGAGAACTGTCTATCCGGGGAACAAGAGGGAAGTGAAGTAAGGCCTTCAGATGGGCGCTGTGATGCTGAGTATCTGCCATATGGATGCACATTCTATCAATATGAGTTTTCAACACAGTATTGCACAAACACATTTACAGTTAGTTCCCAATACTTGTGTGAAAACAACAGTAAAAAGCTGCATTAATTCATAGGAATTTTTGCTGTCCTTGTGCAGCCATCTCCTTCATAAATGCCACAGGGCATGCACTACGTCTAGACATTCGACCACACAAGGCGACACTGGCTGCCCCCTAGTCTTAGACACTGCCATCTGTGTATGTGTGTCTGTGTGCTACTGAGTCTGTGTATATCAAGCTACTCGCACAAAAGGAAAAAGAGATTCATGTGGCACACATGTGCACCACGTGGCTCTGACAGAAAACGAGTGACTGTGAGACGCCCCTCTCCCCCCATGGGTACAAGGAATCTGCGGCAGACGTGTCACCCACCCTGGCTACTGCTTTAATTAAAGCCCTAATGATAGGTTTTCAACTGAGAAGCAAGTTATCATCACACATAATCGCTCCGCGCTAGTTAGCCCTAGCAGAATTGCAACCATCTGCTCTGCTAAAAATATAGAACAGATGTAGTGCACATACAGTACTTATATTAAGAGACATCCAATATGTTAAATAACCAAAAATAGATAAATAAACAAAAGGTCCTCTTTTAGAAATAATTAATAAATTTAATTACAGCATTTCCCCATATACTGTGCATATACACTGATCAGAGATTTAAAACTCCTTAGAGGCAAAATATATAGAAAAACAGATTATACTATAGTAAAGGCACCTTTCATATGGTTGGGTAATTTCACAGCAATTTATTAGGTTCTTGAAGTTGTGTATTTTAAGCAGGAAACAAACGCAGGATAATCAGTAAACAGAGTGATTTATGGTGCATGTGAACGGAAAAGCTTGCCCATGTGGTGCCACAGAAGAGTTACCGTAGCACAAACTGTTAAAAACTTTAATCTTGACAAAAAAAAGAGTACCGCATAATGCATCATAGCTTGTATTGAGCTGTGTAGCAGCTTACTGGTCAGGATGCCCATGCTGAGCCCTGTTTGCTGCTGAATGTGCCTACAATGGGCATGCCAGTGCCAGAACTGGAGAGGAAGCAATAGAAAAGGGCTTGTCTCACGAATCGCATTTTCTTCTCCATTATGTCGATAGCTGGGTGAGTGTGGGAACAAGCTGGCATCCAGCAGGGGTGGTGTAGAGCATCACCTTTCGTTTAGCTCATGTAGTGTGGGTAGGATGACTTAGCATTTCTTGGAATGTTCAATATAATTTTTTTAACAATCTCTCAATGTCTGAAACTGTCTACATGAAACCGTAGCGAAATGTTCTTTGCTGATGTTATCCCCGTCACGGTTCTTCATACTAACAAAGAACATCGAGAAGGCAGTGTTGCAGATATTAAGATATGGTACATTTTGAGTGCACATTAAGTTTTCCTTAATATGTACCAAATGCTATGAAAGCGTGTAATTTCGTTTAATTCCAAATCTTTTCCTTAAACCAAACAATTCTGGTGCCTAAATCAAACCCTGACTCCTAATTCACTTTTTCATTCAGCAACATGCTATTCTAGAGCTCTACCTGTGCATCAGAAATGAAGCTAAATGAGTATCCATAATGTTGCAACATGACAAGAAGGGGTACTGTTCATGTGTCATTATGTGACAAGTTGGAAGTGAAAATGCAGACTTGCACAAGTATCTTTGTTGTTTGATAAGACAAGACACTTCCCGAGGTCATGTGGAGTGCTTTTTTTCCAAAAAAGAAAAAACAGACCTGTAAAACTTGATAGTTAAACAGTTTCCTAAGTGAACGGTAAGAAAATTAAAGTGGCTTTAAATTACGGCCACATAACATGCTGTGTAAAAGGGAAATACAACTCCTAGTTTAATAACTGGGGACTGCAAACATAAATAAAAAAATCGCAAAGCCAGTTTTATTGTTCATTGTTTCCATGTTTGATTTATATTTATGTTTCATTGATCATATGTTTTGATTTCTTGGCATAAACACACCTACTAAGCTACAACAGACTGCTTTTGTGCATTATAATGTTTCAATTCTCATGTGGACAGCAATGTGATTTATTTATTATAATCAATCTGAGGTCAAATAAGGAGCAGTTATTTACTAGCGCTGAGAAACAGTCATAGTCTAGCTGACAGAAAAGCTGCACCCTAAGAGCTGATGTAATTCTCCTCCTTGTTGGGTGCCTCAAATGCTTTGCTGATAGAAAAAGCTTTGGCAGCAAAGTGCAAAGTGATGAAAGCAGCTTGCCTCCACTGATGTAAATCCTGCCCCTGTTTACTAAGGTTTCCTGATCAAAGGAAGGAGGGAGAGTTCGAGGGTCTCATGGAGAGACGTAAAATAAAGGGGAAGTAGCAGACTAGGAAAGCTGAGTCACTGTAGGTGTCTGTTTAAGGATCCGCAGGGTTAATAGAGTAAGCGCATGTGGGGGAGTTTATTGTGGGGGTCTAATGGCTCGCATTAAGCTGAAAAGCTTATAATGGTTTGGTTTTTCATGCCATTCTGAACTCATATTAAAGGTCATTTACCAAGGCCTTTTGAGTATACCACTATAAATAAGGACTTAGTTGGTCTAAACCTCCTACTTGGCACTTGCTAGTGAGAAAAAAATATTTTATTTTGCCTCTTATTCTTTTAATTCATCTTGTTTTGCAAATTTGATTGCTATTCTTGAAGTTCACCCTGTGGCACCCTGCTTTTCTGTTTTTGTATTAGTATTTTCTGTGTATCTGATGCCCCCCAGCTGAAAGTGAAAGTGAACAGAGGATGACTCAAAAAAAAAAAAAAAAAAGGTTTACTGTCTGCAGTGTTTGACAACCTCTCCCTGTGGGGCTCTTTAATCATTCATGCTTCATTAACTGCCTATCTGTTATCATTTTGCATCTTTCTTTTGAAGGGGATGAGAGAGGTGGAGGGCTATGTGGCAATAATCAATTTTCTGTACCACAGCAGTGGCATTTTTATCAAGCAAAGCAGAATGAGGTTCAATAAGGCAAACTTCTGGATTTCAAAGCAGGTCAGTGGGTCCCAGTACTTTAAAGGATGCCTGTCATTCACAGACACACGATCTTTAATAATAATAATGCTTCTAGAAAGTTCACGCCATGCTTCACTTTAGAGATCTACTTTAGTTCTTTCCCATGATTCATGGATGTAGTGAAGGAGGACATGCAGAAAAATTTTGTGACAGAAGAAGATGCCAGAGATTGGGTGAGATGGAGGAAGATGTTGTGACAAACCCTATAAGGGAACTTGTCAAGCAGAGAGGGAAACTGTTTTTTCTTGGCTCTGCTGGCATGCACGTTGCAGATAATTCAGTGATATTTGATGGTGGACTAGCTATGCCTGCTCGATGGAACACAGTTCATTCTACACATGCAAGTAAAGTTGACAAAGATAGGATCGGACAACGGTCCCTATCTTTGGGTCTTTTAACTTATTTATTTTATGCTATGATGCAAATCCATAAGCAGATAATTGGTAGTGATGTCAATAATTATATGGTCATTATTTTTTTTTATTTCTATTAAGATTTTGAGGTTTGTTAGCAATAAGTTGCTCAGAAATAAGCAAGTTGAATAACATGTTTTTAGATTTTGATTACAGAATTCAAACTATAGAGTAAAAATCATTGTGATGTTTCGCTTGAACCAAGGAGGTTTTCATTAGTGACAATGCCCATATCGTGTCAGAACGTAGCAATCCTTGAGCTGTTTATGAAGCTTTTTAAACATGTATTGTGGAATTTTTAGATCTGATTAATTATTGTCATTGAAACCACCACTCTGATTTCACGCAGAGCTTCGTCCTTTGTAGGAGAAATGGCGTCACCTTTGCCATATCTGTTCATGGAGTTCGTCGTTTTGCTACATTCAGTTTAATTCTAACTGCTCACACTTCTACTTCAAGATCTCTTGAACTGATGTGAATTTGTAATATTGTCACTGCAGTAATTAGGCACATGCTAAGTTTTGACAAGACATTGTGATGTAGACAGATATCCTGGATTTAATTATGACTAATCAAAGCTATCTGTTATAGAGTGTTACCGTTTAAGTGTACTCCTGCCTGGTCTAAATGTGATTACAGACATTATGATTTAGAGTTTAGATGAATTTAAATGACATAGCTGGAGCAAATGGGGAAAAGCTTTTAACAGAATGAGGTTCCCCCTCACAACAGATTCCTTAATAATAGGCTCTTTGTATTTCATGGCATTTTCTAATGATCTTTCTTTGGCCCAGCTGCTTCTGTTAATAACACCACTGTTCAAATGACTCGTTGCTTTAGATTCAATTGAAAGCTTCACAAGAAGACCACCATACACAACAAATCAGACAAGTCATAATGAAGTCCGAGATATCTGCAGATATTATTTTGAGTAGTAAAAATTAATAACGCTAGTTGGTATGATGTATATATTATGAATAGAAATTCAAAAAGTAAAAATTATGCAGGTTATATTTGTGGTCTTAATTCTTGAAAGTGACCTACTAAATATGCAGAACAGTTTGCCATGTAACTACTGTATCTCACTAATTAATTATAACATATAATTTATTACATAAGCACATTTTACTGATGTTACTTACAAAGAAATAATTTGGAAATGGCCCCACAGTCATAGTTGCAGTGAATGTAAACTAATTTCTGATTAGATGCTCAATTAGCAGCTGGAAAGCATCATACTGCAACAGAGTTTGTTTTCTCTGCAGTTGTTGCCTCTGTGTCCTCACTAGGGCTGGGAATGGAGAGTGGGTTCTTGAACCCGTTCCCAGGAGTTGGAATTGTTAGTCTCCTTGCCTGTCGATTCAGCTTTTCAGTTCCATTTGCACTTGCGTTACAATCACGTGATTTTAGTTTTCAGGAGGAAAATAGTTGCACAGTCTACAGCGTGGATATGAAGATTACGTTTATTAATGTTGCATAAAGGACAAGAGCGCAATAGTAAACTACAAACTGCGTCCAGAACAGAAACAATGTTGACTCTTTGCAGGCATGCTAACCCATGCTAACGCTAAGTTAGCCAAGAACCCAGTGTGACGTTAAAGCCGAGTGAATGTCGACCACAGCCCAGCAGCCAGACCCTGAACAACAGGTAACAAACTGATGAGCAGTCAGGCTTGCCGCCTCCTTTTGTACCTGTTTATGTTTCTAAAATAGAATCAGTGTGGCAATTACTTTGAAGTCTCTGTTTGTTAGTTTTCATCTTTGCTTTGTGCTGTTCGGTTTATGTTCATACCTAAAACTAAGGGAAAGATCATATATATGTCCTCATTAGGATAGGAATATGTATTGATGTATGGGACTGTAGCCTATAGGTTTATACTGTTAAATGGTTATTGTGAGACAAAGCGTTCAGGTCAAGCGTACAGAAAAAAGTAATGTTACCAGTAGTTTAACAGATTAATTTCTGCTTGGAGTAATTAAGTAACTTACTGCATTGCTTTTAAGAAAAGTGTTCTGTGTAATATTTATAATACATTACTTTTTTTGAGTAACAACCCCAACACTGATGACAACAAGGAGGGGTAATACCTCCAACATGCACAAATGGTTGACCACACAGCATGCAGTTAATTTGCAGAATATAATGTTTTTGAAATGCTGCTTAGCAATGATGGTAACTCTCAAAGCGGATCCAATAAAAACCCAATGAGAATCGATTATGAATCAAATCAATAATTGATATAGATAATGCAATTGGAATTGCTAAATTCTTATCATTTACCATCCCTATTCCTCATCGTGCTTTATTGTCAACTAGGGCTGCCACAAACGATTATTTTGATAGTCACCGATTATTTTTGCGATTAGTCGACTAATCAGATCATGCATCCATTGGACATAAAACGTACAGCTTATTGCACCAGCAGCATCTGCTCTTATATAACTATCATTAGCTAACAGCTTGAAGTGTTTAAGGTATGTGCTAACTAAAAAGAAAGACAAGATGATAATGAAATTTGCAGATTGTTTCAGTGGAGTTTAATAAACTCAGCCGTCTGCTCCTTGCTATCTAAAATATAACAGGACACCGGAGTATATTCTCGAGCATCTCACACTTCTGATAATCAGTTGTCTGCTCGACGTTTTTTCAGCGGTGTAAAAACTATAACTTTAATCTCAGCCAAACCGATTTACTCAGGAACAAATAAAATACTGAAAAAAGCCAAAAATAACATTTTCAAGTTATCTAAGTGACTTATATATCATGTTTAACCTGAGTATCGAAAGACGGCGGTGGGTTTGAAAACGATGTGCCGGGAGTCCGGTGTTCTCACTGGCTCTATTGAGCCTTGAACCCCGGCTAGCTATCGAGCTGGTGGGTAACAGACGTCTCTGAAAACATCGGAGCACTTTTGAAAATATGTGGTGTTTTGATAAACTGAGCAGATATTTGAAATTTACACAGCTGAAAATATGTTAAACGTTTATTTTGTGACCCAGAAAGAATAATAAGAGTAATATTAAAACTAACTAGCTGCCGCCATTGTTGGCGACTGAGCAGGGCTGCGCTATGAATTCTGGGATAGTTTGGGCCCCGAAGTATACACCCAACCCATCCTTCAAATCGGAGTCTTCGAATTTGGTTAGTCTTTGTCGTGTTGCTGTAACGTAATCGGCCTACAGATGCGGGCACAGGAGGATGTGATTCCTGAATTTGGACACAGCTACGACACTGCTTCTTCTTCTTCGGGGTTTAATGGCAGTTGGCATCCTTGTACATGCAGTGCTGCCATCTTCTGTTTCAGTCCGTTATTACACTCTTAAATCCTGCTACTTATTCCTGCGTCTTTTGGGTTCTTTTAAAGCTTCAAATGACGCGTTGACTATTAGTCGTCGATGATTTTGATAGTCGACGTAATCGTGACTAGTTGACTAATTGTGGCAGCCCTATTGTCAACAATCTTGGATGTTTTCTGGGATAGAAAATAAATTTTTTTGACAGTAAGCCAAACAAATATCAATGCCTTATTAATAGTGTTTTCAAGAAGCCTTTGTTAGTTTTAAAAGTGAAGATGATCAAAAAATGAGGGCTTAGAGCTTATTTAGGCAAATATGTATCCATCGCAGAGCATAGCTTACTCTCAATCACAAAAAGCCCTAGACAACTAGGGGGTGTCAGACAGCGTTACCTTGTGACTGTGAATTGGATTAAAAGGCAAAGCACTAGTAGACAACAGAGAATGCTATATAGATTATATCTGGTTTTAATCTCAGCTCAATGAGCTTTAAAGGGAAAGCATCCATAATTGTTACTTTAAAAAAACAGTTTAAACAGTCAGTGAGTGAAATAGTAAATCCAGTAAATCCAACTTGACCTGCTCATTGCATTTATATTCCCTTAAACATCAATTCTGATGTCCTATTTGCTGACCTCCAGCATTAGCTGATTCCAACATCTGGAGGCCTGGAAGTCTTGTATGCACTAAGATTGTATAGCTTCTCCAGCAGACAATCATGGAGGTCAGATATTAAGTTTGACACCACTCATGGTGTCAAAATAGTAGACATGAACACTAGTTGCTCTGATGTCTATGTACAATAAAAACCTAAGAAAATGAAGAGGTGCTGCCCTCTAATTCTATGTATTATATATTTACTCACTGATGAATTTTTTGATAATAATGTGCTTATTGGCTAACCTGATAACCTCAGCTCGTTTGTAAAATCTGTTTCTGTTTCTTCTTGGAGGCATATTTATGCCTTTCGTGCTCACTACTTTGATCTCCTCTGACCACTTACCACTGTGACGCTCTGATTCAGATGTGTGCTGCTTATGAGCCATGACATACATTAAACCATTGGTCTTCACAGCTGGCTCTTAACCAATGTATCATGACAGGCAATTGACTCTATGTGATCTCTCTTTTCCTCCTGCTGAACTCTGAAGATATGATCAGAGATGGGGTGCAGATGTGAGGCTGGGAAATGGTGGCAGTTCACTTGAATTGAATTGTGCCCCGGAGAGAAGGAAGTGTAGTTTTTCTATCAGATGGAAAGATCAGAGGAGACGGATAATTCAGTTATCACATCTGCGGTGATTAGGGGGACAGGACGCAGTTTACTGATAAGGATCTGCTGGCTTCTTGGAGACTGTTTTCTGTCATTAGGTAACTGCAAAGGCACTCAGAGCCATGTCCTCATTTTGGTGTCTCTCTCTTTTCATGTCACCTTGGTTAATCTTGTTTTATTTATTGTCATCTCGCTTATTAAGGGATCAGTGAGCCTGCAGGAGATTACATCCTCTTTTGCTCTTTCATCTGATCTCATTTCATCTTGTTCTGACTCTTCTTGATTTGTCGCCTCTCATCTAGTCTAATTCTGACTTCATTCCTTTTTTTGACTCCTCAATTTTGTATATGTGATTACAAGTTGTCGGTGAGCTTTAAAAAAAAAAAAAAATTTAACAGGGCTGCAGCCTCCGTGTTTAATTTTGTCCCATCTCATTTTGCCTCATTTAGTTTTATTTTGCAAATAGTAAGACACTCTAGGCACGTTATCCAACCAAGCCAAGTAAATTTCCTTTCTCATTTTAATTATCCCCATTTAATTTCTACTCCTTTGTGCTTATTATATAAACCTGTGTTTTACATTTATTTTGTCTTATTGATTCATTTCAGGACTAATGACCTGAATTGAGATTTGATTATCTGAAATCTGAGAATCACGATTTTTATACTCACTTATTTTTCTGACAACTTTTTTAAAAAAAAAATCTCTTTACACAAACACCTACACTTGCTACTCCTTTTTTTCAGAATAGGCTTGTTGTGTTATATTTAAGACATCTGATATGACTTTTATCCTGTCACTGTGTACCTTGAAATATTTGAACCTAAATAGAAGGACAATAACATAAAAGACAATCCTATTGATGTATCCAACACCAGAGCTTATCACAAACAACAAGATGAAATAGGCAAAAATATATGATTCATGCATCACGTTGCACTAAACACAAGAATTTCCAGAATGGCTTTTTTCCTACATATGTCCATAAGTTGTGGTCACAGTACTTGGGTATAGCTAGTGGTACAAAAAGGGAGCAAGCATAAAGGGAATAACGTACTTTAAGTGTCAGATAATTTCAAACGCAGCCTTTCAAACAACTCAAAAAATATCAGCAAGCAGGGGTTTTTTGTGCACTTTGTCACAGAGTGAGTCTGCAAGCTAAAGGTACTGCTGCTGAATTTCCCAGGGAGAAATAAGCAAGAGATAACTTCACTCAGTGATACAGAAAAATGTAAGAAAGTCAGTACAGGAGAAGAAGAAGAGAGATTATTGTTAAAGTTTAGGACTGCTCGGTGACATTTAATACTGGAAGTTATATAATTATATAATATATAATTATATAATTATATAACTTCTTATATAATTATATAACAGTTATATAATCCCCTCAATTACTTTAGAGTTATTTTGAACAGGTACTGGAACTATACATGATGTGTTATTGAACTATGTTTTCTTTTGTGTCTTGCAAAACAAACTTAAGTATATTAACTCTGTGCTATTCAAGGACTGGATGAAACCAGGAAGTTCAATGTAGGTTATGCTGGTTAGTTTACAGTACTGTTGTAAAGTTTACAATAATGTGGTATGTTGGACTGGTGCCGATCAGATATGGTGTTCGTGAAGGGTAGCAGACATCAAATTAAATTTAAGGTAATGATTCTGATTAGATTCACTCACATTTATATTAGATTTATATGGTCTAGGGGAGAGAAAGCAGCCATGATAGCTCATGTAATGCTCTTGTAATATCTGTTAAACCAGCTGACTAAATCCACAGCTTACCTGATCATAGTAGAAATTAATGTGACCCAGAGGCTGCACCACTATAGCCAAATGTAGGGTTCCCACACCTGCTGAATCCAACTGTAAACCCAGACACCTAAACAGTTACAATGCAGGCAACAAGAAATAGAGCATTTTTTAAAATTTACTTTATTTTTCTTTGCTTTTGTTCTACATAACAGATGTTTAAGTTGAGTACATTCAACAGAATTAGAATTTAAGTTTTGTGTAGTGTAGTACTCTTTGACTTTTATTTATGTAAAGAAGTCAAATAAGTACTTGAGCTTTTCTAAAACAAGGATCTGTACTTCTACTTAATGTAAGTGAAAAATGACTGTGCTTTTGCCACCTCTGCTCTCACTGGCTTTTCTTGGCATTTCAAAGTAATCTGTCAGCAATGCTATATTAGTGTGAAGTGCTTCATTTAGTTTGGGAAGTGGCAGTGATTGGGATCTGCACGGATGAGTAAGTTTCAGTGAAAAAGAACAGCTCAGAGTACCATTTTAAAAAATGTTTATTTTGCAAATGTAAACTTAGTTTGAAATTCAAAATTGCGAGCTCGGAGGATGCTCATTTTTATCTGTGTGAACTGAATTTTGTGTTATAGGTCTTCCAGAGTGTGAGAGTAGTGTTCCCAATGCAATGTTGTTGTAAAAGTCATTGTAACTTTTTTATCATAGCAATCAAAAACCTGGCCACTTTGCACATGGAAAAAGACACTAAAAGGAGTGTGTGTTTCTTTCATTTCCTTATATCTTAGTTCCTTTTTTTTTATCCATCTCTGGGTTTTGTACAGCTCATACTTGTCATTATCCTGACATTTTGACCATTTGATCTCATCATAGAGCAAGTAAAATAACATACCTTGGTGCTTTTGTGTATTATTGCACTGGCATGCATGGGACTTACATGGATTGTTATGGTAGTGCATTGTGTAGCAATCTGCTGAGAGCAGATTCAATTAAATTTGAATATGTAGCATTTCATCTCAAGCTCTGTTAAATCTAATAGCTGTATTATGTAAATGCTGATTAATTCCAAAGTCTGCAGAAAGTTGGGCCCATTTGTTGCTCAAAGACAGATGTTTATAGTTTTGCCTCTGTATACCACCACAATGGATTTTAAGACCTGACAATCAATGTGTAACTGAAGTGCAGGCTTTCACCTTTAATTTTTATATTTTCAGACTCAAACTAACATAATTGTATATATAAGGATTGTTTCTAATACCTGGATGAGAATCATTGCAATCAATGATTCCTAGTTAGGCAGCCATTGATATTTATCATCAAATGCACTGCCAGACCTTTACTGTAGCCACCTTCAGTGGCTGCTTATTTGTGGGTGTTTCTGCATTCAGTTTTTCATTATTGTTTTCTCTCTCTCTCTGTAAGGTTTATTTTGTTTTAGCCTAATCACTTGCACTGCCATCTCTTTGGGTGTCTTTTTAAAAATTACAGTGGAAAAAACTATAAAATACAAATTCAAGACATCAGATATCAACTCCAGAAGTTATATCTGTAATATAGTAGTAATATATTGAGGCAACAGGCCTTCACTCAATTATACAATTAATTTTGTGGGGGACAGCAATCTGCTGTGGTGATGTACAGAAGGAAAACTACAAAACTGCAAAAGTTTGTCCAACAAATTATCGATGTAACGTATTAGCATAGAATTTTTCAGCTGTGTCTTTATCGTGTATACATCATTTTTTTTATTATGTTTGCAAAGAAAAACAAACAAACAAATAAACAGCTTTTATTTGCATATGTATTCGACTACATTGTCCTAATTTACAGCAATAACACTTCCAGTTGGGCCACTATGAAATAAGTACTCTCCGAAATTTCCGTCTCTTCAGTAACTCATGAATAGAGTTTTTGTCTTCAGTGCAATACATACTGAACACATGATTAATCTTCACAACCCAGTTTAAATGCCGTGTTTGTTTGCCAGTTTTCACCCCTTGCAAATCCCCACCCTTGAGTGCTTTGAAGCGCGTACCAGATATTGATTTTTCTATGGCACAAAAAAATGAGCGGGAGTTTGTCATTATTTTAATTATAAACATCCAAAGTATCCTTTATGATGCCACACTAAGAGTCACTGAATGTTCTTCCGACCCTCACTGTAGCTAACTTTTATTATACCACCAGATGCATACAGCCCTGCATGGGGGCACATCTTCAGATCTGGCACCAAAAACAAAAGTTTCTGTGGATTCTGGCAGTTATTACTGGCATTAAATGTACAATATACCAACAGACACACAGTCAGATATGCAGAAGAGAGATGATGAAAAACAAAATGTATAGTTTGGGACTGGCTAAGCACTGCAGCTGATGGCAGATCCACAGTTGGTACACCCACCCACCACCAGGAGAGCAAAAAGTTGGCCTTTGTTGAATACAATGGATGATAGCAGCTGTAATGGGAATGAAAAAAAAAGAAGATTCATAATAAATTCATAGACACGTTTTCTATTTCATTCTATTGTATTTCAAGTTAACACTTAAACATCACTCAGAACAATAATACAAGGTATCTACTTTTTAAATTTAATTCACTACAAGCAAGAGAAGTTTGAATGAGTCACCAGCTGAAGACCAAAGAGAGCTGCAGCATGAGGATTTTGATGAGACGTGCATTTACAGAAAAACAAAATATATTCCATAGGTTTGGGCTTAACTGCCTTGAATAAAGGACAGACTGAAATAAAAGGTCTGATTTTTATGCAAATTCTATTCACAAACTGGAAACAATTACTATACCTCTAAACTATACACTGAGCTTCACTGATGAGTTATGTCATAAATTAGACCTGTAATAACACTTAGCACTACAGCAAAGGAAAAAGTGGATCTAGTCCAGGTTAGCAAAGACTACTATTTATAGGGATTTACATAACCCATACTCATGTACATAAGACATTACTTCAGAACTATTAAGCTTAAAGATGTTATGATGCCTAACTCGTCATGTATAAAATTCCCTGAAGTAAATCAGTTCTGCAGGACAGTCCAATTATAACGTCCCTTCATGTATTCAGTTGCTTTTTTACTCTTCAATATATAACAGTCAGAGCATATGCATGTTAACTGTCCCGTAAGCAGTAAGGAGTAAAAGAGATGGGTGTAAATTGCGCCTGTAGATGACTGTACAAATTGTTTGTCTGCATTACATAGCAATCCAAATTTGTGTCTGGTTTCCTACAGTATAAACTAATCTTTAACATACTAGAGTTGCCACAACCAATTTATACAAAAAAAAAAAAACTATTCAAAAGCTTTGGCAGTGCAGATTTAGCTGGGTTTGATATGCAGATGAACAACTTCATCCGGGCGTCTTTACATTTTTTCGGAAAATGTGTTTTGCTAATTTAAATCAGCTGCATATGAGCATAATTAAAAAAAGATAAAGGTTGGCTTGCAACTCACACAGAGCTGCCAGCTTCCCCTTGACTGTTTGTGCCTCTGTTCTTACTTGCTCTCCTCTGCCCTGTCTGCTTGTATATTTGGGCACTTCAGTGTTTATTCGAGTGCTACCAGTTCCCAGCAACCGAAACATGAATTCATCCTCAGATTCACTACTCTCACTAAAAGTAATAGAAGGTAATAAACTGTCAACACTCAAATCGTGACTGTTGGTGAGTTGGTGAGGCAGGGGAGTGATGGGACAAACTACGAAGAAGAGAGCTGTTGGGGCTGTGGTGTAATTAGAGAGCTGTAGTGCCGCTCACCTGCATGTCGGCCTTGCAGATTTGGGCCGTGTTGGCTCGCTAAGTAAGTATTTGCACGCAAACTGGTGTTATACGATCCACCCCAGTGTCAAGCGCTGCCATAACTTTAAAAATTGAAGAGGAGGCGGTTCTCTCGCGGCTCTCAGCTAGCAGTTTGATTCAGATTTTATTATCTGTGCTTGGTTCTATAATAAGCAGGAACTGTCCTGTCCGATTAGGCATGCTCGGCGGCGCTTTTCGCCACCCCCTGACTTGCTCCACCTCCACCACCCACATCCAACTCCTTGCTTGGAAAAAGGAGGAGGATGCCCCCCAAAAATCTTCATTTTCTTGCTCCCTCACGCTCTTTTTGTCTGCTTGGGTAGGGAAGAGGAGGGGAGTTGCCCCTTCAAACTTAACCCGTTATTTGCTGTAATATTTCCCTATTTTTTCCTCACCCTTCCATTTTTATATGTCTCCATATTTGGCCTCTGCTGGGCTAATCAAGTCCAATCTTTACACCAGCAAGTTGGCCCCTTTCACGTTACCTTTATTACCAGCTTGTCATGAAAGTTGGGGATGGTCTCAAATAAAAAAATAAATACAAGTAACTGAAACATTTAATAAAGAAAAAAAAAGATTACATTACCTGAACTCTGAGCTTATAAAAATCCTGAATAAATTCAAACCTGCACATCCAATTCTCTGTTTTTAAAAGATAAAAATGTTGTACAATCATTCCACCACAGAAAAATAAGAGTTCAAAGAAATAATTAAAACTCCCAAAGGTCAACAGATATTGATAAACTGTTGACCACAACTGTAAATGGTCGTGTTTATTTTCCTGTCAGCGGTCACCCATTGATTACTAATACATTTCATGATACATACATGTTACTTCTTACACTTGTAAAAAAAGAAAAATGTACATTTACATGTTTTTTAACTATACAAGCCACTGAAAATCTATAAAAACGATACATCATGGGAAAAACCTTCATCTTCCAGCTGATCATTATCATCAGTTTTATTTATTATAGATTGAAAAAGTATTTCTTTTACAACTCCCACTGGAATATATATATATCATACAATCTGCTGCCCTCTGAGTTATGATCAAATCCCTAAGGTCTTTGCATTGGTGTCTGTGTGCTTGTGCACAATGTGTCACTTTGTGGATGAACATCTTTTGTTGAACCTTGTAAAATGTAAACAGCCATTCAATATTCATCAACTTATGTTGCATTCAAAAATGCCTTATAATCACAAATTTAATTCTGCAAATTTTCATTCAATTGAAAGATTTTTTCGGTGTGCGAAAGCTTATTTATAAGGTGTTATGCACAGATTTCAAATATGCTATTTCAGTATTCATTTTTATATTAATAAATCTGATTCCTGCTTTTCCCTGTAGAATAAAGTGTTGCTGCCTGGGCCTAGACTTGTGTTAGTCCTTGGCTAAAAGTGCTATATATATAAATGAATCTGATGAAATATCTGTGAGCCTCTTTCTTCAGCAGTCTGAGGCTATATTGCCTGAGGCAACCAGGCAAGCTGCTGCTGATGAGCAGGATCTACACCAGGATTCACATCTTTATATTTGTAAGCTACACCAGTTCCTGGTCAGCATTTTATGAGGCCAAAGGTAATGCTACAATAGACAAAATATGTCTCACAAAACTAAACGACAACAACGTGGCATTACCTGCTGCACATTTTGTTTATGTAATTTTTTTTCACAGAACCATAAAATTGACCCAGGACTCATTTCCAGTAAATAGGACAAGTGTTGCATATGCTGTCTGCACATTTTGGGAGGGTGGGTTATGCAAGCCTCCTTTCACTGCTAATTCCATCAAAGCTTTGGGAACAGTTCTAATTGGGCGTCTCTATTTTTGGTTTTCTTCCAGCCCTGTTTTGCTGCCTTTGAGAAAAGGCAGCGCAGCGAATGTAAAGCTGTGTGATAACAGGGCCATTCGCCACAGTACTGAGTTTGACCCTACAACCAGCCTCCATGACGGATGTGAGATGATTCCTAGCCCTCGAGCTCAGCACGACACACTCAGCACAACTCAAATACACTCCCAATCTCTCATTTTCCTGTGTTCACTGTCTAATTCTCTCTCTCTCTCTCTTTCCCTCTCCCTCTCTCTGTCACTCTCTGTTACTTTACCAATTGACTCAGGGCTTTATGCTGTCTATTTAAAGCTGCTGCCATAACCACCTACTGCTGCTTTAAGAAGTGGTGACTCACCTAAACAGATCAACCCAGTTGTGTGTGTGTGTACGTGTGTATATATGTGTGATGCGTGTGTGTATATGTGGGAGGGGATGTTTTATCATCTTAGCTTTACTTTTCTTGGGCCTTTTCTGTTTGGTGACAAGTACAGCTGTTGTATAATGATAGCGCTTGTCGGCAAAGCGGTATCTGCAGGATCCCCAGATTAATGCAGATGCCCACACGCGCGCACGCACAAGTGCACACACACACTTAAATGCAATTTGTGCACTTAGTGCTACTGAGTTATGTGTTATTCCTGGTGCATTCAGGGGACATCCAGTTTATGGGAAAAGCAAATGAGCAAATTTGCATTTTTTCTACTTTGCTTAGTAATGGAGCATGTGTAAGAGACTATTTAAGTGCAAAATGAAGTGTGAGTGAAAATTGCATGTCTGCAAAGAGTAGGTATTGCTGCCAATTAGAAAGAGATAGGGCAATACATTTTGTATCTGTGGCAAGAGCTTACAGGCAGCCAGCCTGAGCAGTTTTTACTGCCATGGTTTTGAGTCTCCTCCTCACTTCTCTGCATTATTAAATAATTCCTGAATAATTCACAGCCCTACGTATCAAACAAATATTTTTGCAACTTGCACCTTCAGAAAGGTGAGTAGAGAACTTCTGCACAATGTTAAGTACCATAGGAGTGAAATCGTTATTGTTATTGTTTATAACCTTACCCCTGTGTCCAGCTCCAAGCAACACTTTACTGTAAATACCCTGTTTTTACTGTTAAATTTCCTAAATATCCTAATAAATGGTTTGCATACACATTACAATCATTTATGTTAATAATGTCTATTTAATTCAGTTATATCCCTACAATACATATAGGTTTTTTCTTCTTCTCTTGTTTCAGGTGCTCTTTATTTGTTAGGTTGTGATGGAGGATGAGACAAATACAGTTAGATTTGGGTTGACTTACTGTGTTGATGAATGTTATTTGAGATGAATCTCTTTACCACAAGTAATAATGGTAAAGTGAGTTGCTACAGTATGTTGCCATGCAAATGTATGGTGAAGATTTTCCGACCCTGCCTGAACGATGATAGGTGACATCTAAATCCCAGCGATGACGCCACAATGTCATGGCAGGCAAGGACCGACTTGTGTGCTGACTTGTTAGTCATGCTTTGATGCACAGTTTAAAGAGGACTCCAGGAAGCCTGTCCAATGCGCATGTGCACGTTACGCATACACGGACAAACCCACATTTTCTGCACGTTTGCACAAAATAACACACAGACTCTGAGAGCATAAAGGGAAAGTGGCTGCATCATTTGCTAGTCTGACATGAAGCATTGGTTATGTGCTTTCATGAGGTGATTTCAGAACAGTTTTTTGTGTACTGATTCATAAACATAGTCATTTTACAATTTTTAAAAGAAATGCCCCAAAAAACAATTTCTCCCAAAAGAAAAGAAAAATTATGGGCTCTTAATAAAAGCTAATAAAAGCGAATATAATAATAGTTATACATTTATTATACTGCAGTCCCCTTATTCATTTCTGTACAAATGAAATGGGTAAATGTAAGTCCCTGTGTAAGCTACAACATAGTGTGTGATGTAGTTAAGGGCTTCCCCTAAAATGCTTTTCAAAATTGTTCGTTTTTTAAAGATCACATTTCAGTTTTATGTACATTTAAGAATTCTTCATCTAAGGTAAAATTACTAAAATAAATTGTCCAGCGCATGTAGTAAAAAAGGTTTACAGCAATCATAATTTCTTGGATAATTAGTTGTTAAAGGAAAGACAGGAACATTGATCAGTAACAGCAAAGGACCTTTTTACCATCAGAAAACGATATTTTAGTTAGAAATATATTTTATAACAAAATGAATTTTAATTTGATTTCAACAAGCCAGTCTCTTCTCTTCTAATATGAAACTCTGCAATGTAGAAGTCGACCATCACTGCGAGAAACAGTTAAAAAGTCAAACAACTACTAACAACTACTCTAAAATACAGAAATAGATGTTATTTTCTTATAATGTCTTAAAAAGAAAATTAACATTAACAACAATTTTCTTATCGTTAGATTTTTAGTAATCCTTCTCTTCAGGTCTAACAGTGTTTTTTTTTTATATTTCTTTTTTTTAAGATTAAAAAAACAGAATTTAAAAAAATAAAATACTTAAATACTTACCTAAAAAAACTGGTAAGGCAGCAAATTACCAGCAAAATACTCAAAAGCACTTTTCTTTGACACACCACAATATAATGTTATATACTATTGTTAAAAACTCCAATATTAAAAGACTAAAATAGGAACCTTTTTATTTTTTGCTTAAAAAACATCCGAGCCCCACATATATATTTATAACGTTTGCTTTGATTTTTCTAATCGGTTTATATATATTTTTAATGTACTTTTCTTTTAGTTCAAAGCTTTAAAAAATATTCCATTTAGATTCATTTCTGTATGTAAAGTTATATTTATTAATACTATAAACAACATATTTTTATAAGTTTGCAGATAAATAGCCAAAAGTGAAACTACATTCAAAATTTCAACTTTTTCTCGCAGGCCAGTGTGTATGTGAACTGTACTGGCTAAATGCCAACAATATGCAAGAGGAGCTCTACACGGTCCATTTATTAGAAAGGTGCTGGCTCATTATTTAGCAAGACGGAGTGAAGGAACTCTAGCAAGCACTCCGCAGCTGTCGGTGCTCTGTCTTCACATGCAATAAAGTTTGTTGCCTCATGTGGGGGATCTCTCCCTCTTTTTGAAGCAGACTTTTTTGGTCCATAATTTATACATTTACCTTACTTGCTTCTGCGTGCGTTGGCCTCCTGCATTTTTTAAAGGCCGGGTATTGAGGGATTTTCTGTCATGCTCTCTTGCTTTGTTCTGATCACGCAAGCTGCAGTCATCCCACATACAGGAACACTGGCAAACACGGGCCTTGCTCGTGCCAGGAAGCTGAAAAGGAAACACACAAGCGCATACATGCATACATACAGTAGCAGCCTTATGCTAACAAATAGTCAACATACGTACAGAGAGGAAGGCCCACTCTCTCCTCTGACTCTGGGACAGACTGTCTCGTTCCATTGCGTGAGGGTTTTTCACACAAACTAAGTCATCCATGTGTGTCTCAGCAAGTGAAGGGGTGTTGAATCTTCCTCTCACACCCATGCATGCGAAAGCAGTCTACCTCCCCTGCTCCCTGTGGAGAACACATGGCAGACAAAAATAGAGAAAGAGGGAGAGCCCGAGATGAACAGATTAAGAAAACACAGAGATAGTTCCTGGATAAAGTTCTTCTTCTGAATAACTCTCTTGCTTTGTACAACAGTACTTCACACAAGGTACATCACTTAAAAACACACACTAACACACAAACACAAAAAAACTTGCACTGTACATAACATATACATTTATCACACCTCATACATTTTAAGTGTTTTATTGTAAATACATTGTGGATTGACAGGACATATTTTCCAGTCTTATGGGATGGATGTTTAGGTTAACTTTCACATTTTTTCTGTCAGTAAGAATTGAATTAAATCCTGTTATTCTAGCTTACACCAATAAATACATAAATATGTATTTTCTTTTACTAAAAGCTTTACTCAAAGATATTTTCAACAGATCAACTCACATTTATGTGATTCAATCAACTGATATTTACCTGACTAATATTAAACATAATTATAGGCAGTGTTCAACTGCAACAGGTTTGGCACAGACTTAGAAAAAACAAGCAAACAATTAAATTAACTATACGAGTTAAATTTTCTCTCCACCAAAAAATATCGTATACATTTCTAAAACTGTTCAGTTGCTCTTCTGCAATTTGGATTCAAAAGTGAAGCTTAACCCGTACAGTCAAAATAAATTTTATAACAATAAAGTTATATCTTAATAGTAATAAACTGCAAACTTTTTAATGTTATGTGTTGGTCACAATGTACACTGATAACAGTTATACCACTAAATATAATAATAATTAATAATAATTAATCTAAACTACATCCCCCAGAAGAAAAAGTAAAATATTTACAGGTAAAAGATTATTAAAGTATAAAACCTAAATCGATATCTTCTGTTCTTTTAAATTCTTTATGCACAAACAATTTTGGTTGTAAAGAGGTTGCCCTCCTTCAAAATTAAACTTAAGGGTCCTCATTCTTGTTTGATGTAACATTTCTTTTAATTGCTTCTCTCTTTTTTCACCTCCATGCCACAATTTAAACGTGTCAAATCAAAAGAAAAAAAATATTCAAATGAAAGTTCTAATTTAAGTTAAAACAACTACTCTGTGCAAATAAATACGACCACTTATGTGAAAATGCAGACTGAAAATTATTCCGTTCAATTCAATTTAATTAATTTCAATTTTTTTTAGTGTCAAATCAGAACATCGGTCGTTTTACGGGATTTATCTTGTAAGGTAAAACCCTACAACAAGTAACAATAAGTAATGATAAATATTATTGAGGGTTTTTATGGATTATTATTTTCTGATTCTTATTTACAAAAGGTAAATAAATGTAAGCTGTTTCTCACCTTTGATCCCAAACGTACTAAATACATATTTTAATAATAATAAAAAATGATTCTAACTTAGGTTACAGTATATTAATGCTTTCATTTAGTTAGACATAGTTAGACATAAAAAGTTAAAATAATACTACCCTATTTTTAAAATAATTTCTAATCATATTTCTTCTCCTACTACAATTAAAATGTGATACATTCATTAGGCTCAGTTAACGAGCTCATATTAAAATAGAACAACTGGCAGGTGTTGGACTCATTATTTTGACTCATTATTTTGACATTTTGATTGAAGGTATTCAACAGAAGTATAAAACTTTTCTTACTGTCCAGAGAAAGTCCCTGACGGACAGAGACACCCACTCCTCATCTCTTGGTCTTTCTCTCTCTCCCTCCTTCATGTGCTGTCATCTAGATTCCCTCCCTTACATGTAAATTTAGGTCAGACCACAGTCTCCTCTCCAGGCTTCAGAGGAAATTGTGGAAATGGATCGTTTCACACCAGTTAATCTGATTGGAAGAGAGAGAGGGAGACGCGAAAACAACAGGGTCTAATGTGAAGAACAAAGGAGGGAAGAGGAGAACTAAGTAGTGGGTGTTAGCACAAAAAAGATAAGGGAAGATGCGAGTAAATGGAAATAGAGGGGGGAAAAAACTGGGGATATGCACAAATGAATAAAGTACATATGAGATGATGAGAAGAATGATGGGAGTAGGCACGAGACGAGATAGGGACAGAAAGATGGGTAGCAAACAACAGAAGGAAAGAGGAGGAGCACAGAGAGGAGAAGAAGAAGGGAGGGGAGGGTAAAGAAGAAGAGCAGGGATGGGAAAGAGAAGAAGACAGGAGTATGCCACTCACGTCTGATCTTAGTGCTTTTTGCCAGCATCTCAGCTCTGAGTGCTGGCAGCTCGCATGCTAACAGACAGGCCATATGGCTTCATTATGAGACACCCCAACCCCCAAAAAACACGCACAAACAAGGACATACCACTCTCAGCAAACTCATAACCATACACACACTCAATAACCAGGCACACGTACACAAACACTACATACACGCAGGTGCAAACACTTGCAGGGTGAAGAGGAGGTGTGTGACGAATTGAATGAAAGGAGCGAACAGGAGGATGTAATGGAACGTTGAGTTTTTCTACCTTCGGGAGCTCCCCGGGAGAGCAGAGCCGGCCCAATTACTGAGACTAACTTGGACACACACTCGCACATATTCAAGTTACACACTCGGTCAAACACACCCGATTTCAATCTGAGGGAACTGGGAGAAAATAGTCATTATTATCAGATACAGGGAGAGCAAATATTTGGAATAAAGAAGTGCAAATCACAGTCTTTATACAGATGTAGCAACTCGTCTATCTGCGCACGCACACACACACTCATACACAGACTTCAAGGGGATGCCAAAGAAAGAGCCGTACAGCTGTAAAGACGTTTGGAAACAAGGGGTTGCCTAGATAGGTTGCACTTATGGTTGTGTAAACCAGCTGACAGACATTAGCTTTATTAGTATCATGAACTAGGGACTGGTTGTTCCTGGTCAAGTGTTCCAAGAGGTCAGGCTTTGTGCTTGGTGTAGTCCCTCACTAGGGGTCCATGTACGTGTTGTGGGAGTTTCTACTCTATCACAAGGATGTCTTATCATCCTCTCTAGGAAAGAAAACATGTATTCTTTGAAATGTTGCTAAGCAGGTTCTGGAGGTTGCTGCTAGTGACCAGTTGAAATTGGTCGCAAACAAAGTGCTGTGCCAAAAACCTCCTTGTGAGTTCTTTTGTTGTTAATTCTGGGTGCCATAATTGTCCATCGTTTGGATGGAAGTGGATGGAAGTAATTGCCCATTGGATTTGTCTGCAAATACTTGCTAACTACTAGCCAAACAATGCACTTTGGAATTGGAGACTTTCAAATTAAAAGTTGTGCCTCACAGAACAAATTTAGAGAATGGAAAAGGTTTAGTTTTGTTAGTTTAACAGTAATAAGCTAAAAATAGTCATGGGTGTTATACTGGTTATATAGAGTTTTCCTTGAAGTCCCATATTTCTCTCCCTCTGACTTTTACAGCCTTTTGCGTGGAAAGATCACTGAAACGAATGCATTTTATCCTTCTGTTTCTCATATTGTTGTCCAGCCAGGCAGACAGTGTTAATGATCTGTAGTTAATTGCATTTTTAATAAATATTTGATTATTGCAAGATCATTTACGTCTGTTGTCTGTTAATGCTCTTTTGTATTCAGAATATTATTTTGGAATTAGCAGGAAAACCAAGGTATTTAATGGCTTTAACAGAAGCCTGCAGAGCAGCAAGCAGACATTTTTATCAGATGATGCGGTAAGTATGGATTTTTCTGTGGTTTCCTATTACAGTACACACTGGCTTATTGAATTCAACTGAGCATGTAATCCTGGAATTGCTGACTCCTCTTCATTTCAAATCACTTTGTAATTCACTTGACATTATTAGATAGCAAGACATATGTTATTCTAATATAATGACTTATTTGAGTAGCTTGAAAACAAATCAGTGGGACATTTTGATGGCACTGCATTGAGTTTACTTAGCGATTGTCTATAAGTGCACAGGCCTGTGATGCAATGTAGCTGTTTGGTTCGCTGAGATTTGAGTTACAATTTACAAAGCAGACACAAACAAAACACACATGTATGGTGGAACGATTTATTCTAGGTCAGGTTTATATTTCTTTGTGGAATAAGAAAACATGGCATCAAAGTATTCTGTACATTTTGTATAGAGTTTAGGCACAAGGCATCTGTACAACGGATTTTTTTGGAGACAGTCATTGATTAAAAAAATGAATGTCAGTTTGATTTTGTTTCATTGTTCTGCACAGTACAACTACAAAGGGAAAGCATTAAACGTGTTTTCACACAAAAACGGTACAAACTGAACATTCACTTTAATTGCGCTCTTTGACAATGTCGAACACTTTACTGACCCTCTGCCTCCATTGTTCAGGTTAATTCATCTGGGCCAAGTTATAGGAACAGATGAACTGAAGCTGATGAAAAGAGAATGGAACCCTGCATTCTCAATCACCACGGGATGGGTACTCTCGTGGTTCCGGGTGGGGAGGAGGTGCCTGTTGCCAGGATACTGGCCCATTCCAGTCCAGAGATCCCGCTGTTATATTGGACAACACGCTTGACCCTCTGGCGACCCCAAATTGGCCCCTGACCGGAGTAGTCACACCTAATCAATGCAGCCATGCACACGGTGACTCAGTTAAAGGTTGGTGCTGCCTACCTGCTGGTAGCACAGAGCAGGACTATAGATCAGTGTCATACAAAGTGACATCTGCAACTGTTTAAAATCACATTTACTATAATTGCTCTTTGATGTGTTGTCATGAACATGACATGTGGCATTTGAAAAATTTTAAGTGGTTCCAATTCCATTAAAGATTTTGAAAGTGAGAAAATAAATCACGGGGAAAGTGTGTTATATGTCTTTATTGCATACAATGCAGTGCGTGCTGTAGTTACTGTATATTTACAGCCCTGCTTATTGTGTAGCCACTTATTTTTCCGTGTCATATTCTGTAGTCTTAAGGGTTAAACTGGATGCTGGTTTTGTTACATGTCGCAGCACTATTTATGTGCCCTAAAAAATACAAGACACAAACTATAAGTATGATCCCTTGTCAAGGCCAAAATGCCAAAAAATAATAATTTTAGAAAAGAAATGGATGAAAAAGAAAAAATTTATTGATGGACAGTTGAAAAAAAACTTTTTTTTTCTTTGTTGGATGAACAACTGACTCCTCATAACAGCCTGTAGTTCCCATCTGGCCATGAATAGCTCACAGTAACTGAGAATATTTGGGGATTTCCACTCACTTTTGGCAAGAAAATATAGTATATTCATTCAATATGGAATCACTCACCCTTCAAAGACCAAATATAGTGCAGTGTTGGGTGTGGAAGAGTATAAAACCCTGCCTCTCGATCTGGCCTGTCGTTGGTCTGTCAACAAATACAAACCACGCTAATCCCACGGATTCTTCGTTCTGGGGCCTGACATAAGGAGAATGATGACGACATGTCCAGTGATCGCTGAGATTGCTTTGGTGCGGCCAGCTGTCTCAGACAGTTCAAACTGGTCAGGCTTTGTAACACAACGCACATTTTTAGAAAAGCAAATCAGAGAAAAAAAAAATCGTATTCCTATACACACATGAGTTCAGAGGAAAATTAACATGTAATTAATCTAAGACTCTTTCGGTACTGATCAGTAGAAAAACTCAAGAAAACTAAAGAACCTAAAATCAGTTGTATTTTAATGCAAAGTCTATGAATCCTGAGTGAAAACCTACGGTATATGAAATATTTCAGCATAAAATAATTTGTCTCTTTAATGGTTTACTCGTTGCTATTACATCTTTGATTGTAGATTGATCTGTCAATAAATATGCCTTAATGGAATACAGAAGAATTTTACTGTTATAGTTTTGCATATATATCTAAAATGTCAATTTTCATTTAAACTGTGCCATTACATATAACATGCAGATCACAACGATGCATGAACCATTTTTAATCTACGTCTACTGTTTGTGTAAGTTAGTGTGCCCATTTCTATTGATGTGATGCTATTTCTGAGTTTTGGGTTAACTCAGCAGCGTCAACATTATTTCACCCAATTATTGGGTTCTGCCCTGCTTGATTTACGTGAGTACAAAAACATAAATAAATTGTGTTATAGATACTCCTTTTTAACAATTAATCAATGGGTTACCGAGCCATTATGGTTCCACAGGGAATATACACAGGGTTCACCACAATAACAAATCATGGAAGGGTTTGAAAGTATAATAAATATCCAACTTCAGAAAAGTCATGAATGTTTCTATGGAGAAACACTAAAAGGTTTACTATAATTATTAACAGACTGAAATATTTGTTTTAAATAAAAGGTTTTTGTTGTGGCTCTATGCTCATTATAAGACGCTTCCTGGGTCTGCATGAGATAGTTTGCTCCACAAAGAAGCTTTAACTTATTCTGACTGAAAAAACAAAGTACAGAATAAAAAGAGAGGAGCTGGCAGGGAAAATCTGGCAGAAATCAGATCTGTTTGGATAAACACAACATGCATAAGCGCTACTCCATATTGACTTCGTCCAAAATACCACAGCACTGTAAAGGCCTGGCAAGGATCCAGCTTGTTCACACTGGAAAAAAGCACAGGAAAAAAAATCTTCACCTGGAAAAAAAACACCAAAAAACAAAACCCAGGCCTGGCTTGTTTTAAAGTCCTTTTGTTTTTGATATTTTCTTTCTTTTTTTAAAAAATGGAACTTTAGCACTTTTCTATTACTTTTCTTCTTTTTTTGACATTTTCGCTTTAAACTTAATACAGTTATTGTGATACAGTTCACTTTCAGTCATTTACAGTGTAATTCTGTTATGTGAATGAGGTACTCCAGCACTAGATAGTTTAACATATTGCTTATTTGTTATTGCAGGTGCTCAGATTTGGGGATAGTGGGGAAAAAGGAAAACTCGTAAGTAAATTGGTCACTGATTTTGTTTTTAGTGACATACCATTTACCTACAGGATTTGACTGGGACCAGAACTGAAGGTTTGGTTAATACAGGGTGTTACAGCTGAAGTGTACGAGTAAATCAACATTTGACTTTATAGCCTCTGTACATCATTACCAATTATCTAATTTTGTATCCAAGCATTTTCTGATACAGCCACAAAAATTCAGTGAATATACAAAAAAACATAAAACTTAAACACCACCGTTCTCATCTTTATGTCCCCAACATTAATATTTCTGTTAGCACTCACAAAGACACAGAGAGGGGAAAAACAGGAATTGCTGAATGTGGTAAAGTTTGCTGAGAGACCTTTGCTTTAATTGCATTTCTATTGGGAGAAGAGTAAACTGCTTCTTTCATTGGAACCATCGTCCTCCTGCTTTTCTTTGGACCCTTACTGTTGATCTCGCCTAGTTGTGCAGGACTCTTATTGCACATGCATTTTATTCCCAGATATAATTTATCAGCATAAATCTGCCAGTCTATTGGAATGATTAGAAGGTTTGTCTTGGCCACTGAAGCTACTGAACCCACCCACTTTGCCAGCTAACCAATTTATTCACCTGACCACAGCACCTTTAGTCACATAAATCTGCTGGACTGTTTTGCTTATGCTTTGTTCCTCTTTTTACTACACGTGTGACTCTTTGTGTAGTTTTGTGCAAATGTTTATTTGCATGCATGCAAACGTGCACTTCTTGTATGCATGACTCAGCCCACATGTCTGTTTTTAAGCATCTCTTCTTAGAGACAGATAAGAGGTTTCTTGATTCGGGGTGTGCTGTGCACATCCATCAGAGCGGCGGTCTTGTTTCCCAGTGATTTAAGACTTACCGAAGCGGCCTTGCTGGTCACTGTATTCTGACCAGGATCTTTCTATCACCTGCTGAAACTGTATTGCACAATGTCTGGTTACTCTTACGTGGTGCTCCAATGCTGCCAAATAAAAAACACAAAAACTTTGATTTTTAAGGATATTTAAAATTCTTGCAAAATTATTTTGGTCATTTTAAACCTTAATTGCAGAAACATTTTAATAGTAGTACAAAATTTTATCCAACCAAAAAACTTATTGAGTTCATGATTAAAAAAATAATAATAATAATTTATACTCACACATAAGTTTTCAAATAGTATCTGTTTCAAGTAACGTCAGCATTACGCTATATTGAGAATATAGCCGAGTTGTCCTCAACTCCTTCGGGCTTGGATTTTTTTTTTTCTTTTTGGAGTGCCGGCTGTCCATTTGCACAAAGCGGATTTTGCATCAGCCAGCTTAGAAGTGAGCATTGCTTTGAAGTGCTCTAATCCTTCCTCTACCTTCAGACAACCTTTCCTGATCCACAGCAGAGTCACAGTGCCAGCTAACTGCACTGGCAGGATTGTCCATAGCATTTACCCTCAGATATATGTGCATTCATAAAAGTAGGCGTATTCTTTAAATGTACTTGTAATTCCTAAATACACAAGAAGAAAAATGCATGGAACAGCACACAAACACAGAGATTAGTCTATTCCCCCCCCCCCCCCCCCCCCCCCAATGTATGTATTTAAACTAAAAAGTACTTTGACAATATTCATGGAAAAATTCTGTTTTGGTACAAGTCATTTGCCTATATTATATTCTATTTCATTTGTATCTTAATAACAGAATACAGTATTATTTTTTAACCATGAAATGCAGTAAAAAGATTTTTCCATTTCCTTCCTGTTATTTTATTCATCTTAACATTTATCTTGTCACATTTTGATGAGTCCTAATTCAGACGTTACTATGTAGGCTTTAAGGAGTGCAGGATTTGTATGAATTGTTTTAAATTAGTTTTACCAACTTTTCCAGGAAGGCAAATTTGGAGTTGCTCTGATTTGAATTTATTTTGCAAGTCATCAAGACACTACCCTAAACAAAGAACCACTGAAGATGATGAATTTACATAAGCACACATTTCCATATGCATATGAATGTAAACAAGCACATGGTGTACACTTCAGTCTTCTTCATAAATATCCACAACCACGTGTATACACAAAAACCATTCAGAAATCTTACATTTGATCCAGCCGAAGTCCTCAAATTCAGTCTCAGTGAAAGTCTGCTCTTAACTGAAGAGGCAGTGCTATCAGAGTGGGTGGCATAACCAAGCTGACAGCCCGATGTAGACTGCTGCTCTTTATTTGCCAGACAGAGATCAGCAGTTTCCAATTTCCTCTTTGCTCCACACTTGAGCCCACACACTACCAAGAAACCCTTCAACAACAAAGGCAAACTTGTTTGAGTGAGGAAGATAACTAACAATTGGACATAGGGGTGGATTATCCAATCGTAACTGTTGTCGTTGGTGGGTGGTCTATCTGTTTTTATACTCTGTTCTCTTTGGTTGAACGTTTGAACCAATCCTCTGCCAGATGGGGTCACTAAAGTCTCACCAACAGCACCCCTATTGGCCAGGGTTGTCTATGGAGTAACGGTGCTGAGAGGAGAACAATGACTTACATCAATAATACAGCAGGCCAATGCAGTGTGTGTATGCGTTCTAGTCGATATATTTCAATACAGCTGTTCAGTAATACTGTAGGACTTGTGAAATATCCACATTCCTTTCAGTTTGTGTGCCTGACATGTATGCGGGTTGTGCATATTGGCTGGCTCTCGCTCCGTTCTCCGTGCGCCAGTTCTTCTTCTGAAAGGAATCTCAAGCTTTCAAGGCTTTTTTTTGTGTGTGAACTGCTCATCAAAGACCCTGAAAATGATATGCTGCTGGTTTTGAAGTCAATATGCCATTTTTACCATAGATGAGACCTTGGTTTGTTGAGGTTCTGTGGTTCTCTCTCCTCATTTTGTTTTGTTATATGTAAATTTGTCCATTGTTTTTCTAAGAAATATTGATTTAAATTGTTTATACAGAATTCCAGTAAACATAAATGTTGGCTATATTTTTATACAGTGCATTGGTGACTGTGTAACATTCATAATCTATAAAAAAAATTAAGACGTAACCGCAGACCCTCTACTACCACCCCATCCCCCAAAATATGACTGTGTATACCCTTTATTGGATCACAATCTCTGCCAGGAGAGGGTAGTCAATATGGTTGAGTTTTTCCTCCCATGCTTTGCTCTCTGAAGATTTGGCCAGACAGCCAGAGGAAAACTGGAAAGAGAAATTTTGGAAAGGGGGTGGGGTGAAAAGGAAAACACTGGCAAGACGATAGGGATGATGGAGCTAGCTTATCCCCAGAAAACATACAGAAGGTAAGATGACACATCTCCTCCCCCCCGAAACAATGAAGACTGCTTTGTCATTCCGCTAATTGGATGTGATTACAATATAACTGGGAGGGAATGATTCCACTCACTGGCAGGGGTGAATCTGGGTGCTTGTTCTACCACAAATTACCTCTTATTGAATTAATTTTCTTTGACTGAAAGTTGGCAGAGAATCCATGTATCATCAAAGAGCATCACATCATTGTTTGGACACAACTGTGACAGTGGGTGGGATAATTCATTGCTCACAAACAAAAAAAAAAAAAGCGTAGCTGTACTTTAAAGGAAGAAGCATCCCTCCGTACACAGTATTTGCCTCTCTGAGCCTATAGGCAGACTTGCTGTTTCTTCATATTTGTAAATGTACACCGACTACAATGGATGTCATCGTGTTGTGATTCTGACCCATAAATACTCAGTGAATACTTGGACCATGACCATCTTTGAACCTGTCATATATTCTGATGTTTACTTGCACAGTTGTGACACTACTGCTTTAACAATATGTCTTTACAGACATCTGAACATACAAACACCTGCTGTATCACTCAAAGTGACCTTTGTGGTATTTCCCACAATCGTACAAGTGTCCAGGACCACATTCTGCTATGATCAAACATGCAATGACAGGCAGACCCACAAGGTGAAAATAATACCAGTTACTGCAGCGTGTTGTCCTGTCAGGCTCCATAACAATAGAGACTGTCGAAAATGTTTTGAAAAATGTCAAACACTAAAAAGACTGATACCATTACAAATGTCCAAGATGCAACTTTTTTTTTTTTTAAATCATCTAATATTTTCCAAACATTTTCATACGGGCCTGTACAGAACCTATACAGACAATGAAAACAACAAACAACAAACATGTATTCTGAGATTAATGTAAAAATGACTGTTGTCATTAGTAATTCCTGAAAAACTGCATAACAAAGTCATTAAGAGGTAAAATAAGCTAATAAAGCTATAAGCTATTGTCAAGCCTAATATTGTCAGACCTGATTGGTTTTTTTTTAAGACTAGCTTATTTCTATAACACATATTGCATTAGTTGTTTCCAGATTTTGATTGTTCTTACCTTCACCTTAGACTTTAGCTTATGGTGATGAGTAAACTGTGACTTCTAAGGATGAAAAATGAAGCCAACACTAAGTGCTAAAAATTGCACTCATGCCAATGGCCATTTGAGGCTGGCTACAAAAAGCAAAGCCATTGCTTTGCATTGCAAAAAACGTAAACTGTACAGGAGGAAATTTTTTCTCTTCTGTTTAATGTCTGTTAACAGTGTATGAGCCATAAAGGTCATGGCTTGCTTTGCATCTTCCCATAATAGCTATAGATGGGCTGGCAAGTTTCTACTACTGGATGTTCGTAAAAACATTTTTTGTACATACTATATTTTTGACAGACTGGCGACCTGTCCAGGGAGTACCCTGCCTCTCCTGATATGGTAGCTGGAATAGGAAGAGAAGAGAATGGATGGAGTATATTTTAACATATTTGAATAATATCAACACTTGACAGTAAATCAAGTATAAAGACAAAAAAAATATATGTTAATTAAGTAGTTTACCATTTTACATTTCCCCAAGTCACCTCAAAAGCTCTGCCCAGTTTGTTGTCAAACTGCTGTTCATCTCAGCTGTCAAAAGGGCCAGTGTGAAGCACCTACATGTAAATACTCTTGAGGAGGTTGTAATCCTTTGTGTAAGGAGTCTGGTGTCTGAGGTGAGTTTTTGAGGATATCTTGACCTTTATTGTAGCTAGCTTCTGTTGTTTTTGCTGGTGTTAGCCAGTGAGACTAAAGTTTTCATTTTTCTGGAAATTAGCAAATAAACTCTCATACAATGTGAGCAGGTAATCTTTATATCAGAGGGAAAGTGTGATTTTTAGGACACTTGAACCCAACATTACCTGATTATAGCTTCGTTTATAGCTTATACCAACTCATTGCCAGCTGTCCATAGATGGGAGAGTCTTTTGAAGTTCTCAGTAACCTTCTAATAGAAATCTTTTGAGGAATTGAGGGTTCAAGCTGCATTATTAAGGGGATAGCCTATTTAAGTGACAGATGTGTGTTAAGTTATCATTTAGCACCAAGTATGATCATTCTGGCTTCTAAAAAAGATGATTGTGACAGCCAAGATGCCAGACCAACAGCTGAATTTATTTAGTCTGAGCAAGTTTAGTGCATTATCAATGTTGTGACTGAAAGGCATGAACACAGCTATTTTTGCAGCCGGCCTTGCTGCATCGCAAGTTTAACTTCTAAAGCACAAAACTTTGGGAGAAGCGTATTTGAAATAATCACACAAACGTGATTTACTCAGGTTTGAGAGAGGTAATCTGTGCTATATTTAAGCTAACTTAACATTTTGTGCCTGATGTGGCTGTGATAGTTACTACCTGGAGTTTTGATTTATTTAGAAATCCAGTGGAAGGTGTTATTAGAACAATTGCATAATTGGCAAGGCTGGATTGCTCAAAGCTAGGAGTCCTGTAGCTCCTCAGTGACTGCTCACACAAAGTGTTTAGAGCCAAGTCTCACATATTTCTAGTCCCCAGTGGTATTGTGATGAAACAAAACACAACTGAACTTAATGTTGAACGTCAAAGGGATTGGGAAACCCAACACAAGCCAGATACTGTATAAGGATGGCTTATATGCCATATAAAACTATCTGTCCAAAACAAACATATGGTGTGCTAGGTTAACCTCTGTTGCATTATGTACTTTTGACACTGTAACACTAAGCTCAATAACATGTAGCTGGGTGAATTTTTTTTTTTTTACTTTTTTTTAGATAATGTTCTTTTTCAGCACATCATCCAGGGCAGCTGTAACACACAGACTTAAGATTTATAAGATAGTTTGTAATTAACAGCTTTGCTCTTGGAAAGTCTTCAGATTCACCTTTCCTGTCATATTTATCCAAAAATGGCTGTCTCAACCTTGAAGACCTTCAAGACCTCCTACAGCCCTCTTACAGCAATACATAACACCTTCAAGACATCAACCTCATATCAATAACATATCGACTCTCTTCAGTTCCCTCTCATTGATCTGGATTACCATGCTTTTTTTCAAGGGAAACACATATAATCCTACGCTTGCATGAAATTGTTTTGGTTAGTTCATTAGTACAATACTCACTTCCTCCTCATGTTTCAGTGCTGTAATTTTACGCCGTTCGTGCCAAAAATGCATTGGTCATTATTAAAATGAACCGGCCAAGGCATTGTTCATAAATTAGTGCATTATCACTAAATCTTTGGCATAATGTTCCCCTTTGAATAGCGCATTTTTTAGATTGCAGCCTCACACTAACGTCTCCTGTTTTGTAAATCAAGGTTATAAAACATCACAATTTATTCGTCCATGTTTTAACAATAATAGAGAGTCTTGGTCTTTCCTTGAGCTAGAATGAAACACACACATTGAAAAGAAGATAAAATTTGACCTTTCTCAAATTGTAATATAGGCTATCCTCTTTGTTAGTTGCATTTTATCTTTTCTTCTCACCTAGTGCATCTTCCTGAATATGACATTCGATAGAGGGACTATATTTGTTTGTCATTTGCCACATATGCTCCACCATATGCAAACAAAGCAACAGTGGAGTGGTCAGTTAAGAAAACCAACTAATATATGTAGTCAGAAAGTAAGTACTTGAGAAAATACTGTGAAGTTCTCCAGTTGGACTGTGAAAATGAACTTTTTAGCTGATAAGGTCAAGTTAAAGATATTACGTTTAATATTACATTTCAACAATCCTACTCCATTCACAACAATTGGTTGATTGCGCCACAGTAAACAAAGTCCTTAAAAGCCTGTCAGTTTCAGTAATAGTTAAACCGTCACCATAAACTTTCAGCTCTTTTCTAACAAATAAAAGAGTGTCAGCTCCATCTGTTAGAGGCGATTTTCGAAGCTGTTGTAGTAGATGAGAAAAGGATGATAAAGAGGAAGTGAAAGTATCAGGTAAGCAATTAAACTGAAGCGCCCTCTTGTCATCCTTTTCTCATCTTCTTCACTTCCTCTTTCCCCTCCTCCTCCTCCTCCTCCTTTGTGCTGCTCAGCATTCATTAGACCCGACTTCCCCAAACACTGTTTTATCTGCAGGAAACTTTACTGCGTTGAACTCCTGATCACCCTGATAAACCGCCAGGCTAATTAAACAGAGTCATACAATGTGTTCCTGCATGTGTATACGCATATTTATGTGTGTGTGTAATCCACGGAGTGTGTCTCTTTATCTTTTCCAGTCCCCCTCCCTCTCCTCTCTCCTTGTCTGTCGGGCTCAGGGAAATGATGCTGAATGCTGAATGCTGAAAATATAACTCACGTTGAAAGCAGCATTTAAATCTCGACAGTGGCTGGGATTAGCCAGGTAACGAGGAGGACAGCTTGAGAAAAACAAGGCAGCGAGGTGAACTCGAGGACAGGGAGGCGGAGGAGAAATACTCTGGGTTTTAGGTGCGTGGAAAAAAGGGACAAATTTGCGCTCTAAGTTTCGTAATTATCCATTAAACTAACTCAGTTTTTTAAAAGTTTCACTTTGATCTTTTTTCCCCCCACTTTTAATGATTGTCAAGCTTTTTCAACTTCCTCCCAACATAAACTTCATCTGAAATGGCCTGAAGTTTTAAACTCCTCTCATGGCCTTTTTGTCTGCCATCATTATCTGTGAAAAAGATACCAAAGTGACTTATAAAAAAAAAACACTTGAAGGAAACTGCAGCTGCCTTTAATGTCCTACTTTCCCTCCTATGTTATTAATCAGCTCACATGTGCTGTGCTAAAATCAAACACAATCCTGATTGCGTCTTCAGCTGCCTGCCATCGCCTTCGGACTGTAGCCTGCTAAATCCTAATCCCCTCCCCTATGAGTCTTCTGCAAACCTCTGCTTGATGAACATGTGCTGAACTGACTCTGCGGGTTTTCTCTTTTGGTCTGACGAGAGGATGAGGTGAGGAGAGAAAGTGTGAGGAGGGAAAAAGACTTAGCAAAGGAATAAGAAAGAGAGAGAAACTTTACAATTAAGCAGCATCAGCTCTCTAAGAAGTCAGACATGTACATGTCCACATAAGGGCAAGAATCCATAAACAGTACATACAAGCGGTTTCACAATTAACTCGTGCTTCCTTGCCTGGACAAAAATAAAGGGAATGGGGGTTACACCATATGCCTGCCTAGCTGTGTGTGCATTGCATATGCAAAGCTTAATGTTTTATGTATGAGGTGTTATGCAATCTCTATGTCAAGTCCTTACAGTTGGCCTGCATTTCTATTCCGACAGCACAAGCATTTTTCCTATTTCTTATTTCAGGCTTTGCACTGACATTCACATTGATATATTCCATCATGTCACTCACAGCAAAGAGGTAAGCTTAAGTGTATGAAAGAAGGGCAATCCAACCTGTACTGAGACTTAACTGACACAGGTGTTTACCATTCAGAATCTGGGAAAACTCTCTAAATATTGTAAAAACTACTTAAAGCTAAGTGGAATTTTGAAAGTCTTAGTGGGTTTAAGAAGGCAATGTGAAGTTAGCAAAATCATACCTTGCATTTGCAGTCATCCAAGAAAGTAACCAAATTTGTATTTAAAAATAAAGTAAGGCAAAGACAAAGGTGTCTGTTATATGAATGGTCCTGTACATGAAGCATCAAAATAAGAAAAAAAAGAGGGCGAGAGAAGAAAGAGAAGCTTGAAGCTCTAAACACCTGGTCATTCACTGCATGATGTACTGTAGGTGCAAATGTCAATCGAAATTGAAGAAAGTTTGAAAAAAAGTTAGATATGTTCCACCAAAAACCTGACACAGGAAAAATCTGTAAATAGGAGGTTTCAGAGGTTATACAACTTATCCATCAAGCAGCTCTGATATACCTGCACCTTCAGATAAAGTATTTGGTGGTATTAGATGTAGTTTGTGCAGCTACCGCTGATCTCTCTTCTTAAAGACTCTATGGGGATAGACGTAACCAAGGTTTGATCACACTGTGATGTCCAGGGTTCAGCTTGCTCACTGATGTCCTGAATCCTGAGGTTTCATACAAAAAAATCCTGCCCTGAAACTGGCGATAGCTCTCTCTCTCTCCCTATCTATCTATCTATGGTGGTTGCTACATAATGCAAATAAAGCCTTAAATTTCCAAAAGACTGGTGTATCATTCACAGAGTCTATAATACAACACAGCTGATGAAACTTCATTCAATACGTGTTATAATTGGAGAATGGCAGTGACAGGTATTTCCAATTTTAAAGCACAAGGCCACTTTTGACCTCATTTATCAGTCTAACCTTAGTTGTCAGTAATGTGTCTGTGCTTCGGTGCTGTCACGTCACTGTCTTGTCAGAGAGAAGCCCACAGAGAGAGCACAGACAAGCCCTCTGAACTCTACCACTCGCTGGTTCAAACCCTGACACATCAAGCACACATACACACACTCACACACTTAACTAACAGAGCTGGCTGCTGGAATACCGACCAGTAGATGTCCATGAAAAAAATGATATACAAGGTCACTTACTTATTTGTTATTTTCAGAAATATTTTTGACACTGAAAGCTTTTACAACCAGAACATTTTTATTTCTTTTCAGATCTTGATTAACATAGGTGTCACAATGATCAACTGCTGCATGCTGTCATATAATTTCCATCATAACTCTATATCACTTTGGCGAGAAATAAAACATTTGGCTCATTCTCAATCGCTCACCACTCAAGTAAATACTTTTTCTTCAGTTAAGCAACAGTTCTTGCAACACAATTTGTGATTTCTTCACTTTTCATGCTTTTATGTGGCCACATGAGGCTTATGAAATTGGACATGATCTTCAAACTACCGGTTTAGAAGGAAAAATGCAAAATACGACACAGCAAGAGTCATATAATATTTCCAACTGGCAGCAACAATGGGACCGCTGTAGAGAGATGAAAAAAAGTGCAACAATTACAGAACAGACAGGGGAATAAGGATGGTGTCGGCTTGTGTAAGGTACATTAGAAGACATAGATGCAGGGAGGCATTGCTGTGTGGTAACAACAACATAATCGACTCAGAAACATTGAACGCTCCCCTGTTACCGTGTCCTCTTATCCTTGTGGCTCAGCAGCAGCCTTTGTTATTTCTACAATAGTGGTGTTGTGGTGGCATGTCATCCTTTCACGGTCATTGTTTCTCACCTTAGCTCAGCGACGAGGGAGGATGTCTCAGTGGAAAAGACTCTGACCTCTGTCATTGAATCATTCTCTCTCATTCTTTTTCTTCCAATCCTTTTTTTCTCTCCAAACTCCTCTCATATCACTGAGAATTTTAAACACTAACTGATATTATAGAATTTTATAGCAGAAGATACACACCTACTGTATAGTGCACATATATTTGTTTTCATTTAATAATCTTTTGTATTTCTTTGTATATATGTGACCCTCCATCTTCAATCTCCATTTCTTTTTCTTGGAACATCCTTTAGCATCCCTTTCTCGCTCGTTTCCTCTCACCCACATCACCCATGTGGTATTGGTGATATCTCTGAGTCAGGGGACCAGACACTTCCACTCACACACACACACACACACACACACACACACACGGTCACACTCATTACAGAGCAGCAGCTGGAGTCTGAGGCAGTATTAATCCTATTTCTGCTTGTTAATGGGATTATGTCTTTTAATTAAAGGCAAGTGGAGAGCAATTATGAGCAGTGAGAGGATGTGACACAGTTCACTGTCATGTCATCCTGTCAGTTTTCAAGGTGCTCTCATGCAGGTGGACTTGAATATGAAGCTTCTGGAATATTTCACTTAATAGAAATATATCTCTACTTCTTTTCAACCAGTATGTTTATTTGTATATCAATTTTCTCAGCAATCAAGCAGCTGCAAAATGCTTCAGTCTATTCAAGCCCTGGTATTTTACGTGTGTATTCCTTTGATATCTTGACTGACTGTAGCTGCGGGTTATGAAGACATCTGTGCTGGCAGCCCTATTCATTACTGTGTCTCACATGAGGAGTGCCATTCACTGAATTGAGGAGATATATAAGGAAAGTAAATTACCTCACAAGGGAAGCTCTATCACATGCTTTTTTTTTCTTTGTCTGCTTTATGTTGGCAAACACAGAGAGAGACATTTAAAAAGAGACCTATTGGGCATTGAGGAGCAACTGTGAAAACACTAAAGTGTTGTGCTGATAAGTGGTAGACAGATGCGGGTTGTTGGGCTCATCTAGACGATCAGGGGAAGAATGTTTTTTTAAGCAGAATTTATGGTCCAGCATGTGTCTCTGCCGACGTACACTTCAAACGGTCGGACAGAAGGGGGAGAGGTGCACACCTGTGCAGTCACCCAAGATTCTAACTGTGCAACGCTGGAAGCAGAAGTAGCCAAAAGCAACTGCAGAATGCTTATTGGTTGACAAGCGTGCTTGTACAGAGAAGGGAGCAATAGCAGAGTTCACCAAGAACTGAGAATGATAAAAAAAAGGATAAAAAATAATTCCTTTGGTACCTAGTAAATTGCAGCAGTTGTGCGTTGTTTGCCTGGGCAACACTGATGTGTCTACAAACACTCACCAATCGCTCAAACTGGAGAACTGGAGTTTGCTTTTCTCCTTCAAAGTAAAACTTGGATCATACTGCTGCAACCCACACACTTCAAAAGGTGATCTGTTTTTCCGTCACACTTTCCCAGTTTCATTAATGGTCTGCGAGTACTTGGTGAGTGTTTGCTGACAAGTTGGTGTAAACTAGGGGTAATCTTTATGAACAAAGCAATTATAGAAACTTTTTTGGTGTAGCACTGTATACCTCTTTGTGACTGACGTAGACTATTAAGGCTGATCAACTTTTCTGTGAATCTTTTGCTGTTGACATCCTTCTGTTCCTGGTTAAAATCTGTATAACCAGAACACAGATGATTACCTCTTGGAGTGTTTGACCATTAGACCCTATCGTCTTTGATTTACTTGTTTATACCTTACTATTTGGTCTTCGCAGCCATTGTAGTCTCCCAGACCCCTGATGTTACACCTTTTGCATCAGTTTAACACTCACATGTAAATCATGCCCTGACCTGCTGTCCCCTCACATCCTCTTGCGTATCATTATAAATGCCATCAGTTTATCTTCCCAGACCCACTCTTTATGCTGGTAAGTTCTCCGTACCACCACAGCAAACCCTATGAAACAGGACTTGGAGTCATTTCTTTGACACAACCAATTTCACTTAACAACTGCCCGGAAACACTTGCCATCTGTTCGGGGAATAGACATACCTCATGATCAGTAGTTTCCAGGGGTCACCAACCAATCTCCAGGGCTGTAAACAGAAGTCTTTAGTCCCTTTTACCTACATATCATTAACTATCTCTTTCTTCAAAAACTACATTCTTGTTTTGTGGGAGAAAGCTAAATTCAAGAGTTTGTAAATTTCCCAAGGTTAAATGGTTTTAAACTTCAACCTACAGCTTCATTGCCTATTTAAATGTTTAATTCTTTCCTAATTAGCCGAAAGTGGAACATGCCCTTAATTGTGGCCAGTCTCTTAAAATTAATTAAATTTCTATGGGGACCACAGCACATGAGAAAAAAAAAGAGCAGTGGAGGGAAATACAACTGCTACACATCAATTTAAATAAACACTCACTACAGGGCAAATTCCGTGTTTCATTTTCTGTTAGGATAAAACTGAAGTGTTGCTTCCCAGAAGCCTGTGTTGTTTAGATCTTTTGCCCTTTGGTGTGTTCAGCAGCACACTGATTCCATTAGCAAGGTGAGAACTGGCCTCTGTGTTCTTTCACTGAATCAAAATCCACTTATAGACTTCTTAAAAGACCAAGTGACAAAGGAATGACATCAAGAGCTGTTGTTACTATGGGACAGATAGAATTGCACTTCTTAATCAATCACATCTGCCAGCTGAGAGTTTGATAATGTGTGACGTTGTACCGCATGCCCAAGTATGCGTACAGAAATTACAAATACACCAAAATAAGTATATGAATATATAAACCAGCTTTGGCATATATAGAGAAGCTGAAAACTTTTGTTTGTCATGTTTACAGTGATATATACACTTAAATGCATGTAAACACTCTTCACACACTGATGCACACTTAAACTCTTTTAGATCTCCTGTTACCACACGACTCTAATTACCTGCAGTTGCAGACATGATTCTGCGTTTAGCCCGCTATTTCACTCTGGTTTTTCTTTGAGAACAAGGGTGTTGTTCCAATTAGTCCCAGCAGACAAGTAGACAGCCACCCAGCCAGCCCTCAGGATCATTAAACCCAACACACCTTCCACTCCTCCTTCAACAGATTAACATACAACCATGCTGGAGGCTGAGAGATACGAGGGATGCTAGAAAGGAAAAGGATGCATAAAAAAAAAACCTGAGATGGCAAAAGAAGAGAGCGAATGAGAACAGAGGTAAAGGTGTTGAGACAATGAAAATGAAAGGAAGGCTCATCTGTTGTTTCTTCGGCATGTTTTCATTCTAATCTGCACTTCATTTCTTGAGCATTTTGGAGTAAATTTAAGATAAAAGACCTAAAATGGGTTAAGTGGTGCTTTTGCATAAAGAGAAAAAGCTCTTTAAAAAGACTTTAGTACGTGTTACATTAATGTGAACACAGTGACATTATCTAGACTGGGATCCTGTGGTTTTAATGGTTCATGGGTGAACACTGAGGAGTCTTTGTGTTTTTTGTGTTTTTATAAGGTTGAATAAAACAGCTTTGTCATCTTTGCCAAGATGAAAAAGATCTTGATTACAGCGTGAGCCATGACCCATAATAAAAAAGGTTGAACAATACGTGGGAAGTAAGGCTTGCGTTGGAAGGCATTAACCAGTGTGAAGCTAGGATTTTTACCCAAGGAATCGCAACTTCAGGTGCAAAAGTAATGCAGGTTTGTCATAGTAAGAGGCAGGAAAAAAAGATTATATTTGTCAGTAATTAATGAATTGATTAACAGTAACAAAATAATTATTAAAACCCCATAAATCAATACACCAGATGAGGATTAAAAAGGAAGAGATTTACTATTGAGAACAGGAAGGTCAACCTTCAAGGAGCCACTTCAAAGCACACATCTACACAGATATCCACTGAAGAGTTAAACCAGGTGCAGGGAGACAAGGTGAAGACAGCACAAAGACAGCCCCTTGAAGAACCCACCCACTGCTTTTGCACAGTGACCAATTTAATTAGTGGGTTCACACACCCAGCAAACAAACAAAACAGCTGTTGAAACTATACAAAACACCAGCAAATGTATGAAATAAATTGGCAATTCCGATCCAAGCAAAACAAAAGAATGAATACACATTACTGTAATATTGGTGGCATGACATGGGCACATAGGGAATTTACTCCAAAGAAACAACATAGATCAGTTTACAAGGAAGAAAACACTGAAAAAAGTGCAAACTGTGTAACTGTGTTCTGCACTTTCATAGAAAAGTCTATAGATTAATTTGGTGATTTAGAAAATGTTTAAAATGTTCTTGCACTTGATTCTAATCTGGTGTTAAGTCTCTTTACACCACCTGATTTGAAGCTTCTAACACAGAACACACATCAAGTATTATGAGAACTTATTCCAAGAGATTAATGCATTGCCTTTTTGAAAATCAACATAACACTGCTCATATTTGTGACATTTACAGAACATAAAACAAGGTGTTTAGTAACTGTCAGCTAAGGGTTCCTACAGTATGCTTAGGTGGGTGATCGCCAGTTAATTAAAAAAGAACAAAAGCATGGTGATACAGACCTGAAATATGTAGGAATCCGCTACATATCAACTCTGCTACACATAGTTAGTTCACAAGAATTCAATAACACTTTGTCCATTGTTATTTTCATCCTTCAGCTTGACAAGGTGTTGATTAATTTGACATATAATTCATTTAAACTTGGCATAACACTATACAGCTATTAATATATTGCAATTTTACAGGCAAAGCTGTTTGTGTTGATCACACTTCACTGTAAATGTTTTAATATACTACTCTATTAACTTTTTATTACCACCACAGGGAGAGTGTGCTGTAGAGGAGAAACTGAATTATATAGATGGACGGGCTGCCACAGTTTCACAGCCTCAATACCAAATAAAGGGACAGTACACTGTGGGCAATTAGAGAACCATAGTCCTTGAGGCAGCTTCTGTTTAGCAGATTTCAATTCTTGTATTTTCTCTTACAGCAATTATTTTATTGGTCTTCCTGTAAAGGTTAAATAGACTACTAGAGTATTCTGTCTTTTTTTGGGTGGCTGGGTGGGGGGATTAGCCAAGGCAAGGCAAGTTTATTTATATAGCACAATTCAACAGCAAGGTGATTCAAAGTGCTTTACAGAGACATAAAAAAAACCCCAAAAACAAATAAAAAGCATGATTTAAAATGGAAAAAAGAAAGAAAGAAAGGAACAGTAGATAAAATCAGTAGTTAAAATGTAAGTTTTGAAATTTAAGCTTAAAAGTAAAACAGTGCGGATTTGGCGCTTTATTCAAATGCAGCTGAGAACAGGTGAGTCTTCAACCTGGATTATTCCTTAAACTGACATTATTTAATTAAAATGACATGATGCCAGCTGGCTTGAAACGGCGCAATATAGTAATGTTCATTAATGTCCTGCTCATGCTTTGCTGACAAAATCAAGATGACTGCAGAATACATTTTGAAATTGACTGAGCTTTCTGGTGAGCAGTAAGAATCATCTTATATTATTTGCCTTTGCATTCCAAGATTAACCTTCATGTTGATGCAAACTCATCCGCTTCTTCCAACTTGCTTTATCTATTTCACCCGTTCCTCCTCAGCTGCTTTAATCTCATTACAGAACTCAATGGCCAACCTGCTTGGTCTACCCCGATAAACAGCACTATTACCCCACAGTGACCCCCAGCACTGTTTACCTTGTTAACAACACACAGGACCCCAAGCACACTTTAATTTCCTTAGCTGCAGGCCACATGCATATATATATATATATATGTGTGTGTGTGTGTGTGTGTGTGTGTGTGTGTGTTTGGGGGTTGGGGAGGGGGGGGGGGGGGGTATTGGCACTGACAGTGCTTATCCAGTTTATCCAGACATATGTTTGAAGCTAACTTAGATATGAAAATTGTTCCGTTGATAGAGTGGGTGTGGGAACAGTGGGGAAATATTTTTGTTGGGCCTTCTCCCTTAAAGAGGGTGATATGGCTAGGTTAAACACAATGAAATATTTAAGAGACTATAATGTGTAACATCATTACCCACGGGAAATATTTGGCTCTTTAGCTGCTAAATAGTTCACAACGTTCACCAGCAAATTGTTACATTTGTCCATCTGCTGTCTTACATAAGTTTACTGTGACTTTTTAGAGCTTTTTAAAAAAATCAAAAGTAAGACTGAAAAATTGGATTTGATTGCTCAAAGCCTATTATTAGTGTCCATAAACAAAAACTGAACAGATGCAATTATGTGGATATTCTAGTTCGTAACTGCAAGTGAACCATTTACATTTTTGTATTCTGATACATTGTTTTTATAAGGATATCATATACTTCTCATTCATCATAGTCAAACGTAATTTTCAGTTCTTGCCCCTGTAAATGTTGTCACAATAGCAATCCATTAAGCAGGATTTAGTTTAATTCTGTCAAATTCCATGTGAACGCGACTTGTTTTCTCAAATATAAATAGATGTGACAGAGGTAATTAATTTCACGAATGAATGAAGTGTCACATCTACAATCTAAACTGCAAAGGAGTCTGCGAGGCTCCGTTTGGCCCGATGAAAAATGCTTGACTTTCACACCAGAGACTGAGGTTTGCAAGTAGATTCATGTCTGTGGTTGGGTCTATGCTATAAAGGACTATGAGTAAGGACAGGGAAGGATTTTGTTTTTCTTCAAGGATACACTGCAATGCAAAACATGATAAATCTTTTCTGTAATATAGTAGATAATGTACTGCAAGATCAGATTTTTGGATTGTCGGGAAACATTTTACTGATATCAACATATCTGCAGCTTGTCAAAAGAATGGGATTTCCACATATATGGTGCTGCAATAAACACATACAAAATATCAGGGAAAGATTGTTTCAAGCAGAAATTCAGTTACAAATAAAATAAATTTAGTACATTTAAAATATTTCTTCTGTTAATTATTAATACTCTTTCAGTTGCTTTTGTTTGCCTTTCCAGTCCCAGTGACTTTCTGGTAACACTGAAACGTCTTACCCCGAAATGTAACATTATCCTGATGTTGGAGCTTTTCAGCATAACGTCATGAAGTCTCACATTTTTTGAGGTCAGCTATGCCAGTTATAATGTAAGAATGTAAGATGATCTCGCCTCACAGACATGATCCATAATGTTTTTTTAATTAATAGAGACTACCAGTGATGTGTATGATTAGCGTTGAAAGAATACTGATGTTTCGAAGCAATGGCAAAACCAATCAACACAAATGTTTTAAGTTTTTTGATGAAGCTACCATCTGTGCAGTCCTGTCATTATTTTCACAATGCCCACACAAGTAGCAAGGATTTGGGAGAAGGGGTTATGAAATGCATTAGAAAGTCCTCAGCAGAGTTTGCCTGCGTATATGTGTGTACTCACGTGTATGTATGATGACTCACTTTTCAGCTGTGAGGATTACATGTGCTACCCAGAGCTCTATAGGGATCTATATGGATAAGAGCACCACATGTCATTACAGAGGTATGAGCTAATTAACTCACAACTCCTCTTGTAACCCATTCACACACTGCATGACCTTTTAGAAATCCTACTGAGCTGCACCATTGCTGCCACCGGTCAAGAAAGCATGTGAGTGATATAAAAAGTGGGACTCTAGTAATTTCCCTAACTACCACTTAATCACCTGGAGGTATCGCTAAAAGCAGCAGCCTCTGTGTAGGAGCATAGCTGTATCATATAGTTAGTTGAGGCTCAGTCCACTGTCTTAACACCATACTTGTTTCCCTCGAACCTCACTTTGGTTTTTCCTTTCACCTTACAACTGCAGCTCTGTTAAAACCCTAACCTACATTCAGCCTCACCTGTCACTATTTTTGTTAAAGTCATTGCACTTTTAATAGGAGCTACTTGTTAAGCACATTTGAATAAAACATGACGAGCAGGATTTTCATACTCTTTACAAATTCCCCCCAGTACATAGATTCGGTGTTCTGCTAAAATATTCTGTTCACCACTGATATACATGGTTTCTCATTCTGCCACAAGATGCGCTGAGCAGTGTTACAACTTGCGAGTCTCAATGACTGCAATAGTTATATGACTGTTACGTTACGTCAGTCTTCTCTATGATCAAATGTCGAAACTAGTAATTTTCTAAAGAACACTTTGAATTTGAGAATTTGAGTCTGCCCAGAGCTCATCAATGATGTGAATGTCGCATTGCACATCCCAAACGTGCTCTATTGATTGATTGAGATCTGGTGACTGTGAAGGCCATTTGAGTACAATGAACTCATTGCCATGTTCAAGACACCAGTTTGAGAGGGTTTGAGCTTCATGACGTGTTGCGTTGTCCCGGTGGAAGCAGCCATCAGAAAATGAGTACACTGTGGTCATAAGGGGAAAGCTGTGGCATTTAAGATAAGATAACTCTTTATTGTCATTGCACAGTCATACATAGTACAGTAGTACAATGAAATTGGAAAAACTGTCCTACGTCGGCACTACATATAACACAACACGACACGATATGACACATCACAACGTAACAAACAACACAACACAGTATATTAACTTAGTATAAAAAAGAAGAATAAGTGTATGTGTATTGCACACTGTTATTATTGCACATTAATTATTATTGCACCTTGTTATAAATATAAATATTATTGTTATCGTTTTAAACATTGTTACCTCCCCCTAAAAAGTCCAGGGAGGTATCCAGTCAGGTCAGCTATTTACATTGATCAGGGCTATTGCCCTGTTGTAAAAGCTGTCCTTGAGTCTATTTGTTCGGGACCTCAGCAGCCTGAACCTCCTGCCAGACGGCAGCAGCTTAAACACCCGGTGTCCTGGGTGTGTGCAGTCCCGTAGGATGCTGCGTGCCCTCTTGAGACAGCGAGTGCTGTACAGGTCCTTCAGGGAGGGAAGAGGATGTCCAATGATTTTTGGGGCCATGTTGATGACCCTCTGGAGTGCCTTTCTGTGTGCTGTGGTGCAGCTGGAGAACCACACACCGATGCAATATGTCAGCACACTTTCAATGGAGCAGCGGTAGAAGACGGTCAGCAGCTCCTTCTTCAGGTCCATTTTTCTGAGGATTCTCAGAAAGTGGAGACGCTGTTGGGCCTTCTTTGAGACCGCAGAGGTGTTAGAGCTCCATTGGAGGTCTGTGTCTATGTGCACACCCAGAAACTTGAAACTGGAGACCCTTTCCACGCACTCCCCGTTGATGCTGACAGGCTGCAGCTCGGACTTCCTCCTTCTGAAGTCAACTACCAGTTCTTTTGTTTTGGTGGTATTGAGGTCCAGGTTGTTGTCTGCACACCAATCTGACAGCCTCTGAACTTCAGCTCTGTATGCAGTCTCATCTCCCCCTGAGATGAGCCCCACCACAGTGGTATCATCTGCAAACTTGATGACTGTGTTGTCTGGGTGGGAACTAACACAGTCATGTGTGTACAGAGTGTACAGTAGGGGACTCAGTACACAGCCTTGTGCTCTGTTAGTACTAAAGAGCCACAAAATTACACTACTGCCTGAACCTTTTATATGAGTTAGGATGAGTCCATGCTTCCATGTTGTTTATGCTAGATTCAGTCAGCAGAAATCAAATTTATCATACAGCATTTTTCCAGTTGTTTTTTTAGCCCAAGTTTACTGTTCTTAGCTGGCAGTAGTGGCACCCAGTGCACTGTAGCCCATCTGCTTTAAGGTTTAACATGTTGTGCATACAGAAATGCTCTTCTGCATACCTTGATTGCGAGAAGTGGTTATTTGTGTGGAGAAGTGGCCTTTCTCCTCTGATCTCTGGCATCAACAATGCATTCTGGCCTGGAGAATTGCTGTTTACTGGATATTTTCTCTTTTTTGGACTATTCTCTGTAAACCCTAGAGATGGTTTTGTTGGAAAATCCCAGTAGATCAGCAGTTTCTGAAATACTCAGGCCAGCCCATCTGGCACCAACAACCATGCCACGTTCAAAGCCAGCTAAATCCCTTTTCTTTCCCTTTCTGATGCTTGGTTTGAACTTCAGCAGGTTGTCTTGACCATGTCTACATGCCTAAATGCATCGAGTTATACCTAGTGAAGTGGTGTGTATGAAGTGTATGTGAGTGTGTGAAATTATTTTATTCCCAGCTTCAAACCTTTGCCAGACATCAAACACAATTCCCATCTTGTATTCAGTTGTGCAATTAAATTTTCGGCACTTTGCTTTACAGTTCTGTCAACTGTCAGAAGATTCTCCATAACAAACATAACTTAGCACCATTGTGCTCAAAACACACATGTACCTCTTCCACGCTTAAACTTTTTCTTCAAAACAGGCTGGACTAAACTTAGGTCTTTGTTGCACAAGTCGTCCTTCTCTGTCTTGTTTGATTAACTGTCACATTAAGCTTCTTTTTAAAATAATGAGATTATGCAAATGAATAAAGAGTATACAAATGACTGGCAGAAAACAAATACACATTAAACATTGTATTGAGTTGAGTTGTAGCATGAACAAAGTTCATTAGTGTGCTGCTTGAAGTTTTATTAAGATTATTGTGGGATTTAGGATGTTGCAAGTGCTCTGTGACATTACTGAATGTGCAAAGGCATTGGGATTTGATGCTACAATATATTATTCCAGTATCAAAGACAGAAGCATATTAGGACTCAAACTGCATAGTGGATCATTGTCTGCTCAGTATGTTTTTTATGAAGACTTTAAGTTTTTAGGACTCTCTTCATGATATTTATCCAGGCAGTGAGACCTTTAAAATATTTGTACTCCTTTACACATACACAAATGCACACATGGTCACACTGTAGAACACATGCTGTGGAAGGACCCTTTTCTCAGCATCTATGAGAAGTCTGGTCCCTTGTTTTGCTTGCTGCCCAATCTGGCAACACAGTCACCATCAGCCCCGCCATCTGCTGGGTTCTCAGCAGCTTGTTTGGAGGTTAATAGCTTCATGATCCCTCTATCTGTCCTGCCCATCTTCAAATGGCTAATTCTTCCTCTCCGGCAGCGATAGCAAGGCCTGTGCCGCAGCCTTCCCTGTCCCTTTTCAGCATCATCAGGGCCACCATCAGGACAGCAATCCCAGCTTGTTACCGGATATACGATATCAGACCAGAATAGATTTTACAAAGTGTGCAGACACAACAAAATGACACATCTGGAGCCGTCGGAAATAGATCGATATCCCATTCTCAGAGGTATCAGGGTTCGTAACAGACCGCTCCCTCTTAACAGCCAACAGATCACACTCAGAAAGCTACTTTATTTCTCTTTATTGACAGCTTGATAGTAAGACGAAATTGTATACAAGTGCAAATGAACCCATTTGAATTTTGGATTTATGTTGCCACTGACCAGAATGGTGTGGACCATCATTTGTTTGCTCTTATGTGGAGCTCTATGTAAATGCTTATACAAGTAAAAACCAGAGAGGAGAGATTTAGTGTCCTCAGATGAGTTGACATATGTGGATACTGCAGTCTGTCCTTGTGCACACTGCACATGTGTTTTCCTTCTGCAGGCCTCACAGGTTCCACAATCTCATTTGTAGGACAAGCTATACACTACTGCACTAGATTCCTATGAGGAAATTGATGGAGATGCTCAGTGTTAATGTGGTAGACGTGAGGTTTAAAAAGTGCAGGCACAGTAAATCTGAAGAGATCAACTTGTGTCAGGACTACAGGGACCTCTCTGCTCCCTGGAGCAGTTTGTCAGTTTGACTTCTACTGAACCCTATCCATAACTGACTGGTTTTCTTAGAAAAATCTCCAACTGCCTCTCATATTAAGTTTAAGGGATTTTTTTTTTCAATTTGACTTCTCCATGACCCCAATGAATTTGCATATTACATAGCTGAGAACTGAATATTAAGAGCTTGAGCGAATTACTGTCTCACAGTTGATATTCCCCTTGCAGCTTGAGGTAGTGAAAAAAACAGGCAGGCAGGCATTTAAAACCCCTTTTGAAGATAATGTGATTTTTTCATTTGGCTGATAAGAACGTGTCATGGAATGTTTCATTATTTTGGACATTAAGCATTTTTTTTCTTCTCCTTCAGAGCTTACTGAGAGGAACAAAAATTAATCCAGCATCATATTATTGCTGGTTCAGATGAGGTAAGAGGGTGGGGGAGTTATTCGCTGTGATGGTTGTCGGATCGTCTTCGGGGATCTGCTCTGATTCTGATGATGCTGGCAGACGTCAAAGCTCTTAGACTTGGGGCCGTGAGATGACATGCTTTCACACCAGTGGTACAGTATTTGCTCGTCTTTCAGAAGATGAAGCACAGTTGTGTGAATTACCCTTATCCCATAATGCATCCTGCCATGACTCGATTTCCTATGATCTGGATGTCGGTGTTTTCTGGGAAGACGCATTGTTCATATTTTATAGATATTGCATGTCTCCTAAAATGCTGACCACATGTTTGTTTCAAATCCCAGCCTTTACCTTTCAGTGCGAGGTCTTGTGTCCAAAAATGTATTGCTCAGTAAAGCCCCTTTTTCTGTTTCACTTCATGGAATTGGGTATCTGGTTTCAGATGATTGCTCCAGCACATGCATATGCATTATATAAACATGAAAAGCCCCGATAGCTCTAAGGGAAACTATGATCTCTCAACACATTCTAATTAAAAATTCCTCTATCCACTCTGGCCAAAAAGGACTGCATTTCACTTCCTGACAATCTTATTCTCAATTTGCTGCCTAGCTGTCTGTTTTGGTGTTATTCCATCTTCCTAGCTAAACACTGATGCCACAGTGTCTGCTGCAAGAGAGGATATTCCATTTTTTTCATCTGCTCCTTCACATGGGGATTTTCTTTTTGGTGATAATCAGCGAGCATGCATCATCTTTCTTCAGGCTGAGGGTAGTGGGTGCTGCTGGGCACCAGTGAATGGCTGAATAAGGACCCTCAGAGGGTTCCCAATCCCCCTGCCCACCCCCACCTTTTTGTCTGTGGATGGAACACTGAAATAGATTCTTGAGCTTTCTCTTCCAAAGGCTTGGCTGACATTGTGCCAGCACCTGGCACCATTCGAGGACTGTGATTGGCCGAGAACAGACAGAAACCGATGAGAAATGTGAAAAGAGGGGGTGCAGACTAATACTGAGGACAAGTGCTATAGTAAACAGTGATGGGGAAAATCTGGTATTAGAACCAGTGTTTGTATACAGTTTGACTGACTAACCATAGCCATAAGCTGATGATATCAAAAAACTTTCACATAATGTGCTTTCAGTGAACATTAATAAAGACTTTAACAATGAGTTCAGTTCAATTCAGTTATTATTCATAGAGCGCCAAATTACAACAGTTCCCTCAAAGCGCTTGATACTTGAAGGTAAAGATCCTAGCGAAAAAATCCAACAATCAACCATTACCTATGAGGAAGCACTAGGCAGTGACTGGAAGGGAAAAACTACCTCTAGCAGAGGTTGGGGGTGAGGGGAAGAAGAGAAGGAACGGGATAAAATGCAAACTATGGGAAAAAGAAGAAAAGAAATTATGACATGCCAGCATTTAAATACCTAGGGAATGAAAAGACGTCTGACGCTGCTATGGGGTCAGCATTCTGAGACTATAGACTATAGTTAAGGGATGCTCCAGGGTCAGCTGATCCAGCCGTAACTGTAAGCGTTATCAAAAGTTGAGTTTTTAAATCTAATCTTAAAAGTAGAGTGGGTGCTTGTCTCCCAAATCCAAACTGGGAGGGGGCTGATAGCTGAAGGCTTTGTCTCCCATTCTACTTTTGGAAATTTTATGAACCACAGGCAAGCCTGCAGTTTGAGACTAAAACCATCTATTGGGATATTATGGTCCTGCAAGGTCTTTGAGATATGATATGTTATGTGTTTTATCTTTTTCTACTTCACAAAAACTTTTCAAAAATGGTTACAGTGCATTCAGTTCACAGTAAGACTGTACTCATAAACTACTGCGTGGTTTTAATACAATAGATATGTAATGAGATCAAGTGTATCTTCTAAATAGTTACCATGAAAATTTGATTTTCAGAATATTCTCCATTATTATATGCAATATTATATCAAAAAACTTTCTTACTTGGACAAAATAACACATTGGTTTCCATCATGTGTTAATTCTAAAAATAATGAAAACCAGTCTCTTTCCTATTAATTTTCCTCTTACCTTGGATAAGAAGATGAAGCGATCAGAATGTAATAACTGGTGTCTGTCATAGCCCTAAAGATTTTGTCATTGTTAGCCTTTCCGTGATCTTTGGTCAATACTTTCTAAACAAAATACACACTCTCAAACTCATCCAATATGTTCCTTGAGATCACCAGTTGTCTTAAAACTCTCCTAAATATTTAGATAGCATGGGGTTGGGGATCGCTGCATGGCAAGTTAATACCTAACAAATGTGGGTTGAAGGTTTGTCATTCAGGGCACTTGTTTAAATGTCTTGGTGAGCTGAGATCAGTGTGATTGTTAGAGTCCTGTCCAAACAGAGGGATAAGAGGAAAACAGTGACCTCTCCCAAGCTAATCATTCCTACCACATGGAGCATGTTTGCACAGACCTGCCATGGCTTCAATCCAGGAATGCATGTCTGATTCCTTTGCATCTCTACATCCTTTACGGCATCTTTACAGCACCCAGTGATGTGAAACAGATTTAAAGGGAAGAATGAGATTCTGTAGATTCCATCTGATTTGTTAGGAGACTGAAAGAAAGCAAATATGACACGCTGATGAATGATGCATTAATCATAATCAGTAAATGATGACGAATACCCTTATTAACATCAGATAATCAGCAAGATAGACTTAAAGTGTTGATATAATAAATCCAGGTTAAAGCAAATGACAGTGAATTGGCAGATGTTTTGAGTATTTTGTTGTTTTTTTTCACTTGTTTTCAAAAGTGGCTATTTCTATAAATCCCTGTGTGCACGTCCTAGATGCTAACATAACAGCGTTTAAGGTCTAGTTCCTCCTCCTTATTGAATTTGGAGACATGTGTCTGTTTTCTATTTGTTAGTTAATTGTCATTTTCATTTTCCTTTGTTCTCTGACTTGTTTTCTCTTCTCCTCCTTATGTTATTCCATAAGCTTTCAATTTAGCTTATAAGGAAACAGCTAGCTCTGAATTGGTGCATACTATTCTAACATTCCTACATTATTCCTACATTACTGATTCCTTTTCCTGCCATTTATCAATAATTTAGCCTTCAAAATAAAAATTAACTCTCTTTTGCAAAATCAAAAAATGGAAAAATGAATTTTAAAAAATAACCTGTCTCAAATAATCGCTTAATAAGCTTCCTAACTGTAAAGCCGCTAAAATTAGCAACTGGTAAATGTCATTTGAAACACACCAACCAATAACTATAGCTTGGCCTTAAATCTACCCTTTTCCATTCTTACAGACTTCACATGTGAATGTGGGACATTCGTGAATGCTAAGACCTTAAAAAGTGATCAGACCCCTTCATGGGAAAGGCGACTAAGGTCAGGGGCTCTAACTCACCTTGAAATGTCCAAATAGAGACCTCCTGTTGCTCGGGTATCTGCAGCTCCCTACTTAATACTGTCCCCATGGAATGTGTCTGTTAATAATGAATACTATGAAGCCAATGTAAATGCCAACACAGGTGTTTAACAGATTTACAAGTAAGCACCAAGTACTGTTTAGTTTCTTTTTAAGTTAATGTAGCAGGTTTTTGATCTATTATGCCGCTAACCTGCTTTCCTTTTAGTAATTATTAGGCTTTCAGATTATATTTCTCAGAAGTCTGTAATCATTCTCAATTGGTTATGGATCACAAAGGTTAGTCTGCAGGTCTCAGTGAAAGCTGGCTGCAAACTGTGTGTCTGTGCCACGTTTGTGTACATGTGTGTTACATGATATGGGTGAATAGTCCTCATAACCTAAATGCCTACAGGCATGCTTTACAGGGGATACGGTTTCTTTATGTTTTCCTGTTTTAATTTTTATTTATTTTAATAAAATAACTGGTTTTCTGTTCCTATACCACACTATATTAGCCTTAAAGATGAACTTTTTCATTTTGAAAAAAGTAGCCTTTGTGATTCGTATTGGATTTAATTGGATGGCAATTAAATTCACAACTGTGAAACTGAAACTATATAACTTGTGCAGATAATCTTATTGTACTTCAGAGAAAAACATATTAATGTCTTATCCATGTTATCCAATAAAAGAAAATTTTCCATTAACATATCTTTCTTGCATGATGACCCCCACCCCCCTTTATTATTATTTTTTTCTCCTTTCCTGATTTTTTATTTTCTAACAACATGGTTCCATTCTGGGAAATCAAATATGCTGGTGTTGTGGCAAATGCTACTGGCCTCTCGCAGATATGGACTTTTTTTTCTGTTGGTTGGTACCTCGGCACACAGGACGCAATCACAGAGAGATAATGGTTCTCCCTTAAGAATGACAATGCATCTGTCCAGTGTATTTAGCAGTATGTTGTCAGTTTCAAACCAGGAGACCTGGTTTGTAATTTTGGTACTCGATCAGAAGTTTTAAATTTTAGATACATTTAATTACACTTCCGCCTCCTTTCCTCTCTGTCATGAATATGCTTTGAGTGTCCTGGTCAGGTTTATGCCAAAAATGTTGGTCCCACATAAGTCAAACAGATGTATTTTAGTCTCATCTGATCAAACTGTATTCTCTCATTATTCATTAGGCTTCTTTTCATGATTTGTAGTTTCATCTTGCAGTTGTGTAAGATGAAACATTGCTAACCCTTGTGCTGAGTTTGATTTACATGGCAGTTTGCTTTCCAGAGTTAGATTGTGCAAGTACTGCATTATTGTAGGAGGACAGCTACTGTGGCTCTGCTAAATGGTACTATGACTGCTTCTAGACTTCCTGGTTCTGATGCCTAAGAAAGTTTTGGTTTTTACAGGTCATGACTGTATAGTAAAGCTAATTAGAAACCATAGGTTATATCAGTATTGTAGTCTTTTAAAAGTATTCATTTCTGATTCTCCATAAGACAAAACACTTTACTTGAAACAATATTTCAAAGGTAAAAACAATACAATTCAAATGGTCAAATCACTTGCATTTAAGTGTATAGTGTGCAGTTCAGTTACATACTGTAAATATAAATATTGTTGTGTAAACATACTTGTGTAATTAACATGTAAAATGACTTGTTATGAACACTGTCTGAAGAATGTAGTTACATTTCCTCTGAAATAGAAGGAGGTGCAGGTGTGATGTATTGAAACATGCAATCTCTCATATGATGTTGAGAAGTGCTGATGTTTTACTAAAAATGATTACATGATTTCTTTGTGAGGTGATGGTTGCATTGATTATTCCTGAGTTAAGGTCACCTATTGTTTTCCTCTTAAGAATGACTATCATCAGACAAGACCTTCAATAAAGAGACCTCTGCTGTCCTTCGAGATCTGTTCCAATGCAATCAATAATTCAATCTCAGTCTCCTTGTGCCAGAAGATCACATAAGTGCATAAAACATGTGTGTATGTATGTGTGTGTGTGTGTGTGTGTGTGTAACTGTACACCACTGATAGAGGCCACCAATAGGGGGAAATGCTCCTGTCTGACCTCTAACAGGCATCACTTTCTTACTCCTCTGTCTGCTAGCTTTGCCGGCCCAACAAACATGTCTCCATTTGGCTCTTCTGATCTTTTTCCTCTTCCCCCTACTATCCTTTCATCTTTTCAGCTGTCACCATGCATCAGTGTGTCCATCGGTCTATCACTCAGACACAGTCAGTAATAAATTGGTCCATACTCCAAAAAGTCTTTCTTCACATTCAGCGCTGATTACTGTCAGTGTATCTGTCATCTTCAGTGTATGTCATGCTGATCGATGGAGTGTGTGTTTTTCTGTGTGTGTGTGTGTGTGTGTGACAGTAGTGGAGCCACCTTGCTGATTTTCACTTGGTGGATATAAGAGGGTCAGGTCTGTTTGAGCCTAATCAATGACTGTAGAGTGTAATAGTCTATCCTTTTCTTACCCCAAGATACAAGCACATCACACATGAACACACACCCATCGCTGGCAGATAAATTGAAGTTCAGTGATGAGACACTAAAAAAGGAGAGAAGAAATGGAAATGACAGATCCCTCCTGCTATATCTGCGAACCTTAGGGACTATGGTGTGTGTACGGTGGCTGGACATTGCTAGTTTTTCACATTATGATCAAAGACCTAATAAGGATCATGTGCAGACTAGCATAAAAATATATGTGTGGCTACTGCTGCTTTCTAATACCCTCCTTCATGGGGCAATGTGAGCTGGAACACCTGTCTTTATTGTGAATGTGTGCACATAGAAAGCGAGATTTTAATTCATGCGCCTCATCTGAATCGGAGGTCACCAATCTGATGTGTAATGGAAAGAGGAGAACACCAATAGACTGATCACCTGCTTCTGACAGCCTTAGACAATAGGTTTTATGTGTGGGTGCATGTGAGTGTGTGTGTGGCTGAGTTTGCAGCTGGTTTTGAAAAAGCTTTTAATTAATAGACTCATTACGTTCCAATCTCCCAGTGCCCTTTCCTATCTGTTGTCTCAGGCTCCAGAGGGAAGCTTAGCGATCCTCATCTGTGGTGAAGAATCACATCCCTGGAAACAAGCCCCTGCAGTGACCTCGCCTTTGCAAGCTGGGTGACCGACATGCAGTGAAAAGCGGACACAGTCTAGTTAAACCTTAGAACAATTAAAGGGTTTTAAAGACCTCGTTAGAGAGAAGACAGTATATGTAGCCTTAAGTAAAAAGGTCACAGAACCATTATGTTCATCAAAGGCTAAGAAAGAACAAAAGAGAAAAGGGTTATTAACATATTTCATGAAGCAATACTAATTTAGACTCAGCATCCTCCAGGAATAATATGCTATTCTATGATTTCAAACCACACTGGACCCAAATTTAATGGGTTCTCTCTTCACCTAAAATCTGTCAAATCAAACATGCAGAGCTTCCTACTGTGGTGACCCCTTAAGAATAAGGGAGCAGCTGAAAGTAGCTGCTTCATAGTCATGCTGACACACAGATTGCTGTTATTGTATCTCAGGGTGGAAAATAAATTACTGTTAATAATTGTGTCATAGGCAGACAGAGCATTATGACTGAATCCGTGTTTAAGATTTTCTTTTGTCTCCAAGTAACTATTGAACTTTCACTGCAATATCATTGACGGTCTTCATCGCATACCTCCTTCACACCTTTCATTGTTTACTTGGTATCCAGAAGCCATTCTGACTACTTACCATGGACCATGTGGTGACTGTTTTAAGTTCTTCACATACTTTATATACTAGACTCTTATTTCATGATCCATTTCAGGTTGGGATGAACAAGATAAGAATGGTAAATAGATCATTAAAATAAAATATAGTTCAGCCAGACAACACTTAATCTGATCATGCATAAAAAATGCAATAAAGTAAATATACAGTAAGTATAGAGTGATATAAAAATATTAAGCAACAGTATATGGCAAGAAAAATATTTCAAAAATATATATATAAAAAAAGGGAGAAAAAACAGATAAAGCTCCATCATCTACAAATTTCAAATATAAGCTCCCAAGGATTCAAAAATGGAAAATCTCAAGTCCTTGGATTTCTCAAAAGTGATGGAAAAAAGGGAGTCTGAGGTCATGCTTCACAAGGACAAGACAGCTTGGAACAAAGGTCGTATCAAAATCCGAGATTCATGACCACTCCGGTGCTTTGGGGAGGATAAAACAGCTGGTTTTTAGTTCCACACCAAGGACAAATTCCACATTTATGCCCTGAATTTTAAATTAAACAAATCAAGTTTCATTCAGGATGAAGTGAAACTGTAAGCGTAGTACTCACTCAAGCTTTCATTCTTTAAAGAGTAAAATACACTTGATGATCAATAAAACAAACAAATGTTCTGTTGCACAGACAGATACTTGGTTTTTGTTTCTTTTGTTTTGTTTTCTGTTTTAAATTCTAACATGGAAATTAAGACGTGTTCAAAAATCCATGCTTAATAATCCAGGTTAGGAAATTCCCAGAAAGTCGATTCTGTTCATCTAAACGCAACGTTATGACAGGAGCGTGGAGACGTGTTATTTGTCAGTCTTAGCACCAAACATTTTGTCTCTGTATTTTATCCTTGGAGTATTTTAGTAAGTGCGCAGACGGATGAACACATGCAAACACAGAGAAAATGAGCTGGACTACTCTCAACACTTTCCACAAACAAAGTAAATGACAACAGCCATTCTGCCGGGACGTGTGTACACATGTAGATTTGTGCAAATTCATATGACAGTTTATAAATCATAAATTATGCATTATGCATAAATCCTGCAACCCTCAAGTGTTCACCGTGACCACAGAGAGTTTCATTAGTACTCAGTTAGTTGACCATCTTTTGCTGTTTGTTTCGCTCACTCCATCACCCAGGGTCATTTAGCTTTCATCTTGTGCTCGTGCTATTTGGCTGATTTTAATCAGACCATTGTGACCTTGAATACCAATTGTTCTTGTTTCTCCTTTGAGAGGATTGGAGCTGTAGGAATTAGTCTGGAGTGCAACATTTTGTGTATAAAATAGATAGCTGCCAGTCAATTTATTATCTTTATTGACCGTCACTAAATGTGCATTTTTAAGCTTTCCCTTGAGGCGGTTGGGGTTTATTACACATTTGAAGTTATATTTGCAGATCTATGTTGCATTGTTATTTACATTACTGTGAACAATGCTTTGAGTGTCTGCAGTCCATTCTTCCTTAACAATATTTGAGTGACATTTGCTTTACAGTTTTCTTTTTCTTTTCTTTTTTTATAAATATGTGTTTAATATCTGTTATAATATTATTCTTTTCCTTATCAGTGTTCCGACTGCATCTGTTCATTTTTCTCTCTTTGTGAGCAATATTTGTTTGCAAAAGCTCTCAAAACCATCTCATATTAAAATGTCTAATAGCTAAATTAGAAGACAGCATATGAAGTATTAATATTACAAGAAATGCATAAAAATGGAAATTGTTTTTTTGCCTGTTCTTTTCTGTAGGATTGAATAAACATCATATGAAAATCAGTTTTCTTTCTTTTTAGAAAAAGAAAGACTAGTAAAAAATGTTCATGAGAAGGTGAGTGGTGTCAAGTGGTGTAGGACTTTCTCATAGGAGACAGGACTTTGATCTTTTTCCATGTTCTATTAAGACTTTATTTTGTTTAATTTTAATTTATTCGGTATTATCCTACTACTTTTATAAGAAAGTACTGTCAAAACTCTTGAACCACTCTTCGTTTCTTTATATTTAGTTGGGAAATTGGGAAATCAGTGCAGTCATTTACTGAAATTGGTGCAAAAATACATGAAAATGCAATGTAGTGAGCTTGAAAGTAAATATTTCCTGTGACCACCTTTACTCTAGAAACACCTGAAGTCTCTTCAGCAAGCTTTCTGTTATTTCTTTAAGTAGTTTTCAGAAATAGTTCTCCAGTATCCTTGAAGGACATTCAAAGCGCTCTTTGTGCCATCTTCAGTTGAGATAATCCCACCCCGCTATATGCTGAGGTCCAGGCTCTGAGGAGACCAATCCATGACTGATAGTGTCGGACATGGATGGAGGCCATTGTGTCTGGCAGTGTGTTTGGGATTATTGTCATGCTGAAAAATGAAGCCATTCCATATTTTGCATGGTGGATCAAACTCTAAGGGTACATTTCTCTATTCATAATTCAGTTTTTTCCATGATCTCTAACACCACTGGCTGAAATGCCGTCCAAATTGTTGACAGAGCCTCAACTGTGTTCTATAGACACTTCCCTCATGACCTCCTCTGTACTTATGTATGGCACACATGCATAACATTTGAGCCATAATATTTAAACGTCACTGCATAAAACTTGTTACCACTAATTTTCAGTCCAGTTCTTGTGTAATTTGGCATACCACAGCCTTTTCTTCCTGTTTCCCTTCTTTAAGAATGGATTCCTGACAGCCGTCCTTCCACTGAGATCATTTCTGGTGAAGCTTCAGTGAACAGTAGATGGATCAACTCAAGGGCCAGATGCATCTCTCAGGTCCTGTGTCAGGTCTTTGATGGATTTCTCCTATTTCTTTATGACATCAGAAACAGTTTAACTGCTGTAGGGATTTTTTTTATTTGTTTGTTTTAGACATACCACTTCTTTTCTCCACCATTTGTCCAGTTTACTCATATTTTTAAGGGCACTCTTCACAACTCTTCACAGCAAGACAAATTTTCACTCTTTGGGAATCACCTTCTTGGTGCAAAAGTGCTTTTTTTTTGCCTGTCAAGCTGTGCTATCATTGCTTTTTTTTTATAGATATAATTCAAGAAATGGGAAAAAAATATGTTTTTTTTAATGACAGGGTGTTATAGTAACAAACTATAGTGCTATAGTAATAATAATAGTAATAATAGTAACTTTGACAGCCCTTAAGAAATCCCAGAGCGCTACTGCTCAAGACCACTTTAAATAAAAATTACAAAAACGTCTGTCTCGTTAGAAGCAAGATATAAAGAAATGAGGCTGGGTCAAGAATTTTGCACAATACCCAATTTTTTAACACACTGCTAAAATTGCAGCCTTCTCACAAATGAAGTTTTTCTTTTAAAAACTATCTTAAAATTTTGTGCAGTGGACTAGCTACTTGACATGTTGTTTTCTGATAAAAATCTAATTTCTTCTTCTTCTTTAATGTGCATACATATTAAAGTATATAGTATATATTATCTAGATGTAAAAGTTGTGATAATTCTTTAAACCATGATAAATGATCAAATGGATCTAAAGTGGTATATTTTATAGATATTTTACTCACATTTATTTTCTCCTCTTACTCATTATCTACTGGCCTCTCTTTTAAAGTAATATTTTGAGTTGTTTCTTGAAAGATACTTTTACCTTTACATTTGACTATATCTGAGTGGAACTAATTGTGCCACTTTTTTTAGCCCACCCACACTTTAGCAGCGCTGTGAAATGGGCGGCTACAAATCCCACAAACTGGAGCTCTAATAGGGTGATGGATAGTTCCCACCTGTCAATGTGACATTTGTAATGGCCCCATCTTTTGTGAGAATTACGGAAGGGAGGAATAAATGGAGGGTGAGAAATGGGGAAAGAGAAATGTTTTCTTTGGTTCTTTGTGTCTCCATCTCCATATACAGTGGAGGGAGCAAGGCAAGGACACAGCAGACATGATTCACTTTGAAGCACGAACAATAAAAGCAAATTGCAATCAACAGTTGTGCTCCCGTTGTAAGTTGTCGTTTTATTTCTCTGTGCTCCCCGTCTTGTTTTGATGACACTAGAGTACCTTCTGCTACGCCTGACAGTCTCCCTCTTTTTCGATAGATAGATAGATAGATAGATAGATAGATAGATAGATAGATAGATAGATAGATAGATAGATTTTATGTAATCATACATTTCAAGCTAGTTATATGGTTTTTTTTGCAGTGATGTTTAAGAACTGATTAATAAGCATTTGTAAAATTTAAGTGCAGTGGTTATTCAAGAAACTTTGAAATTGAATTATCTGAAATATATATATATATATATATATATATATATATATATATATATATATATATATATATATATATATATATATATATATATATATATATATATATATATTTATCCAGTGCTCTCAGTATACTTTAATAAAACCAATGAAAGTTACTGCCACTCTAGCTCAGAGAATGAAAGCTCACTACTTTAAAGCTACTTAGTATCACTGTAGAATAATGTCACACTATTAAGCATTAGTAAGGTATAAAAGCAAGTGTTTAATTCATCACTCATATATCATTACTCTTGCTCAGTTCTCTATAAACAGAGATATGTTTATCGATCTGTTACTATTACACAGCATACAGCTAATACTGCTCCTGTCACTGCTCATAATAATCAGAATCATAGTCATAATAATATATCTGTAACTGTATCTTTTCAGACATGTCAAAACTGAAGTTTTACATTTGGGTTGGAGTAATAAGTGTTCCTTCAACAGCTAATGAGAAGATTACAAGACCCAAAGTTTACGCAAAGCTCTTGAGTATTCTCGATTCCCCTGTTTAAATAAACCTGAAAGTAATAAGATGGGACAGTGCAGTGTTTGACATTGACTGTTACCACCTGTGGTTTAACAGCTTATTTTGCTGGGACAAAACCCCTGCATACTGGTGAAGTTTTATTTGCATTTGTAAATAATTATTCAGGATGGTGGTGTATGGTTGTTTGGGAGAGCACTTTTATAATTATAGCAAACTTTATACAAATATAATGATACGGTTATATGAAACACAGGAGTAAGATAAATTTTACTTGCAGACTAAATTCACTTGAATCCCACTACAATGAGCACTTCCACCCGTGTAATTGTATCCTTACTGCTAATATGTCATATGTTTAAACTTGTGAAGAAAGAAAATAATACATTTCCGGCAGTAATAGAAGCTAACACGTAGTAATCAATCAATTAGCAAATTAAATTTTTTAACTGACAGGTCATTTGACACATTGGATTTAAAGGCAGTGGAGACAGTGGAGGTGTATGGAATGTGGAATACTAGTAAGCGGATGAAAGAAAAGGTTGCATGTCAAAGCAGTCACTATAAATACACCTTTCTCCTTTCACTTGTTCCTCCAGTGCAGCTTGACGTGAGAGAAATATTTCGCTGCTGACTAGAACAGGAAAGGGTGGAAAACAACTACTTTGTCCTTGTGCAGAAGAGTGTTTCTGCTTGCGTTGGCCAAAACCCTATGGCTGTGTGTGTGTGTGTGTGTGTGTGTGTGTGTGTGTGTGCGTGTGTGTGTGTGTGTGTGAGAGAGAGGGAGCGAGAGGGATCGCACACTGGAAGGCAAGACAGTGAGCTAGGAAACAGAAGACTCAAGTGGTAATTGATGTCTGTTGTTTTGAGCTGCTCTCCTATAGAAGAGGAGATGTAAAGGAGCAGCGAGGAAACGCTTGAAAATTTTAAATTCAGCCATAAAAAGAAGAAAAACAAAACTAAAAAAAAGGCTTATTAGGAACTTTCTAATTGGGTGGATATGTGCCAGTCTAGCCAACTATGACATCACTTTAACAGTAAAAATTAAAAATGCTTGGCTTCACAGTGTTACATCAGATAGATCAGAGAAACATAAGAATAACACAAAAGAAATCATCATATATCATTCATTACAATGAATGAATGAATGAACATAATTTGTTGTATATGTGGTCTTTTTGTGTGTGTATATGTGAAGGATATTATTATATGGGAATGGCAGATATAGGACTAAGGACTAAGCTTGGTGTTTTCAGGAGTTTTTAGGAGTGTAGTTGTGTGGCTCTAGGATACCATGTCCAGGCACAAAGCAAATGGGATTTTCAAGCATCTTTCTCTCAGTATTTTTTTTTCTTTTCTCTCTCACTCTGTGTGTGTGTGTGCGTGCATAGAGAGGGAGTCCACTCAATACTGTGAGGCTCAGTTTCCCACTGTGGTCATCCAGATTGCCAGTTACCACAGCCTTTTGTACGACATGCTAGATAAATCCTGTTTGCACGCACACACGCACTCACACGTGCACACACACGCACAGATAGTCAGGGGCATGGTGTGAGCCAAGAGATGTGGGCTAGCGGGTTCAGCTTAACCATGGTGAACTCTGGTTCATCCAAAACAAATGAAGGCCAGGCAAGGATAAGGCTTTTAACAGGCTTGATCAGACGTACATATTCCATTGGTGTAAAATAAAGGATTATCGTTTACCCTTTTCTGAATGCTGAAGGGTGTTCTTTTTTCTTCTTCTACCAACTAGCAAAAGAATTTATATTATCAGACTTGCACTGGTGAGAAATGAGAATATATTTTTCTTTTTTTTCCCACACTATCCAAAATCATCTGCTTCTCACAGCTCCTTTGGCTTATTTAAGAAGTTGAATTGATTTATTTTGGAGTCGAAAGCTCCTCATATCAAAAAGGCAATTAGCAGATTCTTCTGTTGTTGCAGCAAACAAAGATCCTCGTCATTTTAATTTAATGAGCTAGGTCTGGCTCAGAATGAGGATCGCTGTTGGAATTTAATAATGGTTTCCCCCTCTGTCTCGCTCTGCAGAAAAATCTAAGGATCCAGGCTAATGTTGTCATAGTGTTAGGTAGCATCCAGTCATATTATGGGAAAACAGGCCTAGACAGACTCATTAGGAGATGTCCACACGGGCTGAGATATTAAATTCATGACAATGCTAATATGCTAGCTGTGTGGGTAAGATTTCACTTGAATAATGGATGCTCTGTATTGAAGGGAGCACTTTTCATACAGTTTCAGGACACTGAATTGTTTTGACTGATTCAGTTGTTCCAGTAAAGAGTGAAAAGCTAGCCGTGCACCGTCAAACAACTCTGAATAGACAAGCATGATTCCCATTATCAGGACGAATACTTCTATTCTCACCAGAGCAACAGAGCGATACACACAGTCAAGGAAAAATTTGTAGATGTATTTAGAATTTCAAAAAGTGATTTTCTAAACAGTCAATTCACCATCAAAGCAAAACATATTATATTATGCAAAGGTTTGGTGGCTTTATGTTATCCTTTAAAGTAGAAAATATGATAAGTACACTTATCTCTATACGACACAGTTATAACTGTCTTGAATCTCCACTCTGGGCAAGCCTTAGAGGAACAATAAGAGTGGCTCATGTTACTCCCAGTTCTTCTGTTGAATGTCTTTGAGTAAACCATTACTTCCATCACTGACATGATGGAATTCTCCTGTAGAGATTCAGGATTATTTGAGTGTCTCTATTATTATGTCTGAAGACTTCTTGTTCTTGGTAGTTCTTTCATCGGGCATTACAGGTCGTTATCATGGAGGAAAACATATATTGGACTAATCAGACACCATCTAATATGCAGGATAGGAAAGGAAAGGATAGGAAAAATAAAGTTTTTCCATCAGGATCACATTGTTTATTCACTCATTTGCATAAAACTAGAATGTGAATGGTTACCATACTATTGTTCATTCTAGTCTCACAAAAATCCTTTCAAACAAACACATGTTGAAAGCAAAAGGGTGGATTACACACAGCCGGTCTTCCCCCCCAAAAAAGCAGCCAGTTTCCATTCAAACTGAAAGGTATAGTACTGTGGGTCAAATGGAGCATTAGATTGGGGATAAATGCCTGAATGGGGAGTGGTCCACTTTCTCTGGCCTGGGGCTAGGCACACAGGGTCACTGATTAGTATTAGCATAATTGCTGGACACTGAAGCACAGCAGAAGTTACCGAGCATTTTCCATTCCAGCTCACCTAATTCACTCTGATTGAGCTGGGAGGACTGGTGCTGAACTCCATGAATTGCCCTGGGATGGGGGAAGAGGATTGGTGGATCTCTTGATAGAGGGATTATAGAAGATATAGTACTGCATGAAGTACGCAGTCTGTAATATGTAGTAGTAAAGCTGTAGTGTAGTTCCTGGAATTGTTGGTAAGTTGTGAGAGACCAAGGACACTCCTGCTACACATTTCTGCTTTACAGTAAGTCTGACTACATAAAGAAAGAGATCTTATTGTGGCTGACATCGACACTCTCACTTTTCTCTCTCATTCTCTCTCCATGTCTCAAAACACTCATGTGCACACAATCCCCCTAGTCCTAGTTTGGGTTCTATTTTGAACTCAATAACAATAATGAAAAACAGCGTTGGAGAGGCTTGATTTTTTGGATACTAAAAACAAAAAAACAAACAAATAAAAACAAAAAGCAAGATAAAAAACAGATGAGTGCATTATGAAAAGCAGACAGATCAATGAATGAAAGTCTGGGAATTGGCTTCATGAACAAAAGGAACTTAAATTGTGATATATATATATATATATATATATATATATATATATATAATTTTATTTGTTTTATTTTATTTTCTCTCTTTAAGCATGTAAAACATATTAGAAAAATGAGAAAAGGTGTTCAGATTTGATATGGAGAGTGTTCACCACTTTGCCAAGTTTGCCCTGGGGCTTTTATGATCAGGAGGCTCCTTTGATGATGAATAAATGAGAGGTTAGCTGTGAAGTAGGATTGGTTTAACACCTTGCATGGAGCCCCATTTTTGCAGAGCGCCAGCCTCAGTGGGTTCTATAATCAGGGCCAGTGCCCTCAACACAGCTCCTGTGAGGGCTCCCTGAACCCAGACAAGTGTTACCCCTCCCACCTAGCGCTACAGCTCCACTCCCTTTGCCTTGGATTCCTATTCAGCTTGTTTACCATGCCACCGGGGCTATTCAAACCCCAGTCAGCAGGTCTTCCAGAGCCTTACAGAGCCACTGAACTCTCCCTAACCTACTAATCAGACCTCTCCTCCCTTTCAGCCCTTAAACATAAAGCCCCATCTTGACCACCATTTTGTAGGTCAGCCACTGCGGGCTTTGTAAAGACCTTAGCAGCACCATAGAAAGATCCTCCTCCTATTGATGCATCTTGAGCGGCTCCCCGAACCACCTAGACGCCTCCCCCTACAGACGGAGGCATCCAAAGACATTCCGTTTATTAAGCTGTCACTGCACATCTAAATCTGTTCCCTATTGCAATAGTACAGGCCTTTTTGGAGAGAGAAAGAGAAAGAGAGCAAAAAAAAAAGAAAAAAGAAAAAGCAAGCGAGTGAGAGAGAGAGAGAGCGAGAGAGAGAGAGAGAGAGAGAGAGAGAGAGAGAGAGAGAGAGAGAGAGAGAGAGAGAGAAAGAAGGGGGGAGCCTTTTTATGGCACCAAGGTATTCAGAGAGCTAAAAACACACACGCACACACACTAAAACTAATACACACATAGAGAAATGAGATGCAAATCCGATGATTCACTTGGCAGTTATGGTGTGCTTTTCTCTTTGTGTGTATATGTGTGCATCTTGTGTGCGCGCATTGTGGCACTTGTTGTTATGTGTTTGTGTGCACCTAATTCCTGTAGCATGGTCTCAATCTATGCTCCCATAGTAATGTGTGTACAGTTGAGCGGTCGTAACACAGTTGTTGGTAAGAGGGCATTGTGCAATGGTGGCAGAGAGAGAAATTACTTAAGGAGCCAGGACAATGTCTTTGGATAAACCGGGCTACGGTGAAGGGAGACATGCTCAAGCACATCCGCAGTGTAGGAGATGAGCAACACAGGGTGACGGAGAGGTGGAGGAAAAGACGGGTGAAGAAAGGATAAAGGGTGAACTGAATCTCGGTTAAAACTTCCGGATTCTTGCTCTCCATTAGATAATAAGCACTTGCAGATGGGATTTGGGTGGTTAATGGAGTTTTAGAGATGTTATTTATGTGAAGGGAGTTCAGATAGGGCTGACCCCTGTGTTCCTAATCTCTTGCACAAGTATGGGACTGCATTTTGTTCCATTTTGAGCAAATGTGCAGATTTTAATGATTCTCTTTAATGGTTTATTTAGTATGTTCATGCAGCGTTTCCTTTTCAGGGCTTCTTCATGGTGATGCATGCTACTGACAGTTGTAAAGATGATTGTAAATATCTTCAGTATTTATAAGAAGACTATCAATGGCATAAACATGAAGAATAATTTTAACATAGCAATTTTTACATACACTTGCAGTTTTTAAAAACTCATCATGAACATGAATATCATGCTAATTCTGGGCTTTTAATGATTTCTTTGGACTAGTCTTTCTCCAGTGTGAAATGGTTCTCCAGCATACATCTTTAATGACTCTATAAAAAGTATTGTGTGCACATGTTTGAAAGTACACACACAGGCTATAATACATAAACACACTCACTTAAACCTTTTAATAAGTGGTGCTCAGGGTGCTACAGTGTCTTTCAACTTGACAGCGCCAAAGCTTATTACCTTCTTGACCGAAAGTGGTAGTTTCTCGTTGGCAGAAAAAATGGAATTGTCTGACAGCACTCGGTGGATCGACAAATAATCTGAACAATGGGAATGTCCAAGGAACTCACTGAAGATCTAAGAAGGAGAATTGCAGATTTACACAAGTTGGGAAGGTCTCTTGGACTCATTTCTAAACAACTGCAGATTCCAAGATCATCAGTTCAAGCTTCTGGAATAGGCTTCCCAAAGAACTGACCTCAACCCCAATTTGCAAAGTATGCTTAAAAATCAGGGCCATGCCAGGAAACCAACCAATTTACATGAAACTCTACCAATTCTGTCTAGAACAGTGGTCAAATATCCAGCCAGAAGTATGTCAGAAACTTGTTAATGGCTACTAAAGACATCTGGTCAAGGTGTAACTTACTCAGGGACATTTAACCAAATATTAATGGGGGTGTATAATGATGCATGCTGTACAATCATTCCAAAATGGAAAAAGAACAGTTCTGATAAATCATTAAAAGCCGCAAATGACCGTTCATTTTCATATTGAGTGTATGTAAACTTCTGACCACAACTGTTACCAATGGGGGTAAAGAGTGGGAGACTAACTACTGCGAGGTTACAAAAATGTGTGAAAACATGCATCTAGTAATATTCATCCATGAAAGAAACAAACAAAACAAAACAAAAGAAAAAAAAAACAATGGTTATTCAAATAGTCTCTCTCTCTGTCTCTCTCTCTCTCTCTCTCTCTCTCTCTCTCTCTCTCTTGCTGTACTTCTACCTAAGAACTGGAAATTAAAGGCTCAAGTGGTAAATGCTGGTATTAGGAGGGGAAATGACCACTGAGACATTCTGTAACAGCTTTTCATAGTTAATGATCGCCGCTCAGGTTTAGAGACATAGTCTGACACACATAGACACATACACCTGAGGAGTAGAAACAGGAAGAGGAAATGAGAAAAGTGATCCACTCCACCTTTTACTGTACATTCCCACAAAGATGTAAATACCTTTTCTAACTTCTCTGTGCACATGGGGCAGTCCCTACCTTTCCTAGGTATAAGAAAAACATTTCAGTTTTCTGTGTTTTAGTTTCATTAATAGACGGGCTTGTGTAAGTGTTGAAATATGACCCAATTAACAAGTGCTCCAGTTTTGTTATTATTTCTCCCTGAATTAATCTTATGGAAACTGGAGCTGAGCGTATAAGGCAGATTATTTCCCATGGTGTGGGTCTATGAAATGGCTTACACATGTATACTCTCAACCCACTGCTGCCCTCTCTTTTCGACGGCCCTTTTCTCTTTTGTGGCTGTACATGTCTGCACGTACAGTTGGCCACAGTAGGTTTCTTGCTAAACAAAGAATATTGCCTTTCTTCCTTCAATTGGTCAGTTGGGTCTGTTAATAATTTAACGTGAGAAGACTGAGACTGAACAGTAAACCTATATGAATATTACACATGGTGTTATCACCTGAAAATTGGTATAATTGCACCACACTTATAGTGCTGGTAAAGTAAACCTAGCACAGAGATCGGATTGCAGTCTGCTGGCCTCCCATGTGCATCATTGAGTGGTTAGATGCTGAAATATAGAACATTGTATAATTCGTCATAATTACTTGGGTCACAATTTGTAATGCTTCTGTTTGACATGACCAGGAAACAGTTCAAAATATAGACGCTTAGCCATAGCTATGTTGGTTTTTGCTGAATAATAACTAACTCTGTTGTTTTTAAAAGAAATATTGCTTACTCATTTAGTATACAATCCCTATAATATATTCACTTTTTAGCATTGAAGTTCATACCACAAGTAAAAAGCATTCAGGAAACCAATAACTGTAATTGCCAATCGTTTGGCCTTTTGAAAGATCTACTTCTTTTATAAATCACAACAAGATGGCTAATGTATTAGAAGTGCAAAAGAAAAAGGCAAAGAGCCATGGGCTGCAAATATCCGACACATTAAGCCTGGAAGATTTCCAGGGAAATCTTTCAATTACACAGAGTGAGTACCAGCGTGCTTCAAGGGAATGATGGATAACTTTTAGAATGAGCTGTCAATGAAGTAAACTACACTATAGATTTAATTAGAGTAACACATCTGGGAGCTTACAGCAGCTTGAAGAACGCTGCGTCGTAACAGACAGTTGGACGGCAAATCGATGTGTTGGCCAGAGGATTCATATAAAAGCTCTAAGAGATAAAGTAAGATGGAGTTACAAGGAGAAACTTAGAGTCACATTTGTCAGTTTACTCAAAGGAAAGGTACTTTAAGAGGCAGTGCACAATTACACATTTTTCTTAGTTGTGAAACTTTGTAGTCCATGTGAACCAGTGCGAATGAATGTCAGTGATCATCTGCCGCGACCAGTTGGGGTTAGAGAAGGAAGACAGGATAAAAGACATGCTGTGAAAGTTTAATAAAAACAACTTATGTCGTCAGATTTCAAAGCATCCTTTGATATCTGTCCCTGATATCCCTTTAGTTAATAGTGAGACAGGTCTGTCACTCCCAACTTGTCACATATGGCAGTCTTCAGTTACATATCTCTCAGTCATGTTACCAGGTAGGCTTGCGTACTAAATGCATGCCCTGGCCAGGATTTAGATCCCCAACCTTCTACTGAGAGAGAAGTGGCAGGAAATGCCAGTGAACACATCCACTATCTCATGGATATTGACCATATAAGCGACCAGCTCCAGTGTGTGGGACTGGGTTGTCAAAGTTGGTGATGTCCATTAAAAGACCTCCACATAGGCCTGGACTAGAGAGATAGTTATCTACTTCGAGCATGAGGACAGCTGCACAGTCCATGGCAATCCCCAGGCAGGGTCTTGATGTGCTGGACTACCTTAATGTCAAAACTGACAGAAATCTAACCAACACTGAGGCTTTATAAATAAAAATCAAATAAATAAAAAATGGTTGAGCAGTCTGGCTTTCCCAAGGAAGCTGAGATTCTTCTACATGTGCAACAAAATGTTGGAGATCAGTCATGTGTGGTGAGCGCAGTGTTTGTGGTCTGCTGGGGGACCAGAATCAGAGCTGGAGGTGCAGCACCAACAGACTGAATAAACTGATTAGGAAGTCTGGCTATGAGATTGGCTGCAAACTGCACACTTTTGAAGCTGTGGTGGAGAGGAGGTCACTGAACAATGTTATCCATTATAGATATTCATTACCACCCTTTGCACCACTTACTGGACAGGCAGCCGAGCACTTTCTCTAACAGACTGATTTAGCTCTGCTGCCAGAAGGTCAGATACAGGAAATCATTCATACCACATGCAATAAAGCTTTATAATACACTACATCTGTCTGACAGAGAGTCACCCACTCTTTAAGTCTAACATTTTATTGATATTTAAAGTTTTATTTTGCTTACACAATATACAGATACAGTGCAATAGCTGAGCACAAATAACAGCGGCAGTTTTTACTTTGCATGTTTGTTTTTAAATAAATTCTTTATTTAGTTCTTTGCTTCATAAATCTTTTTATATACCTTATTTTATTTGGCTCTATAGCTTGTTTTTTTATTTGTCATTTATTTTTTTATTGCGTTTTTCTTGTTTTTCTCTGTGCATTGACTTTATGACAAATATAGGAATTTGAATCTTCACTGAGTCTGAGATATTTTATTTACGTATCTTATTGTTTGTCATGGTCTGGGTTGTCTGTCCCCCCCTCCCCCCCTTTTCTGACTCTTGCTCTCTTTCTCTTTTCAGGTGCAGTTGCGGGCGGCTGTTCTCCCCGGGCCCACCTGCTGGTGGAGCCTCTGTTTCCAGGTGTCAGCTGTCACACCTGTCTCTCATCTTCTCATCAGTGAGTAGTACTTAAGGACCAACTTATGTTTTCATTCTCCCCTAGGTTTTTGCACATTGATGGAAGTGTTTTTGGCTCCCTCATACTCCGAGCTGTTTTTTGCTTTGTGCCCTGTTTAACTGTGCTCTCTTGATTGGCTCCTGTGAAAGGATGGTTGATGTTTTCCTTTGCTATTCCTGTATTGTTGTGGTGATTCAAGAGTCCAAAGCTGCTACTGCTTCAACCTGTTATTACAAGTCGGCTAGCAGCTACTTCAGGAATACTTGCAGTAAAAGTTGGAATTATCTGCCTGCCCATCCTCCACTGCTCTCTCCCAGTCTACTCTGGAGTCCTCTGGCCATTTAGTATGTTCTCCGCAGTCTGTTAATAAAGATAACCAAGTAACCCACCAACTCCACTTCCTTCTAAAATTAAGATCAATTCTGGAACTCTGGCTGAGTGTAACCTCTGTTTACCTCTTACCTGCACAATTTCCTGCTGTTATTTCGTATTGTTAGGGCCAGCTCTTGTGGTTGCTGTTGTTGTTGTTGTTATTTATTGCTGTAGCAAAATAATTTACCAAATCCAAATCTTATCTTCATCTCTCACACTTTTACTTCTCCAGTTTCAGGAATTATTGGGCTGGAGTCAGTAACTTGACCTGGTAGAGCTCACTGCATTCAGCATTTTAACAGCACGGAAGTCGTCCTTCTCAAAACAGCCCTTTATGGTATAGGTGCTTACTGTCATCCTCCATTTTCTCTGGCCTGGGGATGTCACTGAGGAACCCTTGACTAAAATGTTCACGTCCTGCTCCCCTCTCAGCACTTAACCCACGTTTTGGCATTTTACAAATCAATGAAATAGGTGGATACAAGTATGACAGAAATAGCTGTGTACAAGTATGTCACAGAGAGAAACGGGTAGCAGTGCATTGAGTATTATGAAGCTATTAGTTCTAACAGATCTGCAATGGAATCTATGAAGTCAGTGTCCCTCAATCAAGATTTATCAGTGTGAGGCTTATTAAATAATTTTATCTGATCTTCTAAGATGTGGTAAGATCCTTTCAAGATTGCATGCCTCTGTCTTTCAGGCAGTCCGCTTGTGTCTCTGCCAGGTCCTACAGCATCCACCCTGTGAAAGACCAGTCTGTCATTGCTCTCTCAAGCACTTTGTGCCAGACATGTGGTTCCTATTTTGCAGCCAGCGCAGCAGATTAACATAAAAGAGGGTGTGTAACAGTTCTTACATTGAAAACCCTGCCTGAGGCAAGAGGAGGAGAGGCCACAGCTGGATTACCTCATTTAGAATCCTTTAGAACACTGTTTACCTTGCAAAGTGTGCATCTCAATGAGGTATTGCAGTGGCAGCAAGCATAACAGGGTCAGTGGTATTAACAAACAATCTTCTTGAGCGAATGATTTTACTTGGCACCATGGAGACACGGATATAAGGCTGAGAGTCATGGGTAACTCGTGAAATGACACTATGACAACATTTAGTCCTCAATATAGGCCATACTGAAACAAACTGTATTGCAAAACAATTATGGTATTGCACTGCAACTTTAAGTGGAACGATACACAGAACCCTATAAAAAAGTTGGCTTTAGCAAGAAGTGAACTGGACATTTCATTTTATTTGAGAGTAGATCATTAATTAAAACATCCATCAGTCCATTCATTTCTTATCAACTTATCCGGGATTGCACAATCCAGGATTGCTGGAGGGCTGGGGCCTGTCCCAGCTGCTGAGGGGTGAGAGGTGGGTTATACCCTGGATAGGTCACCAGTCTATTGAAGGGACAGCACACAAACATCCATTCATACATACAAGGAAAGTCAAACAAGCAAACGTTTCAATTATATCATTACACTGAAATGTTAGGGATTAAGTTAGCATGTAGTTATAAGTTTTGGTTATTATTAATATATTGGGTATTTGTAACTTTCATATTGTTTTTCACCCACAAAGCATAGACCAGGCTGGAGTTGATGGGAAAAGTAAAAAATTATTTTTTTTTTGAGAAACAAATAACAACATCACATTAATAGAGGTATTGGTTAGTAATTATTATATTAACAGTGTAAAAGAAAATGGTAATGAAGTCTCATGTAATTAATCATCAAACTAAATTTTAGTTATCGTATAAAGCAACTAATTCTACTACCAAATGTGAACTATATTCACAGGTGAGTCCCATTTTCCTGCCATTTCCCTTTGTGTGCCCTGCTGACCTGTTCATGGAGCTACTGGGATGCTAGGTTCATGTTGTTCATGTCTATACATATCTAATGTAAGTCTGTGTGGCTGATTTAAAACAAAGTAGACATTGCTTATTCGATTTTGGCTTACAGCCAGGAGAACTTTGACCAGTACTGGATTTTGAAAGCACCAGTTGTGCCAGAAGGGTGAGAGGATCTTTCTTACATGCTTGTGTAAGTCAGATCAAAAAGAAAGTGAAAGATTTAATATGCAAAACCCTATTTAATATTTTGACATTTATGTCTGTATTGTGATGGCCAGTGGGCTGGCCTTGTGTTTTGCTTTTTCTGTTACCTGTTTCTTGCAGGTAGGTGGAGCTGACCCAATTATAGATGGAGCACACCTGAGAAGCCCAGTCCCAGTGTATATAAAGACACCTTGACTGAACCAGCTGTCTTGTTCTGGCTCTCTCTGTCTGGCACCCATCATGTTCATTTGGAAGTTTCAGTTATGGCTGTTATGTCCTTTAAATTCTGTTTAAGTTGCCTTACCTTATTTTCATTAAATGTCTTACAGCCTTTAAAAGCCTGTGTGTGGTCTCCCTCTTACTTGTCACTTCCTATGAGCCGGGTTGTGACAAATGGGGGCTCGTCTGTGCAATTATCCTGGTTTGGTAAGCTTTCTAACATTTGATTGAGAGCTGGTCTGTTTGCAGCTGATTGCAACTAGTGCTGTTTGATGTCATCTGTTTAGGTGACTTTGTCTAGTTGTGTCTTGGCTAGGACTTGCCTTGTAGGCAATTGTTGAGTTGATTGCTGAGGAGTTTGGTTATTTGTGGTGATTTGATATTCTGGGTTTGCTGTGTATTGTTTTTGGGAGGCCACATGGTTAGGAAGATTAAGTGGCGGCAGTCATGTTAATACTGTTGTTTTGCTATAGACTTAAGTTTACTGGCGCTACTATTGGTGTGCTGTCTTGTGTGAACTTTGTGTGAAATGCAGTATGAGCTGTATTGATTATTGAATATGCACAAGTTAAAATCAGTGCTTTCCCTGTTAGGTTGAAGGAGTGTTTCTCTCTTGAGAATCATTCATGAAATTTCTGTTGCGGTGAACACGGTTAGAGCAGTTGTCTCAGGAGCACGTCCCCAGAATTGAGGGGGTCGCTGTTTGTGCAGTTGCTTTTCTCTTTCTGGCAGTTTTTAGTGCATAAGTACCCACTGTAAGTAACTGCATGAAGACTAGGCTTTAGTTAAGTAGATTTTGGTTAGGCAGTTAGTGGGAAAGTGCTGTTTTCAATTGCATGTCAAGGATCAATACTTTGTTATGGCTACAGTTGATGCTTTTGTTCAGTCTCCATCGGAGGAACTCTTGAATAGTTGTACTAAAGAACAACTGTTGAAACTTGTTGAACATTATGATGCCGATGTTGGGGATAAACGGTTGAAAGATGAGGTTAAAGGAGTGTTAAAGGCTGCATTAGTAAAGAAAGGCGTGTTGCCAGGTAAAATGAAGACTTTAGTGGCTGATGTTGATCAGTCTGTGGTCTTGACTACAGTTGCTTTGTCTTTTGAGCAGCAAAAGGAGTTGTTACTCTTACAAATGGAAAGGGACAAGCTGAGCATTGAGAAAGAACGTGTGAGGCATTCTTTAGAAAAGGAAAAGATGGAGCTAGAGCAGTATCGCCTAGACCTAATCAAGGCGGGCAAGTTATCAGGTGGTGTTGAGGCTGAAGAGTCTTCTCTACAAGGATTTGAAATTTTTGATATTGTGCGTAATTTGCGTTTGGTGCCAAAATTTGATGAAAGAGAGCCAGATGCCCTTTTCTCCCTTTTTGAACGCATTGCCGAATTGAGAGGATGGCCAGAAGCTGACTGTGTGATTATGTTAGAGTCTGTTTTGACTGGAAAGACTCAGGAAGCTTATTCAGCACTCAGTGCAGTTGATTGTCAGAGTTTTGCTACTGTTAAAGATGCAGTTCTGAAAGCGTATGAGTTGGTACCGGAAGCTTACCGTCAACGTTTCAGATCATGGAGGAAGTCTGATAAGCAGTCGCATGTAGAGTTTGCGAGGGATTTAACTAAGCACTTTAACAGATGGTGTTCTGCACTGGGAGTGATTACTTTTCAGGATTTATGTGAGTTAATGGTATTGGAGCAGTTTAAAGAGTGTGTTCCTCCTGTGGTTGCCACTTACATTGCTGAACAGGAAGTGACAACAGTTTCTGACACTGCTAAATTGGCAGATGAATATATCTTGGCACATGAATATATCTTGGCACATAAGGGGCAGGTTGGTAGAAACTGTTTTTCAGTTGGTGCTCCCGCTAGAGCTTTTGGTCAAACTAAATTTATGTCATCGGTTCCTGCGAAGGCCAATGGTGGTGTGAAGCCCAGTAAGTTTGGTCAAGCTTGCAACTACTGCCATGGCAATGGACACTGGAAAGCAGAATGTCCCTTGTTGAAAAGCAAGTTAGTGCGTACAGGCAAAAAGGTTAAGCCTGTGGCTCTTACCATTCCTGCACGGGAAGTTTCAGTAGTCTCTCGGGAAACGCTAGTTTTGCCTAAGTCTGACTCAGAGAGCTATTCGGGGTTTTAAAGGATTTTGTGTCAGATGGGTTTGTATCACTCCCAGGTGATGTTCATAAAGTTCCTGTAAAGATTTTGCGTGACACAGGAGCGAAGGATTCTTTTGTCTTAGCCTCCGTGTTGCCATTTTCACAGGTTACTGGTACTGGTGAGTGTGTACTTGTTCAAGGCATGGGTTTAACCACTATCTGTGCCCCATTGCATAAAGTCAGGCTGTCATGCAGTTTTGTGGATGATGATATCTGCCTTGGTGTTCGTCCTGCTTTGCTACTTGAGGGCGTGGGGAATGATTTGGCTGGAAATAGAGTCTGGGCTGACAGTTCTTTACCTTTTGAATCTAGAGTTCTGAATGAGTCCCCTGAGTGTGAACAGGGTTTTTCTGACTTTGCAGCTTGTGCTGTTACAACGGCTGCAGCTAAAAGGGATGCAGAGCCTGTAACTCAAGCAGAAGAGTGTCAGGTTGAACCAGATTTGATTGTTCCTGAACATTTGTCAGTTTCCCAGCAAGAGTTAATTCAAGCACAGCGTGCTGATGCTTCACTGACTGAGCTGTTTCACAAAGTGCAACCTAGTGTTGACGCTAGAAGTGCGGCCTCTGGTTATTTCCTGGAGAAGGATGTACTAGTCCGTAGCTGGATTCTGCAAGGGTTGGACTGTGTTGGAAGTCCAGTTGTCCAGATTGTGGTTCCGACTAAATCCGAGATGAGGTGTTGAAGTGTTCTCATGACAAATCTGGGCATTTGGGAGTGACGAAGACTTACAATTACATCTTGCGCTACTTCTTTTGGCCACGTCTTAAGCGTGATGTTTCAATCAGTCTATTAAACCTGCTCCACTTTGTCCCATCCCTGCTGTGAGTAACCCATTTGAACATTTGCTCATTGACTGTTTGTTCTCAAGCTGTTGAACATCACACATAATAAAGCCTCTCCTTATCATCCACAGAGCCAAGGTGCTTTAGAGCGCTCCCATCAAACACCGAAGTCCTTGTTACGTGCCTATTGCACCGAAATGAGGAGTGACTGGGAGGAAGGTTTACTGTGGCTTCTGTTGGCAGCGTGAGAAGTGTGCCAGGAGAGTACTGGGTTTAGCCCAAATGACTTGGTCTTTGGCCACAAAGTTCGGGGACCCTTGAAAGTGCTGTGTGATAAGTGGTTGTCAGGTGAACCACCAGTGAACTTGATAGATTATGTTAATGATTTTTGGCACAGACTGTATGTGGCAGGTCAATTGGCAAAACAGAACCTTGAAAAGGCTCAGGTCAAGATGAAATATTTTCATGACCGGCGTTCTGAAGAGCAGCAGTTTAGTGCGGGTGACCAGGTTTTGGCTTTACTGCCGATTGCAGGGTCACCATTCCAGGCACGATTTGCTGGGCCTTACACCGTGGTACAGAAACTGTCTGAACAGAATTATCTGATTGCTACCCCGGATCGCCAGACAAGAAATCTTTAAAAACCTGTGTGTGGTCTCCCTCTTGATTGTCACTTCCTATGAGCCGGGTTGTGACAGTATGTAACAGTCAACAGATTTGAAGGGAAAGGAAACAAGGGCCATTGTTATAATGGCAACAAGGATCTCTGGGTCAGGAATCAAACTGTTGACGCTGCATTGTGGAATGTGCAGGGCTGGCTCTAGACAACACAGGACCCAAAGCAAGTTTTTCTTTGAGGCTCTCATCACTTTTCCTGGAGCCGAGAACTATGATTATATCGAAAGATGGATTGAGAGCAGGAAATACACAAAGATACAAACTCCTGATCTTTTTCACTTCATAGAATGTTTTTCAACATTAATGTGACCACCTCTTAAGCAGAAAAAGACAACTCCTTAAAAAATGTTGTTGTTTTTTCACCTAAAAATGAAAATGGACGTAATATTATAAATTTGGTCCTTGCATACAGCGTGTGTAAAATTTATGATCCACCCCTCGTTTCTTTATGCTTTGATCTGAAAGACCCAAGTGTTCTTGTGCATGAAAATAGATTAAGAGTATCTGAAAGTAATGTCCTTAAGAAATAGGAAAAAAAAAATATCTTGTTTAAAAATCTTGTTTAAAACTTTTACACTCATACAGGACACAAGAGACCCATCTGGTCCTTCAGTTGATCCATTTACTGTTCACTGAATGGAATGGTTGTGTACACACACACACATACAGAAAAGGGTGGAGAATCCAATCCCAATCAGAGACAAATTTCTACCCTAAGTAGAGGTATTTAAGTGTCTGGGGGTCTTGGTCAGGAGTGAGGGGAGAAGCAGATCAACAGACAGATTGGGGCTGCTCTGTAGTGATGTTGATGCTGTACCGGTCCATCTTGGTGAAGAGAGAGCTGAGCATGAAAGCGAAACTCTCGATTTACCGGTTGATCTATGTCTCTATCTCCACCTGTGGTCACGAGCTCTGGGTAGTGACTGAAAGATTGAGACTGTGGAAATAGGGGTTGAGGAGCTCAGCCATCCAGGAGGTGCTCAGAGTAGAGCCGCTACTCTTCCATGTCAAAAGGCGACAGTTGAGGTGGTTGGGGCATCTGACAAGGACGCCTCCTGGATTAGGTGTTCTGGGCATGTCACACGGGAGGATCTCGGGGGGTAGACCCAGGACATGCTAGAGAGATTATATCTCTCTGCTGGCCTGGAAACGCCTCAGTGTTCCCCTGGAAAAACTGGAGGTGGTGCCTAGGGAGAGGTAGGTGTGGGCTTCTGTGCTTAGGCTGCTGCTCCCACAACCTGGATACACATAGCAGAGGAAAATGGACTGAAAGATGCAGTGATGGATGAATGGAATGAAAAAAAAAAAAACAAACATTTTTACAAAGGGGAAACCAAAGGGATCCAAAAGATCTGGACTGGAAATCAGTGGAAACATTGTCAACAGCCATCTGTAAAATATGGTATCAACTTTGTTGTGGTTTGGGGCTACATTTCAGCCACGGTGTTGGGGATCTTGTCAGAAAAATAGGTGGAATTATGAATGGCTCAGATTTAGATCCACCATACAATACTGTCTGGAAATTTTTTAGCATTTACTAAAATAATACCTGGATAGAAAATCACACGGTGGAACACTGTCAGTCATGGATTCACCTCCCCAGACTGAGACCTTAACATTATTGAAGCATTGTGGGATTATCTTGACAGAGAACAGAACAAAAAGGAACCAATATTCAAAAATGAGCTTGTTGCAAGCCTATAGAACTGTTCCTGAAGACTACTTAAAGAAATTACAAGAATGCTTGTTTAAGAGAGTTCAGACTGTGTTGAAGAGAAGATCTGGTCATATAATATACTACATAAATATTGGCTTTCAAGCCTCATAACATTGTGCAGACTCTGTTTTTCTGCATATACTGTATTACCATGTGTGTTTGCACAAGTTTCAATAAATTGCTGCACATGTTTCCCATTGTCCTATCAAAATATAAAGAAATAAGGGATGGCTCAAGACTTCTGCAAAGCATTCGAATTTGTGTGATGGCAGTATAGTTTTTTTGAGGTATGCTTAGTTAAGTTAGGAGATATGCTTTGCAGATGTATCTGATATTGCCATATTGAAGGTATTCAGAAAAAAGAAAACACACACACACATTCTTAATGTTCCTGGAGAAACATTGGAATTAATGAGTCACAATTCTGGAAAAACAACAACTATAGTCAGGGGAGTTTCCCTTTAGTGCATAATGGTAAATGGCCTTCCTTCCAGAAAGGCTTCCTATGGTGGGTCTTTACACACTTGCATATTCAGCCTACTGGTGATGTATGCGTTTCAACCATAGGACTGCACATTATTACAACACATTATTCAATTATTAATTAAATTCTGCAGATTCGGTTAATTAAAGGGACCATTTAATATATAAAACAGCAAGTATCTTAAAAATTCAATCCTTTTATTTTCCTTACTGCTTGTGAAATTAAAGGATTTTTCTTTTTCTCTGCTGCAGACCTTAAGCTATAGGCCCAAGATTTCTCCTGTAAAACCACCTTCCTAATGCATGCACACGGGGGAAAGGCCACATAAGAAGGAGCCCTTTGTGAGAGAAAAATGAATATAATTCTATGCAGTTTGATTAAATCATAATGTGGCAGGTAATGAATCTTCACCTTTGCAGTTCCATTACTCATTGGAGTCATGTTATCAGCCCTTAAATATAACCTCATTACATATTCCATTTCTACCAGTTTGATTCAGAAAGAGAAAAAAAGGACAAAAAAAAAAAGCTCCTTTCTGAGCGTCAGGTGTATATTTCACTTTACTGTTCACACTCCTTTCCTTTTCTCATTCCTTTCACTCCATCTCCTTGAGTTATGGCCAGCAATCGCATATACCAGCCAGATAAAGGCGACTTTTGCAACATGAATTGGAAATAGATGAGAGAACCAGGGTGAAGCACTTCAATGGAAGGTTCAATTATTTTGATGGTTGGTCTCAGGACATTTTTTATGATGACACTCATTTATTCCCAGTAGTGCTCTGTGGAGACTCACTTACATTATCCTTACTCACTCAGCATAATATATTCAAAATCAGCACCTAATTCTGGCCCATATAATCTAATTCCCAAATTTCCTGTTATATGATAAAGTTTAACTTCAACTCTTAATCCATCTTCAAATGACCCTGTGTTCCTCAGCCACAAACATCCAATTAAGCAAGGTAAATCTGTAATTAGGATGGTGCATAATGAACTTGACCCCTGAGGTGGGGCAGATGATGCCCTAACTAAAGATGATGAGCTAATCTGTTTCGACAGAAGAGTCAAAGGTCACCGATGAAGCTCAGATACGAGACAGGCCTAATGAATAACAATTGCTGGATTAACTGGAAGCCAATCCTTGATGGGGGGGAGATTTGGCCAGTAATGACCCCTCAGATTTGCACATTGAAAATGGTGGTAATGATGTCATACAGACTGGAAGATGGCTTTATTTTTGAGTTTTTAACCAAACTGATTCTCTGGACTGATATCTCACACCTAAAAGTAATTTTGCAAAACAAAAAGAAGTATTGTTGGGACAATGGAATACACACTTTCTTGCTCTGTAACATAGCCACACACACAAATGGTCACATATAGTAGGGTAAGTCCATAATTACATCCTTTCTCTACCACAAGTTTAATTAAAATTTAATGCAGTTGTGCACATCTGAGAAATGTTCAGTTGTGGGAGACTGAGACTGCACTATAATTTCTAACAAGGAAATCTCAAGTCTTATGTTTCACTGCTGAATAGAATGAACCATTAACTAGATGTCCAAGTAACCAAGCAATAATAAACTGACTTATTTCTGAACATCAGCACATAACTTGGTGATACACATAAGAGAATGATGCAGTTTGATCCTGTTCAGCTAAGAAGGGATGTGTTGGTTCAAAAATGATAGCTTGCAAGTGTCTCAGCATAAAAATATTTATTATGCTTCTTTATTGTACTTTCTTTCTTCTTCTGTCCCAACCAGTCCATATGACAGGAACTTTATGACTATGCTTATCCTGTTATATATATTTTTATATCTTTATTTCACAGTATGAAGCGTGTGGGAAGTGTGTGTGCGTCTGTGTGCACGTGTGCATGTGTCCTTGCTGCAGAGCATCCCTGGGGGTCTCCTCAGCAAATCTCAACAAAGGTCATTGATTGTGGGGGAGGACACACACCCTGCTTTGACCCCTGAGGTCACAGGAGGCCTGTATGATGGAGATACCCGAGAGGGTCAGATAATAGAATAACAATATATATTATGTCTTGTGTTTTATATGCCCTTGTGCACAGCCTGCACACATGCATGAATTCTCCCATTCACTATGTTTGCCCATTTAAAGCATGCATGCAAGTAATTAGTGTAAGCTTACGTTTGCTTTGTCTGTTTGCTTGCATGAATCTTGCATTTAAAACTGAGCAGTTCTCCTGCGGCTGGATGGATGTGTCACAGATAATTGTGTTTGCATCCCTGATTCTGCACATAAGAGAGGAAATCCTTGTGTCCACAACCCAAATATTACTTTCTGTTTATCCTATGGATTATAAACTGCAGATAATTAGAGATAACAAGCTTGCTTATAGAGTCTGTCAGTGTTGCTTCTATCACCGGGCAATGGTGCCATTAACCTTTCCATTTCAAATGTGAATATTTGTTTTTGTCTTAGACAAAAATGGGAAACTCAAGAAAAATATTATATATATATTTTTTACTTAAGTGCTTACACCAGTTCCATTCATTTTAAACAATATATTCTTTCGAATTCTCTTTGGTTTGCCTGCTAATTAAAAGTCTCGGCGGTGTCTCTAAAGAATAAAGAAAGACAAGTGGACACACATACTTACTCACATGTGCAATCTCCTGTTAAAGAAATAGTTAGACAGGCGTAAAGTAACAACAATAATAATAAAATATGAAATTAAACTGCAATATCCAGCATGGATATAAAGACCGTTTACATGAACTTTAAGGGTTTGCACAAACTGCTTTTAAAAGTTAGAGAAGTACTTGGAAACTGGCAAAAAATAAAGCTAATTTATCTGTAATTTTCACTCTAAAAAAATGAGATTTATCACTTAAATCAAGTTTAGGTTGTATTTTGTTTAGATTTGAAAATAGCAAACAACATGTTATTTACCATATTCAGTAATATATGTTTGAACTGTCAAAAATACATGTAATTTCAACAAAATTCAGCCAACACAGGTTCTCATATTTGCAGCTGCATCAGACACAAGAGATGCTTTTATGTGTTAAACACTGAGCAGTGTTCTTCTCTCATGCTTCCCACTTGCCCCTCAGCAACAGATCCACATGCAGGCACGAAAGCTGGACTAATGTAGGTCTAATTGCAGCACTGGAGCCCTGAATCATCTCTTAGAATGTTTTTCAGAAAACCTAATCGTGTGGACAGGCAGAGTGAACTAATTATCTGCATGCTGTTTTCCCAGCCAAAGCTTGTAATTTAGCAGCAATTGACCTCCTGCAGTCTGCCAGCAAATGAAAACATTTAGGCCAGTCTGCTAACGAAGGGCCCGAAGACCCCAGGGTTTCTCCGGACCCTGCTCTGCACCGTGGACACAGAACCCCTCACTTCAGTTCCAATTTACTTCTTCACCACCTCCAGGGGAGACTTCATCGTCCTCACGCTGTGTAATGACTTAACGTGTCTGGAGCAGAGGAAAGGCCTGTTGGGAGAACAACTCAATACTGTGATTGTCTGGAAAACAGGATGTACTCCTTTCCAAGGTGGTTCACTGATGGCATGTGGCCTTAATGACTTTAGCTGAAGCGAAGACTAGCCGGTTAGGTTTTAAAGTTTTACAAATATTGATCCTTTTAGAGTAGATTTGACTGGCTGTGTGAGAAGGTACAATTGTAAAATACAACCTAAGGTCAAGAAATCACAGCACTGCTTTTGATTTTTTGAAAAGTGATCAAAGAAAAATAAAGAAAAATAAATATAAACACCTCAGTCATTGTTTATCCACTACTTTATATCTGCAGAAAATGTTTGTCCATATGATTCTTATTGTGATATTTATCGAGTCTAAGAGGTTTTAGCTTTTCAGTTAATTATTTCTTGAAATAAGTACAAAGACAATAACATAAAAATCTGCAATAATGAAGTTGCACCGGGCATATGCCTTTGATGCACACACCAAAGTCTGCTTAAAACATGGCCCAAGGCTGTTACTGGGTGACATGAGTCATTGTTTCTTTCCTCACACAGCATTGTTGCTGTGCTTTGGCCATGTTGTGTAGACAACGTTGCACGATCCGTGTACTAACAACTGCCAAATTATGTAGAGTCAGCTAACTGGATACAGTACCAGCATTATAATATAGTGGGTGCTCTTCCAGCATAAAATCTAATGGGCTATTGAGAGGGGTAAGCAACAAGAATACTAATGAGCACAAACAGGACATCACAACACAAAAGTAGGAATGAGGCCTACGAAACTTGGCTTATACAAGCAAATACTCTCACTACTTATAATTTCACTTTAGAATACAATTTAGAGAATAAAATATAGGTTGGGACGGATTTTATAAGGCTTTAAAATGTATAATAGGTAATCGAATTCTTGTAATATATAGGAACAAGAAACATTTTTCGCCTCTTTGGTTTGAGATCACATGATTTACTCAACCAGATTCCAACTCATCAGTCTGAAAAGTACTTTGATTGCATTGCAGGTATTTTTATTTTTTTTACTGATGTACAGTGCTAAAGAAAGTTATAAGATCACCTGTCATTAAAACAAGAAGACAATTTTCTTTCAAAACTTTAAATTATTGAATTCACTAAACAGAAATCACATTTTTCACGATTTGAGCCAGCACACTGGAAATGTCAGAAATTAATCAAGCACACCATTTAATAAGTTTGTGTTATTTTAGGCTTGCACCCCTTACATTGGGCGGTGGTCTAATAATTTTTTTTAAGCACTGTATGCCTTTGAACTGCTGCCTGGTGAAATGTCTACAGCACAAATATGTTTTGATGCATTTATCTGCATTTGAGCACATAGACTATTCATGTAAATAGCCATAAATGCCAGTTACAGTTCCACTGCCAGCAGTAAATGTCTAAGCCATAACAGAATCCAAACATGTTTGATTGATAAGGTTATGCTTTGGTTGAGTTGCTGACTTTTTTTTTTGGTTTTACTATTTCTTCAAACATCTAAAGCTATGAGCCATGTGTTCCCATCTTGGAAATTTGAACAATTTGGGGTAAAACAAAATGCAATTTAAAGGTTTACATTTCATGTTAATATTTTCATTATTTTAATATAAATGTAATAGTAATAATAATTTAATATTTAATTAAATTTAATATTAAATATGTTTTTTGTATGTTTGGAAGTAGAGTGAGCAGAACAAAACACTGTAACTCTACTAATATTTAAGACATAAGACAGCTGAATAGCTGATATTGTCTGAAAACTCAGGTGAGTTGATGGGTTACTCCTCATTTAAACTTGCATGCGGCAGTAAGACGTGGCTTTCTTCCAAATTTTTTCCTCCTGAGGTCCAAGATAAAGCCATAATAATTGTAAACCCTCCCCAAAAATAGCATCTCGTCGTAAAAGTCATGTTTGTGTCTCCCTTGAAGTGATTTGTGCTTTTTCGTGCACTTTATGCCTTATATGTAGAGTTTAACTTCATTACTTGTAGCGGTTGCTTAAGTAAACAAGGTTCTTTTTATTAAGAATGAATAACTGCACCACCGTTATGTGCTAATGTGTTTATATATCTGTGTTTGCTGTGAGGGGTGAGTAAGTTCACCACAGACACGTGGTCAATGGTACAGTTACTGTTACTACATTTTATTACAGGCAGTTTGCAATGCCAGTAACTGGCTGACACGAGAGACATCTGTCATCAACATGCAGAACAATAATAACAATGAAGGATTCATGAATAACCTTCAGACTGGAGAAAGTCATTCAAAGTCAAAGTCATTAATATGGCTCCAATCCCCTGTTTCTAATTAAAATCAAAGGATTTCTGCAGTTTTGTGACTGTAATTCTGGCAACACTCAATTACTGTATTCTGTTCATTTCTTTGGAACCATTAAAAGATACCCACCCTGTTTTATTGAAAATTTCTTTCTCGTCGTTTATCCATTATTTGTTGATTTCATACATTTCTGAGCTTTGAAGCCAATATACAGCCCCCCAGATGTTCCTTTTTGTGCACCAATAAAGTGGCTAAAACCCCTTCCTGACCAAAAGTAGGAAATTCTTTCTTGTTTAGTGATGGAGTCATACATACACTTTTAACCATCTGCCTATTATTTTATCATGTTGAATTAAATGTAAGCAGGTTACAGATAAAGTAAGGGTCAAGCCTTGTGTCACTTTACATATTGGTGTAACTTCACACAAAATATGTAATGCAATGCGATAACATGCAAAGTGATTTTCCGATGTATGAATGCTTTCCATATGTTATTTCATGTTGTGTACAGTGAAAACAATATCAGGTATCTTTTAATACCTTTTATGTTTTTGAAATTAATTTCATGAATCCCTATATCCCAACAGCATCAGTGAATGCACGAGTTATAAAACTAAATAGCTGTTTTTTTGTTATTCAAAAAAATATATATATGGTAAGCCAGTTTAGGGATAGTTGTGAAATTGATTTAACATCTGCTTACAAAGCACCTGTGGAATAATGTTTTCATTTATGTTAGTATATGCTATGGTTTATGGGAGCAGTTTATTTTATTTTATTTTTCAACAGGTGCTTGTTTTATCTATAAAGGACACTCTAAAAGAAGTGAAAAACCAAAACGGTGAAGTTGTGCAGGACAGCATAACACTGAGTTAGAGAAGGCCTCTACACGATTCAAGTAACAATTCTAAATATATTGTAAAAATAGTGCTCATAACTGTAAGACTTTCAAGGATATTAGCATACATCGACAGTGCTGTACTGCAACCATTATCATACTACTTCCTTTTTAATTGCTTATCCCAAGGTCTTATCATAATAAACAATATGATGTACAGACCATCGTTCACATTTATAATTTAACAGTCTGGAGTTAAAAGCATCAAATGGCAGTTCACATTCTACAGTTTTAATCTGCCTCCCTATAGCTTTGCAATGTGAGGACGAATGTGGATCGGTCTGTTTACTTCTGCACCGTCTCTGACCAAAACACCTCTTGAATGTTGCAAGTAACTGTCAGTAAAACAATGTTTATTTGCAGCATTTCCCACGAAAGTCATTGTTCATCATCCGCTGCTCAAAGTAAACATTTGTACACTGAAGTGAGACTCACGCTGAAGCAAACTGTACAAAGTACGGCACGCTGGTATTGTAATCAGAGGATGTAGCTGCATCCTTGTCAACCTGCGGACATATTCCTTATGTTTGCTCAGCTTCCGCTGTATAGAGCTGCCAGTCCTGATTAGTTCTGATTGGTTTCATTTGTTCCTCGGTGTTTAGACATCAATCACAGCACTTCCTGTCCTGAGATTCAGTAATCTCGGCTGCCTCCCAGCAGCAGAGATTCTGGTTATATTTCGTGTGTGAATCTGTCTGTGCATGTCTGTGTATATGCTTGGTTTGTAACCGTGCTGGTGGTCTGGTGTAAATCTATAGGTGATCAGAGAGAAACAAACAGAACATAAATGGCTATGAGGGGTGAAGGTGGGAGTCTGCGTGTTCTTAGTGGAAAGATGTCTAAATTTTGGCCCACTGTTCTGGCAGTATGCCTGCATATGTTTGAGCTTGCAAGATTTCAGCCAGCATGTCAGTTTTTCCATATGTTAAGCTAAATACCAGCCAGCTATATCCAAGAGGCTGTCATTGATTGGTATTACAGTGACTGTCATCTGATGAGCTAAACAGGAATTGATTAAAAAATGTGTCTATAAACTTGTTAGACATTTACTAATATAATTGTTACTATAGTGGTGATGTGGAGTTGTAAATTGAGTGTCAGATTTCTACTCTAACATCAATATAAGCACTGAAAATTACTCCTGCTGAAACTAAAAAATCTAACTAACATATTCAAGCATATTTTTTTCAGAACTTCAAGTTTACTTGGATTGATCCAATATTTGTGTGAAACCCAAAGAAGATATCAGAGTAACTCTGTGGCTGTTTATCCTTGAACAGGCAACACTCTGGCTGCCCTGATTGCTGTTATTTTGGAATGGGAAAAATGGCAATGCCCTTCCTTGGATGGCCCACAGTATGATTTATTACTTTGTTAAGAAGCAAAATAATCCTTCTTGAAGTTCTCGGCTCCCACTCAATACCTTGAAAGAAGGAGGGATGGGGTGTTAGGATGCAACTTTTGGCAAAACAAAGGGCGTGATTTTCCATGAAAGCCTGAGGAATGGTGAGGTGGGAGGCTGGCAGAAAAATAAAATAAAATGCAGCAGTAGTGTATTAAAGTGAGATCTCTGACGTGCAGCTGAATTCTTCAACTTGGCAAGGCTTGGAATGGCCTTGACTTTGAAGGATAGGAGGCAGTGAGGGAAGGAAGTGAAGAAAGACAGGACAAACCATGTGTGGAAAAAGGGGATGGTATTACCCTTCTTCGTTTAACCAAACAGGTCAACTGAGGACTTTTTTTTTTTTTTCGCTCAGTGCAATTATAATGCTGTTCTCTGTGAAACTGCCCGTGTGGTTCTGGCCCTGGCATACTCTCCAATGGATGGGAGGAAATAAAGGATGGGAGGACAGTGGAAGTATAACACTGGGTTGGCAAATTGAGCAGAATCTAAGTGGTGCCTGAGTACTCTGGCAGACAGCATGGCACCTCTAATCACATTGAATCAATCCTCTGTAGAAAGCCCAAGCCAACATCACTACCAAACTCCACCAGTCTCTCACCAGTGTTGTGCATGAGAGGGCTAGTTGAAGCTAAATTTGAAGATAGCTGTGCTCTGACCCAAGACTATTTAGCAGAAACATCTTGACTCAGAGTGATGCTGAAAACCTAGCTCAAACATTTGTTACTTTTAGGCTAGACAATTGTAATTCTGTATTAACACGCAATTCTAAAATCTTCCTGAAAAGACATGGTGAAAGTAGTAGAGGGAACTGGAAGGAGAAATTATATTTCTCTCATACTGGGAATTCTTCAATCACTCCTTATTAATTCAAGAATTTAAATTTAAATTCTTCTTCCAACATTAAAAGTGCTGCTCCCAGTTTGGACAGACATCCTCTCGACTTTTAAGATTAGGTTTATAACAGCGCTAGCACTCAATCAGTTGACCTTGAATCATCCCTGGGTTCTGTTGCTATAGCTTCAGGCTGCTGTGGGACTTCCCATGATACAGTAAGGACCGCCCCATTTTTCACTCGCCATGCATTTATGTGCCACTATTGCATGCCATTACTGCATTTTCTTCTCTCTCCCATAGTGTGCATCTAGTCTTTTTCTCTTTATGTCCTTCTTTTCTCTCTTCTCTTACTGCAGGCCCATCTAAAGTTGTGATCATCACAGCCTCCAAAGCTCAAAACTGGTTACTAATGTTTTGATTATGCTATAATGGTATTCAAATCTTTTGACTTTGTTAGAATAAGCACACTGTGTTCCATGTACAACAATGTTTTCAGTTGTTGTAGCGTTCACATTTTATAACGGATTTTATATTATATTTATATAGTAAGTAACACATTTTTGAATAGCAGACCTACTTTTATGGTTTCCTTTTATTGTGTGAATCCTATTTCTTTTTGCCAAAAATCAAGGTGTTTGGATTGTAAACCTTTCAGTTATAAACAAACCCTGGTAAGTGCCTCTCACACATGACATCTCCCTGTAAGAATGTATCTCATACACTATTAGTCTATTAGTCCAGCTGATAGCAATCAGAGGACTATCTTAAGTTTAAAAAAAAAATCTTGTCAGAGTAGTTGTAACTTTGTAAAACAACATCTTTGTTGGCATGTCAACTCATTTGAAATTAGCGAAACATTGTTTTATGTGTTAATGCCATCCCTTGTTAGGCACTCCACTGACCTGAGATAATGACTAAAGAAAGGCACCAACAGTCGTGTGCATTGTTGCACAGATTGCGAAAGAAAAGAGCACATTTGGCTTAAGGCCAGCCCCAATTAATGACAGCAGGTCTGCTGAGAAGTTACAAGAAAATAGTCATTTGGAAGCAAAGTAATGGATGCCATGATGCTAAGCTTGTGTCACGGTCCGCTGTGACGGACCGAGTGGAGAATGCGTGTAATGGACCCAGGTGCGTACACAAGTGAGCAGACGGGAGTGAGTTTTAACAAAAGGCGAGCCTTTAATATGGCTGAAAACAAGGTGTGCAAATACAGCAGGGATGGCGTGGCTAAACAAAAACCTAAACTGGGAACAAACTATGGTGAGGCTATGGCTTGGAAGACAACAGACCAGGCATGGAAACACGGAGGGTGGGAACACAGACGACGCGACACAGACTGTATGAAACACAGAGACTAAATACACATGAGGGATGATCAGGGGAAGTGGATGCACACGGGGAACACAGGTGACACTGATAATCATAACAAGACACGGCAGGAGTGAACGTAACACTGATGGGAGATGGGCAAAGTAAAGCAGGAAGTACACAGAGGTTCAAACAGGAGGAGAGAGAGCACGGGGAGAACGCAGACATAACGGGCTGGGGAAAACATAGAATAAAACACAAAGAGAGACGAGGGCTCATAAATACACAGAGGGGCACACAGGTGGTAAGAGTCACGAAGGGAAAACACATAAGGAACAACGTAACAGATCAACCCAGGAAGCATGGCCTAAATAAGGAACAAAATACAAAAATACATGAAAACTAAGAATACTGGGCCAACATGGCCCAGGACCATGACAGCTTGTGTGTCAGAGAAATTGTGCCACTGGGCCTGTGTCACAACGCTTAAGTCTGTCTAACATGCATGTGTGTGTATATTAGCTTGTGTATACACGCAAGCCAGAGACATCATGCAAATTCAGTGCACTGTGTCCTGACACTGACACGAGATACATTCAGCATTCTGCATGTTTTTGTTTTAGTGCTTGCCCTTCTCTGTTGTTACCCTCTGAACCAACAGTGATGCAATGTTGCCCTTTGGGATTATAACAGGATTTTTACAGTATGTTCACTTAAGCAAACTAGGTATGCTATACACAAGGAAGGTGCTTGCACAATTTTCACATGGGAAAAGTGTGCAAATAATTTGTGTGATGGGAATAGTGCTATGATTATTGGGCCAAGTCCATAAAGACTTGCTGCTTGTCAAGCAAAATTGGAAGCAAAAGTTGGAAGTACAATTACTTAAATTACTTTGACAAAGTAGATTTATGTGTGTGTACTGAGCACATAAGACTTAAACACAGGCCTTAATAAATCTGATTTGAATCATTTAATGCTGAGGCTGAATTTTTATCCATATTTAAGTAAAGTTTATTTACCCACTAATGTTTATATAACCTCTTACCAAATCTAAACATCTAACCTGTGCACTGATTTGGAGGTAAGCTAATTAACTGTAGCCACTGAATTTCAAGCCTACAACAAGCCTAACAAACATTACCTCACTAGTTCTGAATGTGGCCTCAGTCACACAGGCCTAGTGACCTATCTGCAACCAACTGACAACCAGGAATGTCTGTGCACTTTTGAGAGGTTGCTGGCAGTCACTATGAAATCAACTACTAAAGCCCCATTCACACAGGCATAGTGACCAATGGCAATCATTAGCACCTAGGGAAAAGCGTCTAGCCCGTGAAAAGTTGGTGAGTGCTAGGAGTCATTAGCATGAAACTAGTTGCAAAGAGATGCATTTGGTCACAAATAAAGCAATCATGAGAAGGTTTTTGATGTAACGCCTCTTTGCAACTGATTCCATCATTCTTTATAAGGTGACAGCAACCTCCAGCAACCACACACAAATGGTCAGTGTTGTCACGTTTTAATGGCACAAATAGTTCTTTATATTATTTTTGTGTTGCATAAAAAAAACCCATCAAGATTTTAGTCACCATATTGAAATCTGTGGAAAGCTGTCAGAGTGTTTTTTATATATTCATGATTGATTATTTTTTACTGGGCAAATACTGGGCAGTTGTGGCTCAGGAGGTTGCCTAGTCCACTTGCTAAAGTGTCCTTGGGCAAGATACTGAATCCAAAGTTGCCCCTAATGTATCCATCGGAGTTTGAATGTGTAAGTGTTGAGTTTAAAAAATGGCTTGGGCATAGAAAGGTGGGTGTATGAATGTGTGTGTAAATGAGGCTTGTGCTAAAAAAGTGCTTAGACTTCTTAAAGCGCTACATCAGTAGAAGTTTATTGATCATAGGCGTACGCAGCAAAGATCCACTTACACTGAGGTTGTTCTTAATTTTATGTAATTTAATTTACTGTGGACACCAGTAGTGCTTGGTTTTGACCATCACAAAAAGGGATCAAATTCTAAAATTTTAAGTCACTAAACTAATCACTTGTGATATTTTTTCAAAGAAGAAGAGGAGTGGAAAGCTGTCTTCCAACGGAAACCACCTTTAGTCATTGTCGGTTTCCTATCCCTGTGCATGTTCAGTAAGACATTTGGACAAGTGAAAACAAGTATGTTACAACACAATTAACTCCTCACATTTCAATTAACAATTGAGCATAATTAACATGCCAAGAATACATCATGGTATAGCACAACTCCAAATTTTGGATCCTCACTTCTGACCTGACTATTCGCATTTCAAAAGCACTCCTTTCTAACTGCTTACCTATACAGGCATCTAATCATCCATAGAACCATAGAATGCAAAGCAAAAAATATCTCCTAATTGGGCACAGTTGCTTCATTTTTCATGTTTGTTTTTGCTTTGCAATTAGGAGCATTTCAGCTGCCAGTTGGACTGTATACTGTGTTTTTGAGGATGAGTACATGCTTCATAATTTGAATCACAGTGTATTGCAATCATCCATATATTAGAATGGATCAAACACCCTCTCCTCCCTAGAATTTCAGATATGCAAGAATAATTCATTTATGCATTCATCCGAATGAAATGAAAAACTCAAAATACCCATGATAAGCAGCTAGCTCTCAAGAAAGAGAGAGAAAGTTGTATGATTATTCTTTTCACAGAAATATTTGTAGCACCGTAGGAGGTTGGAGCCAGAAATATGCGTGTTGATAAATTTCTATGATGAGATTCAGAAACAGCTGGCTGCGCAGGGTAATTTTCTGGTTTGTTGTCTTCTCAATACTTCCCGCACTCTCTCACATGAGGTGAACGCGCACACGCTCACTCTTACACACACACATAGATATGATGCAGAAGAGAGGCGAACAAGACAAGAGAGGCACGTTGAAGTTCTCCAAAGTCCATACATGGATTCCTTCAGTGGTTTAGCTTGAAGCTATCTTGAAGCAATGTCCTGCAAAATACTCTAATCCAGGCAAATTGATGTAATCTTGTTTTTTTCTTTGTAGAGGAAAAGATGAGCCGGAGACACTTAGTCAGAGAAGCGGTGTAGGCTAAAGACAGTCAGGCCACACCTCAAGCCAGGCCAGAAACCAGACGCTAAATCACAAAGATTTGCTCAAACTCGTATTCAGCCACTGAGTGTGCTTGTTAGCAAAAGCTTGCGAATCCTTCCCCAGAATCATTTCAAAACGACTTAAACAAGACAGGAAGAGCATCAGACACGTTTTACATGAAAGAGTCACGACTGATGACTGATGAAGGTTTTCCCACTCAGTTCTCTGGTTAAATGTGCTACAAATACATTGCGCTGTTTCGTGTGTGTCATAAAGCAAAGGAGCATAATGACACAGAGTCCATTACACACGGTATTTAGAGATTAGACTAACACTGTGGTTTTGTGGCTTGAGTTGTGCTGATGGTAACCATGTGTTTCCAGAGGACATGCATACTTTGACTGTGCTGACAAATAATACACTAATGCTTGCCAGCATACCTGTTCCATGATGAAGTGCCATGTGGGTTTTACGGGAACAGGCTCGGTTATGATCAGCAAAGCTAAGAGCCTTTGCCTATACTTTACTGTAGCTTTCAATAATGCCTAAATGCTTTCATGTGTCAGAACCTTTGGCAGATCATTTATTTCTTCAAAACACAAATCTGGCAAACAAATTGGTTCAAATTTCGAGAAAAGAAAATACACTGATTAGGCTTTGTTTTCAAGAGCTTAAGCTTAGAAATTCTTAGTGCAGGCACATTGAACTGGTTGTACTTAATATCTTAGAAGTGTTATTGTATAGCTAGAAAAGCATGAAAACATTCAACTCACTTGCTGTGGGAAAGCAATACGATGTGTTAATAATCATACATGGCTGTTTTTATCTGAGTGTGCAACTTAATTTGATGAGTCAGCAATGTGTAATCATGGATGTGACAACCTCTTATTATGAGTTGAGGTGATTATTTTCAACCGAACAAACACAATCACCCCCAGTCCGAGAAGCACACCAATTATTCACTTGCTCACATCAGCAGCTCAGCATCACTTTCCCTCAAACGTTTTACTTTTGAGTTCTGTGGCAGAGTTTTGCTTGCTTACGCATGAACAACTGCAGTTTCTATAAAGCTTTTAATGATCCATAACTGCCCTGTAAATGTGTGTTTATAGCTGCATTCAAAGCCCCATCCAGTATGTAAAAGGTGGAGGTTTTGCACTTTTTCGGTCAACAGCGTAGCCAAAGGCAGTATTAAATCTCATAGCTTGTTAAAGTTGTTAGATGATAAGAAAAGTTTATCTTTCCTTCTGTGAAATACCATACATACTGATTCACTGTTAAAGTGAAATATATTGTGGTTAAGAAGTTTGACTAATGAATAACTATATTGTACGAAATGTCTAGCTGGGTTTCCAGTGGGCTTGTAATTTGCATTTTATGCATAGTAGCACACTCAAGAGTGTTGCCACAAACAAAACAACATTCCCGTGAGACCTCGAGTAAGAACTTAGCCCGGACATTCATAATGTTTCAACACAGGGTCTTAGTAACGCAGTTGGGATTAAATTTGTAGCTGTGCACCACACCCATAGGCTTGGTTTTCACCAGGCGTGCCAAATTGTTACAGCTCCACAGGCAAGACTAGAAGCAGATGACAGAAACTAGGGTAGTTTAGGTCTACGGCCTTGGAAAAAGGTGTTATTATTAGGATTTTCACTTTACATTCGGTTCTGTTTTAGCTTTGGCTAGGACTTGTTTTGCATCATCTGTCAAAGGGCACATTAATTTTGATGCCATTCTGTATCTGCAGCACTTTCTTCTGTGTCAGACCCCTGTTCATTTTCTTTACACGACTAAATCAACCTTCAGTGTAAATGTTCAGTCTGCAAGAGTGTAATTTGATGAATAAGTGCTGAAATAATCATATTAATGTGATGTAATTAGGACTCACGTGACACTGTTCAGTGTCACTCAGTGCTCCAGCTGTCTTGCTTTTTGGCTCAACAGCTTGAACTGTTGTTCAGGTAACCTTATAAGCAGCCATGATTAATTAGAAAGGAACACCTCATTTTGTAGCTTTGGCAGGATTCAAGCAACACGTGTGTGTGTGTGTGTGTGTGTGTGTGTGTGTGTGTGTGTGTGTGTGTGTGTGTGTGTGTGTGTGTGTGTGTGCATCTGTGTATCTTCACAAGACTTAAAACCAATAGACTTGCACGATTCACCCATCTTTGTTTTTACTGATGTGAAATGTTTACTTTAACTGTGGATCACTGTGTCTTTTACATGTTTATGGTGTGCAAATATTCAGAGACACTTTGTGCCTTTGCATTTATATATACATACACGCATGTTTGAGTATTAAAAATAAAAAGTGCAGCAACAGTCTAGACCAGACCTTCCCAAAGTGTGGGGCCCGCTCCCCCTAGCCATTGCAGGGGGCGCGGTATGAAAAGGGAAAAAAACAAAAAAACAAGGCTTGGACACTGCTAGCACGGGGCGCTCACACAAACGCAAAGCAGGAGATGAAGCATAGTTGAATATGTTTCCAAACCAACTTCATTCTAAGCCAAAGACTAGAAAATATGGTGAAGCATATTTTCCCTTTGGTTTCACCTGCACAAGTGCCAAGGTAGGTCTCTTCTGCATAATTGGTTTTCCCTTGGTCGGGAGCACACGCTGGGCTCTCCAAATCACGGGCAAAAAGTATCCCACATTCTTGATTTTTAGTTCACAAACACTTGTAATGACTAACTACTCCTGACATTTTGGAGATGTTAGCTCTTTACACAGTAAAGTTACAGCGGGATACAAATAATATCAGGCTGACCCTGCCATGATTTGTTCCTCCGGTTCAAATCACAGACAAACAGTATCCCACAGCTGTTTATGTTTTTAAACCCATTTTGCACAGAGAGGCATTTTTTGAAAAATGTATTGATAGCAATGTTGAATATTATTACACAGGAAAAAAAAACAATTGCACCTAAAGTAATTACATCGTGATGCCTCAGCCTTTCTAAATGGAGGGACAGTAACTGCCCATGTTTATGTAAGCATGTAAAACCTGAAGATAGAGACAAAATGCTGTTAATCTGACTATCTGCCATTCTGCAGTTCATCTCATGTAAACAATAACGCGGCGCACAGCGTGACGTGAAAAAGGCACATACCTTTGACGTTGCGTGACGAACTCTGTATTCCTCGTCCACACCTAAAGGCAAAAAAGGAGTTTTAAAAAATCTCAGTTTTTGGTGATTTGAAATGCCGTTTACGTGTGAACGAAACAGCTGCATTTTCAAAAATACCCGTGTAGGTGCGGACGTAGCGTAAAAGAGTTAGTAGTTTGTTTTCTTACTACCTGTAATTTATTGCAGATTACTTGTATTTGCTTAATTGTTTACTGTTTGAGGTGTGAAATAAACCGCAATGGAGCAAAATATGGGTGTGTGTGGTTGGAGGATGTGTTTGTACGTGCGCTGGGGGGGGTGGTGGGAAATTTTTCTTGTAAAACAAAGGGGGGCCTAGCAAAAAAAGTTTGGGAACCACTGGTCTAGACAACAACAGCAACAAAGATGCACCAATGAAAGTGACAAGTCTGTAGAGCCATTAGCCAATTAGCAGCTATTATGGAAGCTGTGCAATGTTGATACACACTCACGCGCACAACTTCAGGGCCTGTACTCTATCATCTGTATAATTAAGGTGCTTTTCTCCTGAATATTTTAGTTAAGTGTCTCTGCAACAGTGCAGCAACAAGCCTTCTTTGAGCTGTCTTCTCACTGAAGTATGCTGCTCTCAGAGTGAAACCATTAGAAATCACACAGACTACACAGGCGTGATTACAATTATTCATTCGATAACATTATGTTGGTTAGACCTTCACATTGAACATTTTTACACTGAGATTTAAAATGCAATCTAACTACACTCTGAAAGAATAATCAGTGGAAATACAGACTTTTATTACTGATTCCTTCTAAATAGTTATTGTTTATTTAATACTAAATACCAGAGATGCAAAATGCTAAACTTTTCAAGTAAAGAATTTTAAAAAGAGTGGATTTGTTTAGGAAGTGGAGTGCACTGCCGTCCAGGTCTCATTTGGCATAGTTATAAAACCTGTCTTGGGGGGGTGGGAGGCATGTGTGTTGGGGTGTGCAGAAGTTTAATCCTAGCAGATGGAGGAGGATTGGTATCCAAGACAATACTGGCAGAAGGAACGCTATAGGGAGTGAGATGGGAGTAAGGACGCTGTCCTTCAAAGGTTGAATAAAACTGGTTCTAATATGAACACGTTGTATCAGGACAGAGCCGTCTCCGCGTAGCCCACAAAACACAACCCTTTCATTCACTTGAGCTAATTATCTCAAGCAGTATTTGGCCTGAACTCTTATGTTGCAACACCATGAAATGAGTTTATTATTACAGTAAAATTAGTGATCAAGTGCTTCACAGGAGGGTTTTCTTTTCTTTTTTTCGCCTGTGGAAACAATAGATTTTTCACATATGAAGCCGAAACAGCTTTTCAGTTTGAGTTGAGTTGGAGATAGCATGCATATGATCATTATTTTACATATTTATTTATTTTGCGTATTATAAAATCATAAAGGAGTGCAGAAGTAAATATAATTGGATTAGTTATGGATTCATATTCATTAAATTTCAAGTACATGTATCATCGGGGCAGTTTTAAACATTTACAGCCAACTCCTTGAATGTCTCCAAAACACAGTCGAGGCCGTGCGTGTGTGTGCATATGCATGTGTGTGTGAGAGAGGGAGCAGAAAGAAAAAAGTAAAAGGAGAGAGAGAAAACTTTCTTTCTGAGTTTCGGAAAGAAAGTTTCTGTCAGCATGTTTGGATTTTTGTGTCTCCTCGTGACAAAACCTCAATGCCATCAAGGAGACCATGTTGTTTCCTCGCTCTCTAATTACCGGCTCTTATGGTCTAGCCTTGTTTAGTTGTCCTACAGTAAATAAACCCTTATGTCAGACTGTTTAGTTTCGAGCAATTCTTTAGCTAAATATGCTGCCAGGTGGGACTGAGTTTTTGTGTACATTCTTTTAGAGGAAAAAAGTATCCACATGTATGTCACTGTGTTCCTTGTTGCTAACGTATACGGTAGACATACATGAGTAAAGCTGTTAGCTGTAGCAAATTCATGACGGATTTGCTTTCCCGAGGGAGAATCCTCAGGCATGTGGGAAGTTATGTGTTTGTCATTTTGCTAGTTAATTAGTTTGAAATGGTCTGTACGCAACAGCAACACAAGCCGCTCTCTGACAGTTCACGTCTGTATAAAACTTAATTGCATCAGCAAATTATTTTGAGGAAAACCAATTACTTTTTTAATGAATCTAATAACAAAATTCCTTTAACTAACATTTTCATAAAGCCACACATATGCATCAGTAATATATTCATTGACAATATCTCTTTTTACATTTGTAGAAACTTAAGAAAAACGGAATATATTTGAAATCTTTTGTCATCTTTCGGCTTGGTTAAGCTGTGAGAAAGATGTTTATATTGGCCCAAGGCATGTCTTATTTATTTGATATTTAAGATTACATTTATTTTCTTAAACATGAAGTGTTTTTGTCTCGCAAATCTAACCACTGAGGGAACTCCCAGGTTTCCTTGTTTGGTGAGAGTTGTGCAACTTGTGCACACCTGACATCCACTCCTTATCACCCCCTGCTGACAACATAACATGCCAATGCATTCATTCACATAACAAGGTTAACCAGCCAGCAATTATGTTGCAACCAAATGTAATCATAAGTGAAAAAAAAAGAAAACAAAAAGTAGGGAACAGGTTTGACCAACAATACCCACTTTGGCTATGTAGTCAGAGAAAAGAGGTGAGAAAGAAGAGGAAAGACAGAGAGAGGCGGGAAATAAAAATAAACCATTTCCACACGGTTTCATTTACAAGTAACTGTTTTTTTTTTATTAAAAAAGTTAAAAACTAGCAGAAATTCCTTGTCTCAATAAAAGGTAATTGAAATGTCATGTCTCAAAATACCGAAGGAAAGACAGAAAGGAAGGAAACTTTTGCACATGTTTACTTTATATGGGATTAAAAAATGCATAAGTGCTTCAGAGGGTTAAACACACCAGTTCTTTCTGTCTTCTTTCTGATTTTTTCTTTTTTTGGCATCATTCTGTAACTGATCTCAAACCAGGAACATCCCCTGGACAGTCCAAAGCATTCGCTTGCAGCAATTTTACAAGATTGGGCTGGAAATTGTTTATATGTCTTAAGCAATACTTTGAATAGAGCAACATAGCGTTGCACTGCAGTATTGGTCCTTTGATTTTAGTTAAAGACTTTTTGTCTAACACTGGCTTTGTGCTGCATGAGTGGACACAGATTTAACCGATACTTGCACCAAAGCAGAAACAAGCCAGTCAAGAGTCATGCAGGAAAACATAGGAAATTAATGATAAACTGAAGAGCATGCCGATTTCTGCAAGAGCTCCATATAGTTTGAGGTTTTGTTGATGGGAACTGTTTATTGACAGTGTTAACAGAGAACAATAGTCACATTTAACAACCAGTCTTTTTCCTATTTATATCAAAACAAACTCACGAAACAACTGAAAAATCTGCCCCAACATGATTTATAAATTTGGCCTTGTCACCTCCACCCACTAAAGTGTGACAGTAGAGGACATGATCATGAGTGGATGTGGAAAGACGCCTTGCTCTGCTTCACTCTGTCATGGCTGGTCATTCAGACTTATCAGAGCCATCTCTCTCTAAGGGTAAGAGTGGGGGGATTTACCACATGAACCATAACCCAATTATTCATTGGTGCAAATCCAGGAAATGGAGGGGCAGTTGGGTTTTTGTTTAGTTGTGTAGTTAGACACACTCAACTGAACACATTCTTCATACGATAAGAGTGAATGCTCCATGTGTGATGCTGTAATTAACGTCTTTTCCCAGCATAAAGATTTCCTTTCCTTGATCTTAGATCACAGACGTTCACGGGGAATTGGTTGCATCTGTGAAAAACACAAAGGTTTTTGTAATCAGATGCTTCGACTCCCTTTAATCAACTTTTAATAAATTTGACACCATCAGCAAATTCAAGACGGGGAATAATCCTGTCTATACTACGTTGTTTTCAGTACATTCAAAGAAATATTGCACCTCCATTCAATTTCTGATAGCAAGCTGACACATGGTACTGTCGAACAAATGTTACTTTAAAAACAAATATTAGTATTTCTCTTTAATGGATGCATAAAATTTTTTAGTTGTGTTCTTCTAGTCCACATGAGTATAATATTGTAAATAATCCTTCTAAGAAAATAAAAGGATGGGGGGGAAAGGGTGAAAAGTTGTGGTGCTGGCAATGGTAAGAAAGCCTCCGTGGTATGATGTTTGGTGTGGGGAGGATAGTGTTACATGCCAGCAGCCTGCTGGCTTCTCCTCCTGCTGTACGCTGTGCGTATGGAGGAATGTGCCGTCTGAGAACCACAGGGAGGAAGAGAGTACTGACAGCAAGCAATAATCACAGTCAGCTTTTCTGTTTGTTTGTTTGTTTGCATGTATGTTACTGCATAAGAAGGCCAAGTCTTGGAGGCTTCAAAGCTGCTTCTAAAAAACATCTGTTCTATGAGTTTGGAACGCTAAAACAGCCTTGTCAGAGCACATGATGACTTACAATTGCGGCTTTAAATCAATATTTTCCTCCATCTCATACTGGATTGTTCCACTGGCAAGAGTTCAAGATGGACAAGCGCTCATTGAGAAGGGGGGGGGGGGGGGGGGAATGCTGGAGTGGATAGATGGGAGGCACCCATTGCATTCTTTCAATTCACCACAATCAGAAACAGATTTCCAGCAATTAGTCTGAACTAACTTGCAGGTTTATTGACAAAAAAAAAATTGTGACAGTGCCTCTCAGACGACCAAATGAAAACGATAACTACTAATTGTGTTTGACTGTCAGAATGAAGATCCTTTAAATGCCAAGTTATAATCTTAGTCACTTAGAACTTGAATTTGTTCACATTCTTTTCATTCTAATGGGAGTTTGCCATTTTTAATTGTGCTCTTTTGTGGCAGCAGTGACTTTGGTGTCTAAAAGAAATAAAATCCTTTCCAGATTTGAGTATAATTCATCTAATATTCTACAAACATGCAGAATGAAAAAAATAAAAGGAGATTCTGCTGTGAAGCTAAAGCCTGTAAACTGTGAGCCCAGAATGACCATCCTTTGAATTGATTGCTAGCTGTGGGGCCTCTTGTATTAATCTCGTTCAGTGTGTAATAAGTGAATTAGTGGGATGTAGAAGATGATGTATGACAAAGGCTGGCATGTCTAAAACCTGCTGTAAATCCACATGCCACAGTCACTTAATAATGCAGTCAGAGACCTCCTGGCATCATTCTTCACTGTATCCATTGACAACCTGAAGCTCATAAATTTCTCTGGTGGTTTTTTAAGCGGACTGCTAAGTTATTATTGTTTCTAATATTTAGGTTAAATATACTGCAAACTAACAACTGATTTACCGAAGGATGGTTTAACATCCTACAAGCTACATAACTCACTGAGCTCGACAGATGGCGAAATTAAAACTGCTGTCCTTGATTTGCAGGATTGTGTTATATATGCAATAATTTAATGGCACAAATGTTATTCTAAAGCTGTGAAATCTGTAGGTTTGTTGACATCACATTTAGCTGTGTGTTCAGTGGTTTGTTTTAAAGTTTAGTTTAATTCAGTGACTCCATATTATTATCATTACTTCAACTGGGTACTATATTCCTTAGCAGCCTTATTTGTAAATTAAACCTTCAATAGAGGCTAAAACAATATTTATTTTTATTTGATTTAAGATGAATGTATGACAGGATAAAAGATATTTCATCAGTAAACTGATAAAATGATTTATATTCACAAGCAGATATTTCAAATCCAAGTGAAGCGGCATTGTTTCTCTGTGTGTGCTATGTCCTTTAACTTTTCCCATACATCACAAGCCTTCAACCCCCCACCACAACAGCTGGCGTCTCAGCAAGTGCCATGACGTTACACTGCCACCCCAGCCTTTCAGTATACGTCAAGTATTGTGGTGTCAGGGGCCCCTAATGGCCTTCAAAGTAAAATGCAGACAGTAGAACGAAATACACATACGACATATGTCCTTCAGCACAAAGATAAATAAAATTTCATCCTACTGTGGGTGAGTATTACAACATGGAAAACAGTATAAACAAATAGGTATTTTGGTTCTTCAGAATTATATGTTTATATAGTATGAATTATAGGTTAAACATAGCTAGAAGCTTAAATATAATATAAATTTGTCAATGTTATATTACAAAACAGCCGCATAATATGACAAAACAATTGTGTTTGTACCCTTATTTAATAATCCTGTGTGACTCACTGTTCTTTTGCACTTTTGCAGTGCTTTACAGTTTTTGCCAAAGCAGGATTGACACCATAACATCATACTGTTGTCTGCCCCAGTTTCCAGTTTAAAAACAAGAGGTCACTAAAAGTCAAAGCTTAAACCAAAACGAACAAATAAATTAAAGTATGGCCTTTAACCACAGACTTTATGTTATTTATATATTTAATAAATAAATAAAGTTTCTCATGGTGCTTATGTGGCTTTGTTTAAACACGGGCTCACACTGCATTTTCATTCATAATAGTAACTGAGCCAAATGTAATCCATTATGATCAGATATTTTGGGAGAGAATAAACACTCTTTAAGTGTAAGGAAAGATTTGGTAAAAGAAAACATAGTGCAGACTGTTGTTTCTAGATAAACCCATTACGTTTATCTCAGCCCCTGCTCTCCATTCGAATTGATTCATGTTACAGATTTCGGTGAAATAGACGATAAAATACGCTGAACTGCTGAATTCGTCATTCTTTTTTTTTCTTTCTTTTTCTTTTTTAAAGACGCCTGTGGTAGAAATTCTAAAATGACCTGTGATGAACTTGAACGCTGTTTTGATGTATGTAAGACTCTGTAGGACCCAGCGGAAAACTCCTCCAACCGGAGGGAGACGGAGCAAGAGAGAGTGAGAAAGCTGAGTGGGGAGAAGACGTTCCCAGATTAGTCAGTGGCTTCATGGAGTTATGTGTCTCTGATCCGCCGCCATGGATTGCAATCCGCGATCACTCCTTTTCGTTTTACTTCTTTTGTTGTCCTGCGTTATCCCCGCGTTTCCCGTCTTCTATCCCCCCAATGAAGGTAAGGGAACTCAGGCTGCGGACATGTGTGTTTGTGTGTATGTGCGCACTTGTGTTTATGTATGAATGGTGCGCTACGGCACGTATCGCGGTCAGAGCTGTGCGCTCGTCGAGGGCTTACTGTCTAAATTATAGTCTCAAAAATCAAAGGACTATCCAGAGCGAATCACGGTGACACCGGACATCACCGATAAAACTGGATCAGATCGCCAGCAGATAGTAATAATCAGAGAGTAAACTTGAATCCAAATCCGAACAAGCCAGACAAGGTAGCGCGATTTCCGATAATTTGGCTAAGATGACTTAATAGTTTTCAAATAGAGATGAATAAACTAAGTGATGTCGAGACAGCTCCCAAAGACGCGTGATTGTGGGACGAATGGACGTAAAGAAACTCCGATATTTGTGTTTATATGAGATGTGCGTGTCTGTCTGTTTTACCCAAGAATCCATTTGGGGTAGACGCCCCAGTTACTGGGTAACTGTGAGCTTAACTCAGTTTTAAGGCAATAAATAGAATATGAGAATATTCGCATAGTGCGTAAAAACGTGGCTGCTTTTTTAATGGGTTCGACTCGAATAAAGATTAAGTCTATCTTTGTGATCATGTAAATCTGCAGTTTCACGACTTTTTTAAAAGTTGCATTTAAAGCCGATTTCATGATAAATGAGCGACAAAGACGTTGCACTTTATCTCTCTTTAGGTCTTGGTCGCTTTCTAGGCGAATATAAGCTTGTGGCAGTATTTTGAAGCCGGGGCAGAAAAAGGCTACGGTAGACACGTCCACTAGCAGCACAGTCATTTATTCAAACATATGAAACTAAACTACAAACAATAAAGAAAGGGGAAAAAAAACCTTTACACAACAGAGGGAGATTTGGTTTGAACTTTGTAAATTATTGGTTTACATCCTGACATCTTTAAAACTTTAACATGTTCGGGTCAAAGTGTGTGTATGTGTGTGTGTTAAGCAGGGGCAGTAAATGCAAATGCACTCTGAGGATGAGCTCCAACCCTTAGCACTCCACAAGAGACAGAAAAAAAATGTAATTGAGTTTATTTTTAATGTCCAGTTCTCTGTGGTTTATGTCACATCAAGTAAGGGATAATGTTTAAAGTTATTCTGGGTAAAAGTCCGAAAGAAAAAATGAAAAATGAGTCTGTAAATGTGAATAGAACCTATTAACACGATAGCCATCTAAATGGTGCTTTATGTGAATTATCAGCACAAAGGTCTCAGTTTAGGATACCCAACAGTTTAAACCTTAATGGCGAGAAAGTAATGGAATCCGTCCGTATACTGTAGATGTTTCAGTTTACACCACAGTAATTGAATGTTCAGAGACAAACCCACCCCGTGTAAACTTCCAGATCAAGGCTGATGTTGTTGGAGAAGTTTGGAAAGTTTTGGACGTTAGTTTGTAGGTCACGCCAAAGGATCTGTTTTATAATCCAACGATTATCAAACTAAAAGTTTCACTTGTCGCGCACTTAATAAATGAATTAATTCATCAGGCCAGTCACATTTCAGTGGATTTTCTTCTGACCCTATAAGTTTTGTGATTTCTTTTAAGCCATCAAGCCTAAAATCAATGTTTTCTTAACGAAAAATGTTTGTGGAATGTAAACCATTCATTTGATGCAAAAAAAAAAAAAAAGACTGTCCCCTTTTTTATGCACAGCATTTGGTGTCTGGGAAATATATCTCCTTAGTTGTTAACGCAATGCAAGAGAGCATACGATTTAATTTATGGTGTTTGACACGAAGGCATGGGTCGGGAAAATGTGCAGTTCTGTGGTGAAGCAAAAAAAAATAAAAAATAGAAAAGAGTCAAAGCCACCCAGGCCTAATGCAAATCCACATATAAGCATTTGATTGAAAAATAAGACTGGTGAAGTTTTAGTTTGGCTCACGATGGTAAAAAAATAAGCAAATACACATTGACCCTAAAAAAATACACACAATTCCACTGGTAGGAGTGTGTTAGTATTTTATTGTGCGTTTGGAGGAAAGGGAGAAAGTGAGACGATACAGAACGCGGAGTGAGTGGGGCGGGGGATAATTTAAGAGTTTAGGATAAACGTGTAATTTATACGAGTGAATATCAGAGAGAAAAGAAACGATGAGAAGACACACACACACACACACACACACAAACAGATAAACTAACTAAACAGTTTGCATGTTAGCTGGAACAGGGAAAGTGTCAATACAATGAAGAAATCAGGCAATTACGTTCGCCCTCCAGAGTCATAAATCAGCCAGAGAGTGTCAGTATCGAGCTGCCTCGTCTATACAGCACATTGTATAGAAATTCATATAGACTTGTACACCACAAATATGAAGACGACAAAGACGTTTTGAATCACTTAAGCGCTGTTTCTCCGGTTCGGGTTAAAAGTTAAACAGATGGAAACACACGTCTGTTTTGGTCAACTTTGACAGTCCTCACGATGAAAGAGAACTCATATCGATCATTAATTTCTACAAGTAACAAAGTAGAAAAACATAGTAATTTACTACAAACCTTAGAATGAGCTCCACACACATTTTTTTCCGTGACACAAAAGAAAATCAGAGGTATAATCACAGAGTATATATGCACTTAAAGGGCTTTCTTGGATCTTTCTTAATCTTTATTTAGATCATAAACTTTTGCTTTAAAAATAAAGCAGACAATAAACACGCTGGAAAGCTGTACCAATTTTGAAAATACTGATTTTCATAAACATAATGTGACGAATTCGAAGACACTCTTTTTTCATGATCTTTTACGTTGAACTGTAGGTCACTGTTTACACGACCGAAACATAACGTCACTTTTACAGGCTTTATTTTTTATTTCACGCCAATAAGTTGAAGGTGATAAAATCTACCCTGGCGCAGAGATTATAAAACAGTCCACTTGACCATGGGGGGCTGTTTGTACGTTTAAAACTCGATGGCCATAAAAACATCTTCTGTGACTTCGCTGACGTCTTACTGTAGTTTATATAAGCTATCAGTAAATTAGGAAATGAATCAAGTGCGTTATAACAAGTAAAGGGAAAAAAAAGCATCAGTATAGAAAAGAAACCTCAAGTTTAAAAGGATGACGACAAACTTATGATGTTTTCCTCGCGTCTGTACTTCGTTGAATTTTCCGTCTCCGCACCGCACCTCAGCAAGCATTTTTATTTAATTTTACTGTGTGGTTTTCATTAGGTCTTAATGATCCCGTAAAACTTTAGGAAAAGTTTAAGGAAATACAGAGAAACGCCTCAGTAATAGATTTCAGCGGAGAGGATTCATTTTCACTTTGAGAAGCCTTTGAGGAGACTTTGTGCTGACATTAGCTATCCGATATCGTTTAAATTCCACATAATTAGAAGAAAAAAATATCTAAAGTTTCGAAAGTCATTAGTTTCTATGATGTGGTGCAGCATGTCCTTCTAGGTGGTGTAATGCTGGCTCGCTGCGGGATGTCCGGAGGCCTCTGGTATTTTTAGTCGGCGTTAGGGAGGCTTGGCCCGGAGAGCCCGGCTCAGCAGTCCCGCTGGGGCTGATGTGCGTCTCAGAGCGATGGTACTTTTCAGAGGGGATGGAAATGTGCGCAGACGCAAAATACCCCTCACTCCCGTCCCCATGTATTCTAAATGCCTATATTTATATGTGTATGCTGACCGAAGGGTGTCATCCTCATTTTAACGTTTCATCTTCAGAGTTAGGCGAAAAAAAATCCGTATTTAGGGAGACTACATGTGTAGATATACGTGGTCATGGTGTGCAGGAGTGCTCTATGCCTTTATGTCTGTGTAAATTATATGAGAAAGAAAGAAAGAAAGAAAGAAAGAAAGAAAGAAAGAAAGAAAGAAAGAAAGAGAAATGGGAGCAGAGGGGCTGGGCAAGCAGCAGCAACATCAGACAGAGCGACTCTGCTCTTGAATAATTCATAATGGGAGGTGAACACTTCACCCTTTAACACAGACACAAGTCGCTTGCTTTGCCTGCACTGCGGCCTGCCAACCTTCAGATGCATGGAACCAGGCTGCAAAGCATCATCCACTCTTTCAAATAGCAGATATTGATAGATAAGGACATGTGTTCTATGCTATTCTATTATGGAGGAAGCTGATTCTTTGGTCATGCCCCTCTCCTTAGTCTCTGACTGACTGACTCTTCTTTCTCCCCTCTAACATCAGCTGTGAAATATGTGGCTGCAGTGGAGAACTATTTCATGAGATTTTGTATTGTACAGTTATTATTTTCATCTGAGCCGTTACTCATGGTAACACTGGCATCAGAAAAAGTACCCTTTCTTGCTTTGTTTGCTACAGTGTTCAACACATAATATGCCAAGCGATATAGGTCACCAGCAAGTGAAAAAAGGATGTCTTCCATTCCTCGGGGCTAGGGTTATGAGTGTGGGCGTTTGATGGTGACCTTAGTTTGCTTTATATATTGATTCACCTGTTTCTACCTCTGTGATGTTTTGCTCCCTCCCAGACAGGCTGGCTGAGTTTGCTATTAATACTCGTAGTTCCCGTTTAGAGGCACTCCCTGTTGGGGCAGGGGCTATATGCTTGGCTGACGCTAGCTTGCTAACTGACTGTGTGTGTGTGTGTGTGTGTGTGAGAGAGAGAGAGAGAGAGATTGAGCGAGAGAGTAAAAAGACTGTCAGCAAATGTTGATGTGTGCACTTGTGTTTGCTTGAATGCGCATGTGTGAGAAAAACTGCACGTTTTGGTCAGGTTCTACAAAAAATGAATGCATACAGTAGATGTGCGTGTCCATGTCCAACTACATCATGTGCTTGCAAACGCTTTCCTTTGGAGGATTTCATGTGTTGGCATCATTTGACTACCTCTCAGTATATAGCGTTTTTTGTGCTTCAGAGTATCTCAGTTCTTCTTGCTTCTTAGTTGAGGATGCGTCCTTTGTGTTTGTTGTGCTTTGCATGTATTTGTGAACGTACATGCATTTGTGCGCATGTGTGGGTACTGATTTCTTCAGCCAAGTGCAGCTGGAGGGGGCTTTTTACTCCTGCGATATGAGAGCTGTCTAATTTTCTGCTCTCAAATTCCCTCACTCGGCTCAATTTGAGTGTTGGGCTCGGCTCGTTGAGAAATGTAAATTGGAAGCAATGGCCCTGGATGCTGAGCTGCTATTATCTGACATGAACAGATAGCTTCATTAAACTCTAATATGAATGTGTCCACTGCCACTCAACTGGCTCAGCGGTTTAGCATGACTGCAGCTCAGGTGAACATCTATTGTGTTTTGAGTCCAGAATAATAAATCTAGGTGTTTGTGTCTGCCTTTCTATGCTTCATTTTAAGGTCCTTTTATGCCACATTGGCTGATGTTTACCTGATAAGTCTGAAACAAAGAATCACTTCCTTCTCCAACTTTTTCTGTAGTACAAAACAACAACCCATTCACAGAGAAGTGAGATCGCTTCTTCTTGCAAATTTAGATCCCGGTGCTTGACAGGGGTAGATTGTGTTTGACTTAAAAGGCTTCCCTGTGAGCCAGCGGTCCATCATGACTTGATAAACACTTGATATGTGGACATTCTTGCTTACTGAAGCCTTGCACAGGAGAATGAAGGAAGAATGCATTCTTCATATTCTCACAGTGAATAGAGTTACAGCTGCAGGGCCTCTACTGCACTGCTGCTTCACTTTGCTGTATGTGTCCACTTGCGTTGCTAAGTGTTTGCTACTTGTTTGAGTGTTCAGAGCTGTCGACTGCTTTGCTCTCAACGGGATAAGTAAAAAGAGGCTGAGTCAGTGTTGCTGGAACTGATGAAGTGTATTGCTCTTTTTTTCTTTATAATAAATGGTTGTCTGTCCTTTACTTTTTTACCAAATTCACATAATCCTAAGCTACATTTTCTATTGCACAGTAACATATTAAAAGTATAATGTGTCCCAATTTAGCCCACTGTAGGTTTATGTGCTTTTTTTCTCCACCATACCATTGCTTGTCAGAAACATTATATTTAAGCATCCTATTTTTCCTCAGTACTGTTTGAAAAACAGGACTAAAAGGGATTAACTGTAAATAATTTACGTCATGAACACCACCAAAATCTTTTTGTGTATTTTATTCTAACTACATAAATTGTTGTTTGAGGTGAGAGCACTAAGCTTTATTAGTCTGAGCTTTGTGTCGCTAGACAGAATCTATTGCCAAATTGCTCGTGACAGTTTGGTTGCTGAAGTGGGGCATCCTTTGAGCATAAAGCTGCCTTCACATTCCTCACTCCATGTGTCATGACCCATGCTGACAGTTGTATTCAATGACAATTATTCACTCCACAGCCAAGTGTATACACTAAGAATAGAAAATGCTTCAGCTCCTTTTAAGATACTCTGTGTCAGAGTCAATTTGGCCATCACATCTACTATTCACAAGTGTACTTCTAATTATGTTCTGTGGAGGTAGGCAATAAAAGCGCTTTCACAAGTAATTTGTGACTTCAAAACTTCTGCACAACAGACATAGTTATTCGTTCGGTCCCTTAAATTCCATAATTTGAATCCTGTTTTGCTAAGCCAGAGCCTGCACTTGCATGATTTAACCACTGAAGCTCCTTGTCTTATTTGTCCTCAGTCATATTTCCTCTATTAGACATGGATCCCCTTCTGCTGCTTGATGTGTGTTTGAAAAGAACGAATTTCTGGCAGGAGACACACTTAAAACTGTTTTTTTCCATTCATTCTGGATTGGATTTATATTTTGATTTCAGTGTGGCCAATTGAATTTCGGACCACCTCTGAAACCGGTGATTGCATTTGAATTTAGATCCAATAGAGTTTTGCTTCACCTGGTTACACTCTATTTTCCATGGATATGTGTGTGGGTTGGTAGAATGGGGGTCAGATGGGTCAAAAGAAAAGTCTTTAAAAAAAGAAAGAAAAAAAAGGAAAAAAGACACCTGGTGGTTTTTGAAAAACTGACTGTACTTTAGTTCAGTACCTTTTCAGGATATTTTCATTGTTTGCCCAGTGAAGTTTTGATTTGATGCCTTACAAAGCAAGGATACAAAGCCTACTTTGTTCACTTACCTTCAGAACAAGGATGTGTTGGAGAAGTGAGGACAATTTGACCAGTCTTAACTTTCTTCTCTCTTCCAAGAGCCCCTTAAGTGTTAACACTTAGTTTTAGAGTTAAATCGGTTTAGGGACGGGTAGGCTAAGGGTCTAGGGAATGGGTTATATCAATGAATCTCCTCACAAAGACATCAGTACAAGTGCTTGTGGTTGTGTGTATGTGCATATGTCTGTGTGTGCGTGGGGGGCAGCTGAGTAAATAGAGTCATGATCAGTGCTTGAGGTTGGTGAATCCTCCTGTGGGATTAGATAAAGGCTAATTGGGGCTAACAAGGGCTAGACACTCATATGTTTTCTTTGTTTTTCCTCTCTCTCTTCCTCACCACAGTCAACCTGTTAGACTCAAAAGCAAGCCAAGGGGAGTTAGGATGGATTTCCTACCCATTACATGGGGTGAGTATCTTCCATCTCTATATTTACCCACATCATGCCTGAATATGTTTGCATTTAGGAGACAGATCCAATAACATGAATTGAATGTCAGCTTCAACCGTGAAATAAGCTTTTTCAGATTTTTGTCGTTCTCACTATGCCGTGTTGAAACAATCATCCAATGACGATTAACCCACTTTTTTAGGCATTTTGTTCATTTTTTTATCTAGCAGGGTAAAGTATTCAGAGCTTACCATACAATCATACTGCCTATATATGTGTTTGTGTTTTTGAATACATGTATGTATAAATAAAGATTAAACATGAAAAAGCATACATTTTGGACTTTTGGTCCAAAAACATCTGCAAAAGAATTCCAGATTTACTTCCAGCCTCCCATTAACAACTCAGATAGTGTTTAACAGGAAATTCCATCAAAAGCTGACTTGTTGCACAATGTGATATTGCCATGTTAGTATTGTTCCTACAGTATCTTAAATAATGGTGTTAAATGGCCATCACTGACTAGACACACTGTTCTCATGTCATACTTTTAATACCTTTGTTCCAGAAATCATGGGTTTATATAATCATCATCAAATGGGTTTATATTAACCCAAATCATATTTTTGTTTTCTTAACATCAAGTAGTTTTGGTGATTAAACCAAACAAATTACATCTCAGTTATGCAGGCCTAAACACTGGTCAATGACCCCATGATAACTAGCGGTCACTTGGAAAAAATGTTCATTCCCTGACTGACTGGCGAATGGTTGTGAGATGTAGCTTTGTGTTGTTTTGTGAAATTGGTCATGAACAGTGATGCACTGAAAAGGTTCTTGTGATTGCTTTGATCGCTACCACATTGGCGCGGATGCCAGTAATTTCTTTGGAAGATGATGAGTTGTCTGCAAAAAATGCACCAATTGCTTACGGAGAGGTTATGGAATTGTGAACAGTGCAATCGGAAATGGAGATGGTGTTCTCTGTTTCCAGTTTGTGTTGCACTTTTTTATGTCTCACTATCACTCCGTGGTTACTTAGTGAGTGTTTGTGGACAAGTTTCAAGTTTCGTTGCAAACGATGGGCAGTTGTGTCATACTGCTAGTCACTAAATCAATCGCAAGGAAGTTTTTAGAGCACCCTTTTTGCGACCGATTTCAATCAGTCAGCAACTGCTTGCCATCCGGTTGGGGAATATATATTTATCCCTAGTGACCTGCAGGTTGACAAAGGGGTCATGTATCAACCTCTAGGCCTGTGTTGCTGAAGCCTACACAAGTATTGTGTAAAATTAACAGAATGTGACTGAAAACAAGCAAAAACATTAACTTCATCTAAAAATATTAACTCAACTTTGACTTTCATAAACACATGTGTTTTAATCTATTCATTTACCACAATGTCAACTCTATGTATTTTCTTCTATTGATAATACTTCTGCCCCACAGGGCTAATGGTGCTAGTGTTTTATGGCCTTATTCTCAGAGTAGCACAGCTAGGACATCACAGCAATCTGATAGGTCAGTTCAATCAGTCGCCATGGACCAACATTAATTTATAGTAGTATAAACAACACCCACCCACATGGCAATATCAAGTAAACCTTTGATTTGCTAATCCATAATATGCAACACTTCATTTTGTCTGTCTTTCATTATATTACAGAAACTACTGTAACCTTTTATCAAGCATTTTTCCAAGTTTGTTTTATCCATTAATGCAATTGAAATTAACAGGACCACAAGGAGGAATCACATTAATATTGTTTTTAGTATTAGCATTATTTCATTGGATGTAAAAAAAAAAGGTCATATATCAGTCTCTGCTTCTAAAATCCTCCAATGGGCTCTCGTTCAGTGTTTATTTCTCCAACTAGTTAGACTTCTGTGCCTCTGAGCAAGCCCACTGTCTCTCTCTCACACACAAACACACACACTCATTCACACACGCACACACACACTTCCTTCTTTCTCCTTTATTAAGTGTTAGAATTACTCCTTGGCAGTGGCTTAAGGTAATCCAGTCATTTGTTCCATTGAGCTGCCAAACCTTGTTTCTCTCGGCCATATACAGAGCTGGCACCAACAGAGCACTCGGTTTTTTCATGAGGTTCAACCACAATGAAAAAATTACCCAAAGGAAAAACTTCAGGTCCTTAAAATGTATTTAGTCAAAAGACAATTGCAACCTACACAACAACTGCATGACCAGCTGACAGGCCAGATTGATGTTGTGTTGATAGACATTATTCACATGTAAGCAGCTAGGGAAATACTCATTGATACGGCTATTTGATCCAGCGCTGGACACCAGACTTTTTTGACAGAGGTTAGGCAATTTGTGCAACCATGTCTGTTTTACTTCAAGTTTTTTGCTTTGACCAAGTTCAGATGAAGAGCGTGTGGTTATATAATTCATAAAAATGCTGCAGGAATGTGAGTCAATGTCATTGTTAAATGAGAATAACTCCAGAGAGATAGAGAAGGGAATGGGGGGAGGATCAAAAAGAAGGAGACTGATAGAGGGATGAAGAGAGAGGGGTGGGGAGAGGGAGACGGAAGCAGGGAGAGGAAAGGACAGGAAGGAATGAGGGAGAGAGAGTCACACACACAGAGATATTGCTGATGATCAAGTCCTCAAGGTGAATCATCTGTAATTACTCACGTCATCCACTGACTGCGCTCCGATAAGCAGAGTGCCCTGAGAGACTCCTGCTCACAAATGATTTCTCATAATGTGGCAGTGGCACTGAGCCCTCACTCCCTCCCTTTCTCACGCACACATACATACACAGACAAACACTCATTCACATTGATGGAGAGGCCGTGGCTATTGGCCTACCGAGACACAACGTGCTCCGGTCAGAACAAATTAAGAGCTTAGCCTCCCCAGGATGTTCACTCCAGAGCCACCGACTGGACTGATGAGTGCATGAGTGTGTGTGCGTGTGTGTCTGTGTGCGTGTGATCCAGATATACAGTTATCTGTCTTGGAAGCTGGCTGATTGCTTAGCAGTGTCCAGGGGGCTTAGCCCATCACTAAAGAGTGTTAAAGATTACATTCTTGCATGCTTTGAAAGCATTCTTCAGCAACAAACCAACACCCTAGACACTGGCTGTGCATACAAAATAGAATTAATGGATAATTACAAACTAAAGTCCATTCTTCATAAGAAGGGAGAATACAATGTCCTTTCTGGTTGTACTTGGAACTTAGATTCATTGTTTTTCAAATAAATAAAGTCGCTGCAGCATTTAGACCCAAAGTGTTTACCACAAGTTATAGCTTAACTCTAGTTTGATTTTCTGATTAAATACCAAGTTTATGTCAGTTATTTGCTACATGCTAATCAGCAAAAATAAAAAAGTTTAAAACTATTTATACAGTAAAAACATTGCCTTGTAATTGTTTTTACATGGGTTCAACAGTCTACATTACTGTGTCAGACTTTAGTAAAAGCGCAGTAACATTTGTATTGTTGATGATAAAGAAGCTTGACATCTGTAGAATAAAAAGCCAGTGCTCACAGTATGTGAACTTTGCTTATAGTGTCTGGACTCGCACAAAAATTGAACCAAAACACATTCACACCTCACATTCCAATTCTCAGGTCTGGAATGAGAGGGTGAGGTGACAGGCAAATAATAGCAGGGCTGATTATGCTTTGGGATCAGGCCCACCAGTCAGCCTACTCTTTCTCTTTCTCTATCTGTCTTCTTTCATTTTGACAACTGCTGTTTCAGCTTCTTTAATCATCCAAGTGCTTAAAAGCCCCCGCGAACTGCGTCTACTTCATGTGCAAAATCAGCCTGAGCAGATAAACTGCTTTAAAGGGAGAAAGAGAGCAAACCTATCCTTAAACAAGGATTAGTTTGGTAATGCAAGAGACCAGAGGTAAGGAGGAAGGGGGAGGGTAAAATGATTTATTGTTACTTTCGTGTTCCTGAGATAAGTTGGCACAAATCCTGAGGAGTTTATTTTATTACATCCTATTAAAAGTTGTATGCATTATACAACTGTATTGATAAGCACAGTCAGATTTTGTACTAAACCTCCCTAGACTATGAAAATCTTACACCTCGGTGTTACAAAGAAGCATTAGTAACGAGTAAACATATATTTTACCAGTGCAGTGAAGATCATGGCATTTTTGAGGCAAGCGTGTCTTAAAAAATGAAAAAAGTAAAGAAAAAGAACATTAAGAACTTTGACAGTTACAGTACTCACATTTTTCTTTCTTGAGTACTGTTTAAATATAAATGAACAGCATTTGTGATTCCAGCATCCCCAAACAATTGCCATCAGCTAGTCTGTCCTTGAACAAAACACAAACAATGATTCGTCAGGCAAAGCTCAGGGTCGCACATAAACAAGAGATGGGATGAATACAAGGAGGGATCACATAAACATTCAGGTTTTCCTTTGGCCGGACAGAGGGATGAAATATCCTCTATTTGATATGTTGCAGTTGTTGAGCCTGTAACCCCAAAGACCTCTGTGCTCTAAGCTTCTCGACCAGCATTTGTTGCAGACACTCCGGCTTTTAGGATCACCATCTCCAGCTGTAGAGATTTAACAGAACGTTTTAATTATAATTGTTTTCTTTTTCCGTTCAGTAATCTGATATCCCAAAATCACAAATAGCCAATTTTGGCAAATGAGTAAATAAAGAGCTTATTTTAAAAGTAAAAACCAAAATGTGAACCATTATGGTTTTGATTTTAACAGCAAGTAATTGTTTTTCTCCCGCAAATTAAGTTGAAATAATTATCAAAATCTTTAAATAAAAAAATATATTTTACATAACTTGATTAAACTGAATTATGCACTATGTTATAAATTATCTAAACTATAACATAATGAAACATTTGTTATGTTAAGCTCTTGTTGAGCAAGTTAGACTTGTGATAAGAGCATGATTGAGCTTGTTTTCTTACACTTAACAAGACTTGCTTTTAATGTATTGCTGCCCTTTACAAGTCCATATACTGGCCCATTAACTACCATTGACCTGAGTGTCTTTGAAGTGGATAAAGTGGTGTGCTGACTCTGTGACTCAGAGATGTGCCTGTTGCTCTAGGTATGTCCAGAGCAGATCAAGTTACCACACTTCATTTTACTGTCCCTTTAGCTACTTTACCTACAGCACAGATCAGAGAAACCAGGGGCAAGATTACACTGAACTTTGTCCCAGCTGTGACCATCAGGGGTCAGGGTCAAAGGTCACGTGGACTGCTGTAGGGTCCTAGTGTTGTTATATATCAATTAGAGGGCAGGGGGATGGGAGTTACACCCTCAACCCCTTGAAGAGAAACAAGGGAATAGCTGCTGACTAGATCTTTTTTTCATCCTGACTGACATTCAGCGTTTCTTGTGTAGGTGGAAGAGCTTTCATGTATTGCAATGAGTGAGTAATAGCAATATTAGTGGAAATGTTGGGTCTAGAAACTCATGGGTACTGTGGTACACCTCCACTGACCCACACATAATGTAACAATCAACTAAATACGGATAATGATGTTAACATATTCTCTATTTCTTCTTATTTCTTTTTTACTTCTGGTCTAAAGGACAGAGAGTTGCAACTTAGAAATAAAGTGAAGTGATTCAAGGTTAGACAAGTTAACTCCCATGATGTAATATTTAGGGACAGTGATGGGGAGACATTTATATCCCTCTCATTTACTTTGGCAGAAAGTTGCTGAAGCTGAGTCATATTCTCATATAGCGTACTTAATGCACACATGCGCAGGCACATACAGACATATACTGGATTTGATTTGAAAACCTTTCTGTGTTTGTGTTTGGCAAGCTTCTCCATAAGACAGCTTACAGACTGCCATCAGTCATAGTTGCTTTAGATTAAGCCCAGTTTGGAGCATACTGGACGAGTATAAAAAGGAATGACACAAAGCTAGTAGCTCACACTGAGATCTGCACTACTGAGAATAAACAGGATTCACACAAAGGCTGTCTCACTCCAAACTCATTACACAAAGAACTGATGGTTGAACAGGGCAGTCTGTTACCTCATTGTAAAGTACAGTAGGTAGTACCCCTACCTGAAGGGGTACTCTATGAGCCTAACTTGAAGAAGAAGTACACTGTCTCACTGGACTTGTCACCTGTTAAAAAAAAAAAAGGAAAATGGAGGAGAAGGCTGTTTGCAGAATGGTAGAAGTTCATAAACTGCTATATTTCATTCCTGTTAAGTTCAATTTAATTTATAATAATGCCAAACCACAACAACAGTCACCCCAAGGGACTTTATATTGTAGGGTAAAGACCCTCCTTTAATAGAAAGGAAACCCCAACAATTAGACGACCCCCTATGAGCAAGAAGTTGACGACAATGGGAAGGCAAAACTCCCTTTTAACAGAAACCTCTGGCAGAACCAGACTCAGGGAGGCACTGCCATCTGCTGCGACCTGTTAGCGGCAATGGGAGGGAGGACAAAAGACCCACTGAGAAAGAAATCCAGAGATTAATAGTAACCAATCTGGTATATTAAGTGGTGATAAAGACATTGTGAGTGAAAATAGGTGAGTAAAGAACAAACACTAGGCCTATTGCAGCGTAACATAGAACATTCAGGGTCACCTGATACAGCCTTTGTCCACAGTATCATCCTTTGTTAATCCTAAAAAATGTATAAAAAGTGAATAAACAGCAACTGAAAAAATGTTGATGTTTTACATGACAAAACTGTAGTTTTTCATCCAATTTTTGTAAAATAACTGTTCTTCCACTGTAATATTGAATGATATATGCTGTATTATGGGATTGATATGCTACAATTTACTCATATGCAGTATGGTTCTATCCTCAGCTTTAATCTTTTTTGTTGCCGTTCTTAGCACCTTCACTGGCACAAGTCACCCAATTTCATGTATTTTTAGACAGAACGCAAACATCTGTCACTTCTCTTTTAAGCAGGTCACCACAAAAAAAAGTTAAATTACTGGTTGAACTCTCCTGGCAGAAACACATTGCTTTAACCATGACAAAAAGCACACATCTATATAAAGGACAAGCATAATAGGATATATTATTATTCTCATGTTCACGGAAGTCTATTATCTTGTAAAATTTAATGTCAGCAAAATCATTAATCAAAGTGGGAGTCCTTGCCTTCACTTTCCTTTTTGTTATGTCAAAGTCTTTCAACATAGCTTTTTGCATGTCATCACATCATTTTTATGCTTCTGTTTAAAGTCGTGCTCTTACACCTTTGAGTAAAACAAGGTGAAATGTTAAGTTTAGCTTTACCTCTCTATATTTAGTCCCACTCACTCCTGCAGACATTTCCCTGTTATTGTTAGACCTCCAAAGAGCTAGGACTACTGGCTGATGAATGACGTGATACCAAAGAGGGTGATGGGGGAGACTAAACACCAAAGAAGTATCGGCCCTCAGTTTTCATTTCACTTTATCTCTTGCTTTCTTCTTTTTCCTTTTTTTTTTAGCGCTTTCCTTTATTTCCTCTTGTTTTCTCTCCCCTGTCCTCCTCATTCTCTCGCTCTCTCAGGGGTGTTTCATTAACTTTGCCGTGAGATGAAAAGTGAGTGGCTATCCCTCAGCCTGAGAGCCTCTTGAACATCAGACATTCATACATATGCTTTACACCCGCACACCCCCACACACAGGCAGACAAAAACATGTAACAGAGAACCAACTCCTTCTTAGCTCGTCATTAATTTCTGAGTTCAGCTGAAGGCACCTGCTGTGTTTGCCTGCTATGAGACTTTAAACACTTCACATGAGCTTTATGTGAGTGCGTGTGTGGGTTTATGTTACCATTAATGCTTGTGGGTGAAAGGAGCAATAATTTAGGTTCCAGTTACCACGAAATTCTTTCTCTGTATATCTCTCCGTCTCTGAAGAAAGTGCTGCTCATTTAGACACACATGCATTCTGGATTTCACCATGAGAAAATATACACAAAAGCATCCATTTACGCATTTACGCCCATTTGTTCTAATGCCTGCCATTTCAGCCACTATGAGCCCGCTATTTCAGGTGTTTGTCCATTCATCATCACTCCGATTCAGCGTTGATTTGCCGGGACAGCAAAGCCAAAGCACATGATCAATGAGTCTACCCGCTGTGTTGAATTCAAAAGGAATGACCCCACTTTCTTTTTCTCCTCTCCTCTCTCTTTGCTTTCTCCCAGTGGAGGGAAAATGTAAGATAGACACAAACGTTCCTGGTATACACTCTCATCTGTCTATACGTCGTAGCTCCTTTTGTTTCATAGTGGATTCAGCACGTTTCCTTTAGTAGAAGTAGTAGTGTGATGTAAATAACCAAGACTGCAGCTTGAAAGTCCTCACTTTTAGAGAAAAACATTTTAGTATAAGGGTGGAAAAAAGAAACACTATGAGATTTTGTTAATATTTAAAATTAATTAAGCTGCCTCACACAAATTTAAAAAAAATTGAAGATCACGTTTTCTAGCTTTTTTTCTTGGCGATATTTTCAGAGCCTTCTAATGTAGAAAATTTGGCTAAGCCAGCAAGTTTGCTTTTAATTAATTTCAACAATTTACAAGAGATCTGGTAGTGTGATTTTTCACCCTTAAGTGTTTATTAGATGCTTAGTATTCAGCAAGAATGTTTCTGGATCTAAATAATTCATCCCTAAATGCTTACAGGGTGGAGATAACTTTATTTTTTCTCTGCTATCTTCCCCTCCTTTCCTCTTATTCCTCCTTCTTTGACTGCAAATTCTCACTTTCCTCATTTGTTCTATCTTTAACTCACCCCATTCCCTTTACTCCCTTTGCTTCTCTTTTGACCCCAAACTTCCCAATCCCCTTGCTTTCCTTTTTTAAATCTAATATATTTTCACTTGATCCTTTTCATTACTCATAAAAAAATCTGTCTTTCCTGTATCTATGCTTCTTCTACTTTTCCTTCTGTTGCATCCATTCCTTGTTATCTATCGCTCTCAATCTTTAAATCTACCTTCTCCCCTTTTTTCTGTATTTGGTCTCTCTTGTCTATTATTCTTCCTTGTCTTCCTCTGTTTCTCCCTTCGACCTTTCCTTGTCTCTATTTTTTCCAGTGGGAGGAGATCAGTGGGGTGGATGAGCACTACACTCCCATCAGGACCTTTCAGGTCTGCAATGTGATGGACTACAGCCAGAACAACTGGCTTCGGACCAACTGGATCCCTCGCCAATCTGCTCAGAAGATCTATGTAGAGCTGAAGTTCACTCTGAGGGACTGCAACTCAATCCCGTTGGTACTGGGCACCTGCAAGGAGACATTCAACCTCCTCTACCTAGAGGCAGATGATGACCAGGGCAGCCACTTCCAAGAGCATCAGTTCTCCAAGATTGATACCATTGCTGCTGATGAGAGTTTTACTCAAACTGACCTTGGAGATCGCATTCTCAAGCTCAATACTGAGGTACGCGAGGTGGGTCCCATGACCAAGAAGGGTTTCTACCTCGCATTCCAGGACGTGGGCGCCTGTGTAGCTTTAGTGTCAGTGAGGGTTTACTTCAAGAAGTGCCCACACACTGTGAGGAATCTTGCCTCTTTCCCTGATACTGTGCCCATGGACTCCCAGTCACTGGTGGAAGTCAAAGGCTCATGCGTCAATCACTCCAAAGAGGAAGAGCCTCCTCGAATGTACTGTAGCACAGAAGGGGAGTGGCTTGTGCCTATTGGGAAGTGTCTGTGTAACCCAGGATATGAGGAGAGAAGCAGCACCTGCCAAAGTAAGAAACATATTTTTTTTGCAACTATTTCTCAACAGTGCTCTCACACATGCCTTGCCATGCATTGATTCTGCATGTATAAATGCACGTGTCACTTCTCTTCTACACATTTCCCTTATTTGAACCTTTGGCCTAAACAAGCAGATTTTTTTAAAGCTGTAAAAGTAAACAGTGTGATATCAGGACTCTCACGCTTCATATCTGTCAGTCCAGAAGGTTTAATGTCAAATACACTCTCTGTGTGCATGTGTGTATATGTTTGTGTGTGTATGCATTGTTTATGTGAGCTCTTCAAACTAACCCCAAATTCCCAAGGTGCTAGGTGATTGGTCGGTAGTTATACGTGCATATTCCCATACATGTGAGTAGAGTGTTGTCCAGGTCCAGGGTGCAGCATATAGAGGTTCAATAGTAATTTTCTCTGTGACACATCATTAGCTATGGGAAGATTTTAAGCAGAGCAGAAAGATGGGACTGATAACACAGAAGAAAGGAGTGGGCTGGAGTGGATGGTGAATGATGGGATAGCTGCGGTGATTGTTGTGGGTGTTGGTGAAGGTAGCAATGAGTAGTCATTTGATGTGCTTTCAAAAGTATGCAAATCTGCATGCCTAAAATTGCCTTTCATGTCCTGACCAACAGGACTGGTCTTCTGTACTATCGTCACACATGTTATGCAGGGGACTATTTTTTGTTGCTGCTGGATGGTTTTTAAAGTGAGCTTGTCAGAATGATTGCAGTGATACTTTGGCTGCTAGAGTTAAAGAGTTGTGCTTGGCCAGTGGGGTGACACCTTGCTCTGCAACACATCTCTACATGAGAGTTTAAAGTATAGTAGAAAACATGTAAAATGCCTCTGATTGTTGTTGTTCCTCCTCACATCATTTTGCCTTAACAACTTTGTCAAAAGAAGTAAAGTTATCCATTTTGAGATAAAAAAAAAAAAGGGATTAGCATAAAAAAATGAAAATTTCAAAGTCTTCAATATCCATGGTGTAATGCATCATAAACTTCCCAAACATATATATTTGGATCTGGGTTTTAAATCTTGTAGACATGTACACAGATAGGACATCATTACACCACTTTACACAAAATTAAATTTCCTCTGTTTTGCTTCTGTGGCTGCTATAACAGCTTTCATCAATTACAGTTACAGTACTTCATCAGTGTTTCCATGCATAAAAAAAAGAAGAAGTAGAAAGTGGTCCCTGGTGTGAACAATACAATGCAGATGTGTTCAGTTCATATAAATGTAAATGCCACTATAGATATGATTACATTATATTACATTTATACATTTTTGTTTGATTATACAAAATATAAAATAGTGGCAAACAAGACCAAAGTTAGCTGAAGGCTTCCATGATGCTCTATATCTGCTCCTCTTTACTTTACTGTGAGATCTTCTCTGCTTAAGAAGCCAGACACAGCATCCATCTGAAAGCAGCCACCCCTGCACTGCGGCTGTCCCAGAATGACTTTAAAATTAAAACGGTGTTGAAGTTTCTGAAAAGGAAATCCATCTTTAGCATTCTAGGTTATTATAGTGGGTCCCAAATGGTCCCTTGTTCATCAGTTCTCTCTTTTCCAGAGCCATGCCCAGTGTTAATTAAAGATCAAAGATGGTCTCCCAGGTCAAGCTCCTGCTGTCAGGGCCAGGGGGAAGTGTTTTTTTTTTTTCCTGTTGCTGTGAACTCCAGGCCAACCTGTCTAACTGTACAGATAGGAGGGAAAACTTTTTCCACACTTGTCAGTATATTTTTCTGAATTTACTCATTAAAAGCCAAAGGTATCTACTGCTGAACCCCTTTGTCCCCGGTGATTAACATCTTCAGAGTAATTAGAATTTCTCCCAAGTGTCACCTGTGATTTTCATTTTTGGATTGCATTTATTTTGGTTTTGTTTTTCCAAATTACACAGAAAAAGTGTAATTTTTCATTTATATCTTTCTTATTTTTCTGCTTTTTGTCCCTATATTTGAAAGAGTACGACATGTCATTTCAAGAATGGGACATTGTACAGACAAATGGCTCACCCCTGTCCCCCCCTGCTCCCCCCCCTCCTCTTACTTCCTGCCTCTGTGAATTGTGTGAATGTTTAGATGTATTTGACAATCTCTTATTAGTTTCAGAGTGGTCTAATGGACTCTAATAAGGTCTTATGTTACCATGGAGTGGGACAGCTGCACCAACAGGCCCCCACAATCCCTGCATGCAGCCGTTGGGGGCCCCATCATGCAGCTTGCTCTCCAGGCCTTCTGTGTTAACAGATAGATGGCTGAATGGGGTTAGGTCATCCCAAACTGATAGCAAAAAGAAAAAAAAGACATATTTACAGTGCTACGAACAACAAGCCACAACATTTTCTGGGAAAAAGAAAATGGAGAAGTGGAGAATAAATAGCACTGTATATTGTAGAGAGATACTTCAGTGATATTAATTATAGACAAAGAAAACTCTTCTGTTGGTAAACTCTTCCGAGGCACCCCGGTGTCCTGAGAAATTTCTGTTGGTATTTGACAAAAATAAACAAATATGTTATTAAGATGCTTAAAAACACAGACAAACATTGAACTGATGAAACATTTATTTTTTCTGGCAGGAATAACAAGGTGGATTTAAAGACAAAAATGCTTGGACTAAGTATTGTTGACAGTGAAGATTAAGCACCTTTACTGAATATTTTATGCTTTGTTTTCTTTGATAAGATGCCTTGTTGCAGCACCTCCTCTCCTCCTTCTCTACTTTGTGAGTCTGTCTGTCTGTTTTTGATCGAGTGAAGGGGGAAGAGAAAGAGTTCGCAAGCAGTTGCTTTTGTTTACACAGACTCCAAAGTGTGTTTAAGGGCTTTAATAAAGTCGACTCTAGCATTAAACCATCATTATCTTTCTGGACTGTGTATGTGTGTATGTGCGTGTTTGTGTCCATAGTCAGCAATGTTTGTCAAAGCAAGGATGTTGTTTCAGTGGCGCCTTCAAAGGACCATGTGAATTCTGTCTGGCTTAGGCAAAGGGACACGGCAGTTATACGAGCATGTGCATGCTCTTTTGTGCATCTGAGTCAGACTGTGTCAATATAAACTTTACAATATTCCGCTATGTCTATATATATATATATATATATATATATATATATATATATATATATATATATATATATATATATATATATATGTATATATATGTGTGTGTGTGTGTGGTTTGAATCCATGTCAGAGCCGCGACTTTTATCCAATTTTTGTTGCGATGAAACTCTGTGAAAAGATAAGATGAAGATTATAATACAGTACAATGCGAATGGACGTGTCGCTGATCGCCTGGATTACTGTATGTTTTGTGAGCAGCCTTCAGCCTTTCCACACAGAGAATGTGAGGCCAGATTTAATCTCGCTAAGGCACTCTTTCATCTGTCAGAACAGACTGGAGCAGGTGAACCAACTCCTATCTACCATCAGTGTGAAATTCCTGCAACCCTAATTTGATCCTAAAACAGCAAACGCATGTCAGTTTGTGTACGCGTGTGCGACTGTGTGTTTGCGCATGCACGTTGCAAATGCAAGCAGCTGTTCGCTCATACGTTGACGAGAGACCTAAGTTTACATTCTTGCTGGATTTATCAAGACACACAATCCTGAAACCTTCCAGTAACGTAAAGCTTATTACAATTACACAGACAAAGTATCACACATAAGCCTCAGTTGTTACTCGCCAGCATTGCTTACCGTATGCTTTCACGATAAGAGGAGGAAGGCGAGCTGTTTTAAAAGTGGTTTTAACTTCTCTTTTTAAAATCATTTGCCACTGGCGACTGGACCAACACCAAATAAAAGTTCATTTTCCCTTTCTGTTTCCTTCCTCTCCATTCATCCCAGCGCCCGATCGACTTGGCTGCCGGATCAAAGCCCATCGTCCATCTCATGTCAAATGTTTTATTTCACTCTCCACTCTTTCACTTAAGTGATTTAGCTGCTGCCCTCGTGCACTGAACTGCATGGCTTTCAAGCAGACATTCTGGACTCACATTATACATCTTTCACTGACACTGTCACGCAAACCTGCAACAGCTTGGTCAAAGAAATACTCAAGCTTAGCCTGAAGATATTCAACACCGACTTTAGCATCTTATAAGACGATTATGTATAGAAAGACAAGAAAATAACTTCTTCCCTGAAACACTTATTTGTTGTTTATTCCCAATCTACTGACTCGCTATCATGCAATTTGGATGGCCCATATATTATCACCATAACAGGAAAATATATGGCCAATCCAATTTGCATGAAGCTGGTTGTAAGAGCTAAATGCCAGCATGGATTCACTGTTGTTCTTTTTGTGACAAATGTCCATCTATTTTTGTTTTGGACTCTCCCTGCCCCCTAGTGATCAGCAATCCTTTAATGCAACTACATGTTTCATATAAAAACCCTGGATTTATAAAAAAAAAAATATTACATTGTCAATGGCCCATGTATTTTATGCACACACACGTGAGAAAAATACTCTTAATATCCCTGCAGAGCTCCTACAGTTATGCTTAATATTTTTCGTGTGTGTGTGTTTTTTCCATGCTGTTGCTGTAGTGTCTTTGTTGTATACTTTTCTGTCAGACTGTTGAAGTTGAGTGCTGTGAATTCATGGAGCTGCTGGCTCTCCTCTGGTGCTTTGGAAGGACTCTGTTTGTTTGTGTTGGCCATTATATAACTGCCCAGCTCTCACAAAACATGTCACTTGTACCCGCAAATTTACACAAACCCACAAACCAATTGAAATGCACATATACGTAGCACTGCCTTCTAAACTGCATTTATTATTTCTAACCCACGACAAAACTAAAATTTGTCATGCCTTCTTTTCTGCATTCAGGTACATTTTTACACATCTGTCTGTTGTAGCACTTATGTGTCCAGTTCACTGAGTGGTGTGGTGGGACATTATTCAGTTTTCCAGCAGAATCCTCCTGCACTTCATATACCGTCCTTCCCACATTCATGATGAAGAAAGCAGCCTAGCTCAGTATAGCAATAGCCTGTACTATTCGGTATTTGGTTCTTTAATGAAGGGCACCTTTGCTCTTTGTGGTTGAGAATGGAGGTCTTTTTTAGACTATTGCCACACACACATTTAAAAATCGAATCCAGGCAATCACATCAGTTAAATCTGTCCCATGTGTCACTGTGTGTGTTTGCGTGTGTGTGTTTGGATGGGTGAATTGAGCATTATACAGTACACGGCTCTGTTCTAACACTGGTGTTCCATTGCATCGGTCTCCTCATCCCTTGTCAGTTTAGCTTAGTGGGGATGCTTTTTCTGCTGCAGCGTTTTGGCTGTGTGCTGCCTGGCATGTAGCCGCTTTGGAGCTGAAAAGAAGAAAAGAGGCTAGAGAAAAAAGACAAGGGGTGGATTGAGTGCTTCGGAGAGAAAGGTTCAAGATCATGATGCTAACTCTACATTATATGTAGTTACACAAAATTTACACCCCACCCTGATGTAGATCAAAATTAATTTTACACAGTCTTTGTTAAAAATAGGTTAAAAAAATATCGGGGGGGATTCATATCAATCGCCCTGCCACCCTTATACTAACTCTCATTTCACAGCAGCTAGGAGACTATACTGTATGTGTGAATTATGTGTTTGTTTGTGTGTTCAAGCAGGTAAAAAGGACAAGAAGTGTCACAAAAACAGACATAATTACAGATTTTATTGAGCTGTAGTGTAAGTGGATGAAAAACCTCAGCAATGATCTTGAATATGCTTATTTACTATAGGGCGTATACGGTGTATATGAGACAAAGAGAGAGAGACCACATTCATCCACTGATTCATTTGCAGCCTGAAATATAGCATCAAAGTCTCAGTTCATCTTTAAATCACTGTGTACTTCCTTATCTCTTTGTGTAGTCTTATAGTATATTGATGCATCGTTTGTGTGTGTAGGTGTGTGTGTGTGCATATGTGGCTGGCATTCAGGAAGCGGTAGCCAAGGAAGCAGGAAAGGTTTGCTCATTCTTGGTATTATTGCCTGTTTACTTTTCTCTTTATGAGCCTTCCAGTGCAGGCTGGGGGTAGCGGGTAAGCCTGTCAACCCAGAGCACTGGTGCTGTTGGGACTTCAAAGCTTTTGGTAACCACAGGCTCAGGAATTCAAGTTAACACACAGTCACAGACAAATATACACAAATGCACACACAAAACCGTGCCTGTAGCAGAAACAAGAGGGATAGATAGATGGGGTGTTTATTTGTTGGAGAGGCCCCTGCCAGTTGACCGAACCTCTTCACAGCGACCAGTCTTTGTGTATGTGTGTGATGCATGTGGGTGTTTGTGCCTGATCTGTTCACAGAGATAGAGTGTACAGGCAGTATGTGTGTCCAGACAGAAAACAAATACACAAAAAAAAAAGAACAGCATATGTATAGATGGACATGCATAGCTTTGATTTTGGTGTTACGGCCATATCCACAGATGCAGCCCATGGGTGTAGCTTAATACTGATGGATGATAACTGTGGATTTAGCAATACATTTTAATCTCAGGGCATCTAGTACTCCCATTTTGCCAAAAGCAGCTCTATCACAGACATATGCGCAAAGTGTCTGTTTGGCTTCAGTGCCGTGATACATCAGCCAAAGTTGATCACTTTGTGAAAGTTTGGAAGTTTTGTGTTTGTACTTTGCTTTGTTTGACAATAAATTTCATCTTCATTTGCTTTCAGTGCTTGTACAAGTATGTGGTTAAGTTTAGGAAAATAAGCTTTGGTGAAAAAAAAAAGTTTTAGGCTACTTAAGCATAGACAAAACATTTAAATAAGAAGCCGAGGGGGCCTAAACAACAGTTATGTGTTGATTCATAATTAGGATCTTCCTTACCATTACCAAAAAAAACCCCCCATCATAATATTGTCACCAAATCCGCAACTGCAACAGGTTTGGCATCAGTATTTGACCACTCCAAGAATGCATGTGAGCATATGTGTCATTGTTTCAGTGGAAAGTCAAGGACTGAAGGATGGACACCAGAGTAAATGTTTAGTATACATGTAATGTAACACAGGAGGGAAACGGTGCAGTACAATACGGCAGTCACTCCATCATTTCTGATAGATGAGAAGCAAGTAGTTGGAAAGAGCTGGAGGAGGAGATGGGGAGGTGAAGGCAAGGAAGAAAGAAAGCAGCTGTCATTGGGATGTAGACCCCCGCTGTTAACTGGTGCTGAATGTCGGTTTTATGATTTATGATGTCACCGGCATTAATTTGACATCTGCGTCATTCTTTCTGCTTTGCTCCTCAAATTGTTTTCCACTTGTGCTATTTTAAAACATTTCTGCATATTAACCCATGCAGTGATTATCCACGATAGTTTAAAACAGGCAGGTGTGTCACAAGATGAAATGACTATGTGTGACATTTACAAAAGTCAGTGCATATTTAGCTTTTCTTTGGAACTGCTTAACTTATTGTAATTTAACCTATCACCTTAACATATTCTACTCAGTTGTATGTTCACTTTTTATTTAAAAAAGACGAATCAAAGGAAAACACAATATTATTACAAAAGGAATTCTAGAAACACCATTAGTAAGCAAGCCTTATCTATCTATCTATATATATCTATATATATATATATATATATATAGATATATATATATATTTGTGTGTGTGTGTGTGTGTGTGTGTGTGTGATTCTTTCTTGGGAAACTGGATGCAGCATAATCAGAAGCTCTTTTGTATTTTAAATTATTTCTCCACTTTCTGCAATGACTTTTTTTTGTATATCTGTGCAACCATAACCAAGCTCCATTACCACTTTCAGTTGGTAATGGAGCTGACTGACTGCACAAAAGACATATTAGAGGACCATATAATGTCAGAAAATACTGTAATGAAACATTCATTAGAATGCTACTACTACCAATAATATGCCTACTTATACTAGAAATTGATATTCAGCCTACACTTATATCACATTCTTAATTAAAGTTATGAATAAAAGAGGCCTAATAATGTAAATCTATTTTGTGTGATCTCTGCTGTCCTTGGTGCTGAAGCTGCAATCTCAGACACTTCTAGGCTGCGACTGTCAAGTGTCTCACTTATCTAAGCCCGCACTGCAGGCATGTATAGTGACACTGAGTAGTTGTCAGAAGCATCATCTTATTGTATAGATGAGATGCGTTCAGTGGAGAGAGCCCTCTCAGTGTCATTTCAGTTGAAAAACCCTAGCGTCACCACATAAATGTCTGTCTTCGAGCAGCTGTCTGATCTTGCTGTGCTGCTGCATCACAGATGTCAGCATAACAACCTTTCCGTTTTAACAAACGCTACATTCTTTAATGTCAGCCAAGCAAAAAGAAAAAAAGGAAAAATGAAAACTTCTGAAGGTTAGGGCACAGCATGGAAGTCTGGTGGTAATTCTGCAGTGAGGCCTGAGTCAGTTAATGTAGAGACAGTTACCGTTGATGTGGTGGCACATTAGAACTGATGTACTTATTTGTCAGATACCTCTGTTGCTACAGAAGCCTCCTAGACATTCAGATGTTTTATGATATCTGATATTTTTTTCTTTTCTGCATTCATATGCTGCTCTAATGCTAAGTTATGTGACACATATCAATACATCATAATCAGTATTATCTAAAACCTTGTCAGACTGACTTTGTTGTGGAAGGTTGTTGTGTAAGATAACAGTATTTTAGACTTGGCTATAGCCAGTTTAAGTCAATTATTTGTACTGCGCAATATACAAACAGGGAATCTCTATATGCTATATATGGTAAAGCAGGTAAACATCAGAGGTAAGACTTAATTAGCATACTATAATGCAATTGACGGCTAATTTGACACAGCAGCCTACAGTCTGCAAAAGCAACCACAAATGATCTGCAAGGGCAACAAGGACGGCACAATGTCCACCTAACCCAATTCCTTGTTACACAAAGTCAAATCAAGTTTAATTGTTTTATTTAGCCCAGTTTTGATTTAACCCCGTATATCCCATAGCACCTGAGGGCAGCTCTTCTAAATTCATACAATTCATTGTTTTTCTGTTGCGTAGTTTCTATGATTGTCTATGTATGAAAACATTGTTATACAGACTGTTTTTTATTCTATGTGAATAATATCAATTCTCGTATGTCAATTACATATTTTCGCAGTATTTTTCAGTTTTTCCTCCTGAGTCACCTCAAATGCCTTGATGGCATTCGTCTGTAATAAGAATAGCCTGTCAGTGTGGCATGTCTATTAACTCTTCAAGAAGCTGAAAATCTTTGTGAAAGGAGTCCAAGGAAAGGCAATGAGTCAATGGAGCATCAATTCTGTTTAGTGACAGTGATACTGAGGTGATACTTTACTGCCTTAGGTGCTTTTTTTTTGTTAGTGTTAGCTAATGACTGCCAGTGGTGTTAGGAATTGTTAGCCTCTGTTAGGTGGTGTTACTGAAGTGTTATTTGAAGTAAAGCTAATCCTCTCAGCAGCTGGTTTCTATGAAATTAAACTGTTCAGTGCAGGGAAAGTATGCTCTTTTTTTAGGATACTTGAGTCCAAATTATGGTCCTGGTATAATTTTAGCTTATAAACTGGTGTTGTTGTTGTTGCTATAGTTGCTAATGGTCAGCTGTCCGGAGACGATTTACTTTCCTCTGCAGGAGAGTTTCACATCTCATCTGCTAACAATAACTTAGCTAAATGCAACAATGCTGTTTATGTATGGGTTTTTTGTATGCTAAAGTATTGATTGTAGTTCAGGACATGAGGCTTTAAGTAAGGAGGATGGAATGAGATTGAGATGAGGGAGGAGAGTGCCTACATAGAGGAAGGAGGAAAAGATGACAGAGTGAGCAAGGACTATTCATCCCAGGGTCCAGTTGCCTAGGTAACCCTCTAATTTATTTACTACTCTGCCATTAGTCAGTCACCAATAGCTGCGCTGGATACTTAAATCAGTCACCTCAAAGTTGAGAAAAGTTTAGTGGGACGTGCTCACAGTTTTTTAAAATTATATATTATTTATTTTTTTCACATTTAGTCCTCGAATGTCTATGGTCTCTGGTCCCTGTATATCTAAGAGTGGGGTTTTTATTCCTTCTTTACCCTCTTTTGTATATTTGAATGCGCTTGTTTCCTTCTACGTGTGTTTGCTTGTGAGTCATTGACCTTACTACCGTGACCTTGGTGCTAATATTGTTTGCGTCTTCCATCTTAATCACTTCTGAAAGATGTGGGGCTTCACAGTTCCTCTGGGATCTATATGTGCTTATGTGTATAAGAGTGAGAATTAGTACGTGACGTACAGTAAGCCTTTTAATGTTACAGCGATCATTAGAGAGAAGGTGCTTACTATGACAGCAACCACTGACACATGTCGACACACACACACACCAAATCTGAGTCTGTTTTTACTGGTGGAGTATTATTTAATTTTTTTGTGTCTATTCATTCTTTTATTACATTTTTTTTTAAATAGATGCCATAAATGACTTTCCCGCTTTATGTTTTAAATAAACCCCAGCAGAAGTTGTTTGTTTCAATACAGCACTTCTAGCCTTTAAAAAGATTTTGTTTTTGAGTTTCCAGATCCAATTTCTGTATTTCTATGCCTAAGGCGCAGTTAGTTGTATGTAATAACAGAATATGTTGCCTTTGAGAGTAGGATTAAGGCTTTGATAAAGAAGTGCCTTACTTTTCTGTATATTGAGCTGTGCTTTTAGTTAAAGAGGCCATGATTGGATCGGTTTCCATGTTGAAGCTGTACAGGAAATGGACTGAACCAGTGCCTGCTGCCCTGAATTTAGGTGTACTTTGATTTTGTTTACAAGTGTGCATGAAAAACATGTTGGGAATATGTCTGTGGTTTTATATGTATATATATTGTGCCTCTGTGGTTAAGAGAAAAAATGACTTACATGTGTTTTTGTTTTGACCCGCAAACTTAAGTTTGCTCCTGGAAAATTATAGAATTATGACGACAAGCACTGTGGAGACAGCAGTTGAAGTTGAACTTTAGGCTCCTTTAGTTGGTGCAAGAGCTCAATGAAGGTGGCAAACCTGGTAATAATATCAGGTATGTCACAACCGGGAGGTCGAACGCTGGAAAGTGGACTCAAATGCAGATAGCATATGGAGACTTGGAGGTATAGTGGAAAAAATAAAAAATAAAAAAAGATTTGTGAAGATTTATTTTGGCACATGAAAATGGAACACGCAAACAGAAGTACTAAACATGAACTAAGGGCGAGAGGGAAAACACTAAACCTCTGAGTTTGCTCAATTACAATACTAACGTAAAGCTTCACACCAGGGGACTAAGAACCTGTAACAGACACTGTGACTGGCAAGAACTTCAAAATCACTAAATATTACACAAAAGTACTCTATGAGATGCTGTGACGCAAGCAAAACTATGAAGCACTATTCTTGGCTAGAGCAATCTCAATGATAATCAAACATGTAAACAAGAATCACACCGCGAGTACAGCAGCAGAGTCCAAAAGAAAAGGTCGCTCTTAATGAACTGGGGAAAAACAGCCTGGGCTCGATACTGGGTATTTTCCGGAGCAGGCACACTTAGGTGGAAGATTACAGGGCAACACTCACTGAGTCACTGAAACAAAGGAGAGTGAAGTCAGAGCGAGCCCAAGCAGCAGTCTGGGGAGTGAGGGCTAAAATGCATTAGTCTTACTTTTCTAGGTGGAGGTGAGGCTTGGGGGGAAGAAAGTCCAGGTGAGGCTAAAACAGTTCACGTCACTCACGACGAGGTCTTGGGCAGGGAGGCAGGCAGGTGACTACGCCGAGAAAAGAAAACAAACCAGCGACTGAGAGTTGAGCAGGTTTATGACGGCGAGATCCAAATTTTCCTGAAGCTGCAGAGGCCGAGAAGACAAGTTTAGCTCCAGAAGACACACTAAAACAGGATTTACATGTCTGTGACTTTCACTGACGAGAGTTAGCTGACGTTCCAGCAACGAAAGTTTGAGAACGCTGGTCTTAAGAGCCTGCCAGCTGATTGCACACAGGTGCAACAAACGAGGAGGTGTGGCAAACCCCTGCCCAGTGATGGATTCACTGGCATGCTGGAAAATCCCGCACTCACCCAGACCATGACAAAATAGGCCGAAATGAGTGGTACTTCAAGGTAGATCTGATATTTACCTGAAAAGGTTTATTTTATCTCTTTATTTTTGGTTTTTGTTTAGTTTTTTTGACAGGCCATTTTGCTGAAAAAAATGAAAAATCAGCGAATGGCACAGACAAATAAGTGTACTCTACTTACTCATTCCTCCTTGCATTGCCTTCTTCTTTATGTGAAGAAACACAAAATAAAGTAAGCAGAGGATAATATATATCTGTTTTGGTGCCCCTGCAGAAGTTTCTGATGTCCCAGACAGTGCTGTCTTCCTGAAATGATCCATAGACTCAGACGCCACGCATCCTTGATTCTTCCTCCTCCAACAGTTGATAGAGATAAAGTAAAAGGTCTCTGCACTCATTTAATGCATACTCTAGCCATCCCCATCCTTTCGCACGAAGAAGAGTGGTGACATTTTACCTTCATCAGTGGCGGTTAACTTAAAAATGGTGTCAAATGGAACGACATGCCCGGCGGTGTAAATGTGCATGCATCTGTGTGTGTGGGAAAGTGTTCATCTGTGAGAGAGGAATGGGTCATTTGTGTGTGAGAAATATGCTGCTGCTGTGTATGCATGTGAGTGCATGCACAGTTTTTGGTGCTGATTAAAGGCAGTCAGGCCTCAGTGATCAGGCCTTCTGCTTGCACTTCGAATGCCAAACACAACCGAGGATTCCCAGTGCAGCCAAGCATAGAGTCTGCAATGCTAGACCACACTGGACAACCTTAAAGGACTGCAGCTGTGTGCATGTTTTTCATCTTTTTATTCTCCTTTATGCTCTTCACAGACAACATAAAGTTATATAGATGGGGAAAAAAAGTTTTCAAAAAGCCACTTTTTCTCCATCTTCCAATTTTCGGCATCTAAACAAAGCACTACTGAGTGTGCGAGTCTTAGTCTTTATGTATTCCTTCCTAAGCTTTAACTCTGATTTGTCAAGCAAACTTTTAAGCCATTCATGCTGTACGAGCAAAAGTTAGACTATGGGAGTTTCGACGCCACAATTCATCACCCTGACATTTAAAGGAAACGTCTGTTCCAAGAACTTGGTCAATATTAATGTTTTTGTGTTGCAAGTTCTTGCAGACTTATTGAGCCATCACAATAATATCATGATAAGATGCATGATGCAACACCTATTTCAAAATCATTCGTGCAGCCCTTTCTTTTTTTTTTCAGCATAGCCCCATAATGCTGTCTTTTATTAATCCCAGATTTGTGTGCCAGGAAGTGTTTGCACTGCCAAAAATGTTAAACGCCACTTCCCTCAAAACAGAGGTGTCTCTGTGTGCCTTTCTCTCAGCCTCTCCTCTTCTAGAGGCTTGAGTGAAGTGCCACTTATACCAGGACAAAGAATCCAACCTTTAAAGGTTGAGGGATATTGCAGAGATGACCTTTCTTACAATTACACACACTCACTACACACACACACACACACACGCACAAATATGCATGGAAGGTTGGGGGTGCAGTGTGAAGATGAGCAAAGTAAAATGGCAGACAGCAATGTCCAACAAGATTACTGTACTCATCATCCACAGATTTCCAACCTCCACCAATTCATTTCCTTCCGCCTCTGTCTGTTCAAATGGATGGCACCAGACATTTGTCAAGGTGAAGGTAGAGCGCCCCATGCCTCGCAATACAACCAACCAATTTTTCCATTCTTCCGCTCTGCTAGTCTTTTGCTATTAAGTGTTCAATTTCAGCACCTGGAGGTGATGCCAAAGAGCAAAGCCTCCAGGAATGTTAGAGAAATCTCACTGATTAATGCAACACCCCTGCACTCACTCCTGCCTGTTTCTAGTGGCTTTGTACTGCTGTTGATGCAAATGCCTACAGTGATGTGCACTGTGCTGATACTTGTGTTGCACAAAAATCTGTTTTGTTTTGTCCTGTCCATCTGATACATTAATTTCATAAACACGTAAACAGGACAGCTGATTCCCTAAATTGAGTTAGAAATTAATTATGCAGTGTGACGCTGCAATATTTTTCTTGTGTATGTGTGTGTGGATTTAGTATTATCAGATGTCAATACAATATGGCAGAAAAGCTCTCCAGTGAGCATGTGATAAATATGAATTAATAGAATGATAGCAGCATTCAGACAATAGAACAATAATGATAATAATAAGAAGAAGATATTAAAGAAATTTCCACTTTTCAGACTATTTATTTTCATTCTTGGTGAATTGCAATTTCCTGGTCAAAGAGCCTCACTCGTTGCTATGCATGTGTGTGTGTCAGTGGGGGTGGGCTGAGGATGACAGCTCAGTGCCAGAGGTAATTTAGGTGTATTGTATTGATGAGACCTCAAATCTAATGAGCTTTAGCCAATTAATCCATCGATTTACATGTAAATGGCTCCTGAAAGGTTACTGGCTGTGGCTGCCATCTGCATGTACTTACCATGCTAATGTTGTGCTGAGTGACACTCAACACGAATGCAGAAATTTAGGAGCTGAGAGACTAAAAGTGTCTCAGGGAGAGAGAGAGACATGACTGCTTGATCTTTGATAGATTGCGCCACATCCCATTATCTGCAAAATAGGGTGTTAATTGCAATGCCATACATCAACTGTGGGTGCACACACCTTTTAATTACGAAACAAACATCTTTGATCTGTCAATCTCCCACTAGACCCCTGCACATGAGGAGTTTTTTTAATGTAGGTTCAATATTTTTTTTACTTCATTGATATTCATAATTTGGTAAAAAAAAAAAAAAAAAAGGTATTTGAGTTTTTGTGTTTCATTACTGTCTCAAAAGCTAGAAATAGTCATAAAATTTATAATGATAAGAAATAATCTTACCTTTCTGTACTCTGTAATATCTGTGATCATGAAAGTGTCATTTGGGTGTGACATGATAAACAATTATTCTGCATTCCTCTCTTGCAAACCTATTCTAGTTTTACAGTAATTGATATTCCAAGTATCAGTTTTAAGTTTCCTTTAAGTGTGAAGAATAGCTCATCCTAGCTGTGCTCTTCCCGAGTCTTGCTATCAACTAGCATACTGGCTGAGGTTCAGCTTTAATTACGAATGTGCTCAGCTTAACTGAGATACTCAGTAAATTGTCCCCAGGTGGGGAAAGAATAGGCTCTATCGTCATTTCTCATAACTGCAGTTGAGCTAATTATGATGGTGAGTGTGTGCAAGCGGCTTGTGCTGGCAAAGCCTTTTCTGTCATCTGTGTATGTTTAGGGCCACTTGAGAGTGGAAGCTTCTACGTGCATTTGTATGTGTATGCTTTGGTGTACACTGTGTGTGTGTATGTCTGTGTATATGTTTATGTATATCTGTTTGGAGTTGTGTGTGCGAGTGGATATGATGCTTTGAAGCACTTTTTCTGTGTGTGTGTGTGTGTGGGTGGGTGTGTTTGTACATTCAAGCATGGCGAGACTACAATTGGCACATGCTAAAACACGAAACTTCCAAAGCCAACAGTTCTGTTAAGTGAGATGTGCTGTGTTATAATGATGCCATCTATCATTCCTTTCATCTCTCCATTCCTTTATCCCCTCACTCCTCCATCACTGTCTCTGTGGCCTCATTAATTTAGCCCGGACTATTTATGGGCCTATAAAAACAATAAGGAAAGAGAGTAAGGGTTTTACTGGCAAAAAAAGATACTTCCAAAGCATGGGAAAGATGAGGAAGCCTGTCAAATTAGATGGAGCATACCACATAATTTTCAGTTAATTGCACTTGACCCTTAACATCTGGTTAACATTGGACAATGGTTACAAATACCCAGTATTCATTTGAAAAATTAAAAGTACTTAAGTCAATATTTCATACAAAAACTAAAATAAATAAATAAATGGGAATTTACTCTGGCTATGCAGACAGATTTTTAAAAAACCAAACACAGGCTACAATGCAATAATTTGAGGTTAGAATTCATTAATATTGAAGGTAGCATTGTAGGACAATTAGAGCACATTCTTAAACTTTCACAAACTGTTGAACTGTAAACTTCATATCAATTTTAATATGAGCAGCCATGCCTCAGGTGGTAGAGCAGGTTTTCCTGACATTAGTGGTTTGATCCATGACACTCCACTCAAATGTCTTTGGTCAAAACCCTCTACCCCAAATAGCTCATGATGGCAGGAAAGCTCAATCATCTTTAGCATGTCCGTGAAACAAAGTAATTGAGAAGCTATTTTTTACTGTTTGTAAAAAGCACATATTTAAATTGTGTTATTGTGGTAATTTTTGTATGTTTACCCTTACATATACAAGTTTGTACTGGGTGCACTTACTTCACCTCTGTCACAAGTATGGTGTAAGTTTAACATGCTATAATTTGTCTTTAGAAGCTGATGCCTCACTTTGTATATTTGCAGCACCCATAACCATATCTACCCAATAGGCCTCTATTGTTTCTTCATGCCTCAAGTTGAATAAACTTCAGCAGTGAGATGTAGAACATCTACAGCAGCCTTATCTCTGTTATCCAGCTGAAAAAATAAAGCATTGTTCCAAGAGAACTGTCAACAACAACAGATAGACAAAAGTCTGGTACTGTGCTTCTTGATGATGCCAATCTGGAATTGTGTGATCAAAATAAACGACATTAGTGTGCGAGTAAGACAGTGTTTAAAATACATGTGGGTTTTTGATTACATGAACATGACTGTTGCTTATTTTTATTTGTAATCTGTCAGTGGAAAGCTGATTGACAGCTGAATTAAATTTGTATTATAACTCACTGTTAAAAACACAGTAAGATCAGAATTAGATTTGTGGGGACAAAAATAAGGTCATAGTTAGCCTGGCTGACAACTGTGCAGTTATTCCTTACCCATACCCTGTAGTCCTGGGAATGTTCTCCCTACCATTTGAGGTCCAGTGACTTTAAACTGCAAGACTTTCTGTCAGCCAGTGAACCTGGGTAACCTGTAGTGACTAACAATGAAGTGTAAAATGCACTAAAGATTAGTCTGTGAGGGGTTGTAACATGCTTGCTGGGTCTTTTAAAGCTTAAAAAAATGGGCTTACATGAGAATACATAGAACTCAAGGTAACCATAACAGGAGGCCGCTCACATGTACTGTTGTCAGATACACTGGAAGGATGATTTTATGTTTGCTTAAGCAGTAGAGTACTCTGAAGGTTTGAAAGAAGATCTGAGAATATCATCATAACTCGGAAAATCTCTTGTCGGTGCAACTAATCAGTTATCTAAAAAGAAATAAAGAGTGTGATGAGTTCAGGAGATAACGTGTAAAGATCCTGAAGTTGTTTTCACGTTTCTATGCATTCTGCATCTGCCTGAGATGACAATCGTTCACCAAGTTTCTTTTTAATGATGGACTACCGTGAGTAGCTGTTATTGGGAAGAGTGGGGTTATCACCCTGCTGTAGAGTGAAATACCATGTGCTCGCCCAGCAGGATAACATTCCTGCTGGCCCCATGATTTCCTCAGGTCATTCATGCAGTTCTCATCCCCACTGTAATGGCATTGTACTGGGGCTCAGCTGCCCCACTAGGCCCCCCACGTTTCCCCCTTTGGCCTCCCTGACAGCACTGCCCTTCAGCTGCCTGTCAGCCACACCAAGTCCACGATGGTTGATGGGAGCTCAATGGGAGAATGGGGTCAAGGATGGGGTTAATATAGCTTTTAGTTAGCTTGAATTATTTTTTATTCATTTTTTTTTCACCACAAGTATGACTTTCATAAGTTTCTGGCAAAATTTGAATTGCTTATCACAAGTGCATATTTTAGATTTCCTCATATGAGGCGTGAAGTATAATTCATAAACTAAAAATTGAGGGGAAAAGTTAGTGGCAAAGAAGAAAATCAATTGCCTTAAACTACACTTCGCTCTCGATTTGTCTCTTGATTTCATCTCTGTCTCAGCTTAACATGAAATATATGTAATAAAGTGGCAGGCACATAACAAAGGAAATCCAAACCGCCTGCTATTTTCTGAGTTAAATGCTATTTGATCCCTTTACATACAAAAGATAATTTCATGACGTTGCCTGAGCAAAGCAGAAGAATTCACAGCATCTGCTGCATTGACAAAGTGGATGTGTGGAGTGAAAGCAGAGCAAGAAGAACAACATCTGCCACTACTTATAAATTCAACGAGTATGCATCACACATCTTTTCTCAAAGATTCTCCCTTTTTTCCGGCATTGTGTGTGTGCAAAGATGGCTGTTCATCATTATTCAAGGACAGAGCTGATTAAAGGTGATTAAGCCCTTCCCATCCATCACTCTCGCCTTTCAGCCTGTCACTAGCCCCAGTATTAAGGGGGGACACCAGCGTATGTATGCATGATTGTCTCTGTGTGTGTGAAACGGGGGAAACAGACAATGTCCATCCAGCTATGTGTTTTCCTAAATATTCGCCATTACCCTAATTGCAGACCATTTCTCAAGTAGAAAGAAACAATATACATGGTTCCTTAATAATGTTGCTTAATGCTAAAATAATACACAAAAGGATTCAAATTGTGGTTTCAGCTTAAATGGCCCATGGAAGCACATTCTTTACAAGACTCTTTAGCAACCCTATGATGAATGTCCTCTTTCTCCCTTGATGAATGATGCCAGTGAGAACCTTTCTGGCTCCTGCCATTCCTCATAATAACAACTTTAAGTAATGCTAACTAATATCTTTAAGAAGGGAAATTTTCAGGAGGAAGGATTAATTAATTGATTTACTGTTGTGGTTTCTGGTTCCTATGGAAAATACAAGAGAATTAGTAATGCCGTCAATTAAATGTTCCACAAACAGTATAGACTGTGGGAAAAGAGGAGCTTAACTAAGTTGATGCTGTCCTTGGCAGATTGTCATTGTATTCATTAATTTCACATAAGGCACTTGGGATAAGACCTTAAAACTGGATTTCTTTGTGTCTGCAACATGTAACTGTTCCCATGGCAGGTAAAGCTTCTGAAACGGTTTTTAGACTATCATGACGTACTATAAGTCTTGAGCTTTTTGAGATAGAGTGAGGGACGTTTTACACAGTGTGAAGTTCATTGTTGATTGTGTATATGCATTCATGTACAATATGTTTGTGTCACTAGATTGTATTTGTAGGGATGCAAAAATGACATAAGTGGTGTCTGGAAATGTTGTATTTCTTGTCTCAGTTGCCAGTTCCATCAGCGTGACTAACTGGCGACACAATATACATGATTGAGTTTATCAGTTAGTGTGCAAGGTTTGTATGAGTGCCTGTAAGAATGTAGGATCCAGAGCAGAGCATATTTTGTAATTGTCATTTAACATTTGTGTCCCACTGCAATGTGCTGGAGCTTCACAATCTCCCACTAACATTAGCTCTGCAGGGCGCCACACTTTTGCTGAACCTGCACTTCTCCAAGTATCTCAGCCTCACTATCACCAAACATCATCTTCTCTGCATCCCAAGGGCACAGAAAGTCACCGAAACAAAAGTTTGGGAAGGCATGATTGTGTCAGTTCTGAATAAATGAAGGTGAAAAGCATTTCAGATTTTTGATTTATTAGCATTGTTTAGGATAACTCTTTAGTCATGGATACTTTTATAACCATATAAAGCACACATTAATTACATTTAATATAATAATGCTCTATGATACAGCTTACAGTTTTTTCAGTAATCTATGGCTCCGCCTTGGTAATTAAGTCCACATTCCCCATGAACCTACCAGGTATTGCAGCTATATGACAATGATATCAGTTAAAATATGCTAGTGTAGCTCTTCTTTCATATTTATAAACTGCATATATTGTTCCTCATCCTAAACAGTCTTTGCATGTTTAATAATTAAGGTTTTGCCATTATTTCAATTTATCTTAATTTGTTTCCAGTGCATTGTTTCACAGGGCTTTTATTCATTCCCACAGCAACTGTGGTGGTGTGCGGTTTATCTGTGTGCGTGTTCAAGGAGTTTGTTTTAAATGGACTCATGTGAATTCTATCTATGAGTCAGTGCTGACTCATTATCCCAAACCCACTTTCCACACAACATCTTGTTTACACACTCAGCAGGATTTTGTGCCTGTCTTTGTATGTTTGGGCATGTGCCTTTAATTTGATTAAAGCGGGTGTGCGCTCATCTGAATACACATGCGCTCATAGGTATTAAATGTCACACACAGTAACACATAGGATGGTGTGTAATCACATGTGAAAATAATTACAAATGTATAAAAATAAGCATTACTCGCTGACATTAACTCACCTTACATGTCTGTACGCTGCGCCAGCCGAGGGTGATGGGAGACTGAGAGTAGGGGCAGAGAGAAGAGCTGGGAAGAAGAGGGTAAGACGAGAGTCCTGATGTGTATTTTGATCGTGCCAGGATGTCTGGCCCTGTCTGTGGTTCACCTGCGCTGGTCTGTCACTCACACAAGCCCACACACGCACGCGTAACCTCATAACACTGATAGGAATAGGCAAAGCATAACATACACACATCTCAATCAAAAGTTTCTGTTTCATAGGAAGGTTTTAGAGAGGTTTCTCCTCATTCTGTCTCTCTGTCTTTCTCTCTGTGTGACCCAGTAACCATTGCCCATGAGTTTTTCTCTCTGCCTCCCTCCCGCCGTCTCTCTCTCTCTCCTCTTTCTTAGCAGCAACACATGGTGGGACACCCGTGGTGAGGTGTGTCATTTGAGGAGTGATTTAGTGCTGTTCTACCCCAACCACTGCTGAGCCACCTGCCCCAGGAATCCTGCTCTATACACACACAGAGACACACATTTACACACAGATGCAAGCATATGATGGACACATACTAACAAAGTGGTTAAGCACTACCAAAACCTCTAAATGCTCTGGTCTCTACAGCCTGATTAGACCCCATTGTGCTATTTTCACAAATTCTTACACACCAGCTCTGAGTGGATCATGAACTGAGGCATTCTTCTGTATATTCCCCATTTTTTACTAGCTAATTAATCTTTTACAAGGGGACCTGTAAGTGGCCACTGTCCAGTTTCAAAGATGTTGAAACACTGTTCACTAATTATATGGCAACAATTTATTCAAGCTCCTCTAAAAGTAATCCAAAATATGTAACAGCATTTGTACATTATTTCCTTGAGGAGATGTGTTTTTCCATTACAGCAGTATAATACAGTTACTGGCTGTAATGGACAGCATTAAAAAAGCTTGATTTTGCACATTGTATATAATGGAATAAAGCATAAAACAACACTAATCTGAATGGTCAACACTGTAAGTAGAATGGGCTTCAATGTTGGTATAAAGCTGAGAATTTCATTATTATTATGTTTATATGAAACCTTGATTAAATTGCCTGTTATATTCCCTGCTACATATGGGGGAATCTTATTGGCCCCCTCACGCCTGCACTGTACAAATACATTCTGACCTTCCTGTCTTTGTCAGAAATTTGTTCTGTTGTTCACTTTCAAGGTGAGAACTAATGAGGTACGTGCAACATATCTGATTTAATGTGATTTTTGAGATAACATTGCAATGCACTAGGGTAATTAAGTCTTTAAAATCAGGTGCATCCTAGCTTTAGATGAAGGACCTTTTTTTTTTTTTACCATTTCTAAACTCTTGAAAACAACAGTTTTCTACTCAATTTAAATTTCAACACACATGGATGTTTATTTTCCTTCCAAAGTCCAAGACATGGCAAAACACACTCTTAGGAAGCATGATCTAAGAAGGCTCTCACTGAAGCCCAAGTGAAAAAACATTTTTAGCTTTACACAGTGGAAACTCAAAGTGGATACAATTGCTTGAATTATATCCCTGTTTTTACAGTAGTTTATGTTGTTTCCCTTAGTAACAAATGAAAACCAGATGTTGGGGTGTCAGATTACAGAACGCCAGTGTTGTGGCTATTTGTTTTCAGAATGAAAGACTGCATAATTGACACATTATTAAAACAAGAAAGAGTGAATCGACACTAAGTGCTGATCAGATTTTAAACTTATATGTGTTAACTCGGCAATAAAGCATATCAAAACTGAGAAAGCAACCCCCAGGATTTACCAGTTTCCAATAAATATTTCTCTCTTCTATTTAAATTGTTTCCCAACAACCCCTCGTCAGTACTGGTTACATAGATCCCATTGAGAGTAACACTGTGGGCTATATGAAAACCAGAGTGTCATATTGTCTGAAGTGAAAGGAGCCCGGGGGCTCTTTAGCATATGGCAGCAGCTACATTCTGAGGCTTGTGCCTGAGGTGCCTGTCAGCATAGTCATATGCGATGTGTGTTTATGTGCGTGTTAGTATGCATCTGTCTGTATGTTTCCTTCAGCTGTTCTCAGGTGTTCTGGCAATAAAGTGTTCTTTACTCTAATTCCCCACACACGCACCTCAGCAGGCAGAGTAACATGTCCCCGACTGAGGCTCAGTGTCAGCAATCACATGGATGCCTATTAATCTGAATTACAGTACTGAGGGGACTTTAAACTGGAGTGAGAACGCATAAGACATCAAATAAATATAGATATAGATGTAATGTTGGGGAAGCCTTTAAAATAAAATTTGTATCATCATTAATTTTAAACAAGGAGAAAATATTTGAATTACATTTAAACAGAATGCCTTTTTGTAATCACTTCCAGTACACAGTGTGATAGTGTAATATGCATCATTATTGTAGTATTTCAATATTGTAGTCTTGTGGGCAGGCAATCATCACATCAATTACTACTAGTTGTTAAAGTATTGCCGACTGAGTTCATTCGGTGAAGTGGGTCACTGTCATTGCACTTTCATTGTGTGTGTGTGTGTGTGTGTGTGTGTGTGTGTGTGTGTGTGTGTCCAGCAGCAGTGCAGCTGACCTATTTTCTTTTAAAGAAGAGAGCATGTCCTCTGCAGCACTGGTCAATAAAACTGCCCTGTTGGAGCTTAACTCTAAAAACAGGGGGGGACAAGCAAGGATTTTTTTTCCCCCTATACACACACACACACGCACACACACACACACACACACACACACACACACACACACACACACACACAAACACACACACAAACACACACACGCATACACACACACACACACCCAAGCAGACATGCAAATATGAGCACATTTCCTCATTTTATTGAAAACTGCACTACAACTTGAGTATGTTTTTCAGTTTTCCCATTATCCATTCTTTGTTATACTCTTTATCTGTCTGCATCTTAAAAAATATTTTTCTTTCCTGTTAAGAACCCCCAATACGCATAAAACATACAAAAAAAATATCGTTCATTAAAAACAGTTTCCGTTTCTCGTATTCGCTCTTACAGTAAATGATTTCAAATGATAAATATGTTTGGCTTTGAAGTATTTCTTCAGAGAATAACAGCGACACAGAATGCTTGACATGCACTTAAAGAGAGGATGTTGTGAGTTTCATCATCTCGAATAATGGATTGCTTATGCTCAGTACTGTTATTATGAAGTTTTGTTTCAATAGCGATAATAAAAAAAAAACTTTCTGGAAAGATAAACTAGAAAATAAAGCAAGAGATGGGAATCTGTCAACTACAGATCAGTTTCTCATAAACAAGCTTGCAAATAGTAATGCAGTTGCCATTTGTTACTACTGCCATAAATGGGTTTAGGGTACTATAGCCTGGCCAGCTAAATCAACAAGATGACGACATGTGTACATGACTGGTTATCGCTAGTGTTAACAGAAGCACAATAGCCCTGTAAAGCATGAGGGGAGACAAATGGGTTTAAATGCTGATTGGGTTGACTGCTGTGTTGCCAGGGACTGTAAAAGTGGAATGTCTATGTATGTGTGTGCACTTGCATTTGGGCAAGTGCGAGGGCAATAAGAGGCCAATGTCTTCTTCAAACACAGTGACTGCATACAAACAGATAAACACCCCACATGTGTTGAATTTAAAAACAAGGACTGTTTTTTTTTCTTGTGTAGTGGATGAAGGCAGAAAAGTTAATATGATGATAAAGAGTATGATATCTAGAAATGAGTTACTCACTTTTTATTGACAAGCAACATTTCCGCAGACATCAGGACAATGAAAAAAAAGGGCTTATGTAAAGTGTAGAAATTTCTTCATGGGATCATTAATATAAGACCTAGAATCCATCTGTTAAATGTACACACTTAGTAAGTACACACTTTTTATTATTTGCAGCGAGCAAACTCAGTGATGTAGCATGCAGTTAAATAAATGGTGCACTGACTATAACCTGTATCATAAACGTTTAAACAAGAATTGAATCCAGGTTTTGGGGGGACGCTCAGCACTTTAGCAAAAGTCAACCACTCAGAAATATTTTGAAAAGGTTTTCTAGAAACAAGCATTAACTATAAAGTAAAATGCCTATATTGTTTGGTAAATGCTCATAAAATGAGTACAAAGAGGTAAAAAAAAAAGGGGGGGAGTAATTTGCTAATAACATTGTTACCCTAAGTTGTTCAACTGATATCTGTCCACTCATTTTCAGTAATTAGGGAAGGTGAAATCATGTGTGTCTTTGGAATGAGGTTAACCATAATTCATTGTTTATTGATATATAACAAGCATTTCCTTCCTTTAATGCTAGAGATGGAAAATTTAGTCCCCAGAGTCTATGTCTCTCACACTTTTATGCCTCGTAGTATGTGTGGCAGGTACAAATTAAAATCCTGAGCCAGTTGCAGAATAGAGACATCGGAAAAATTTTTCTTGGCAGAAAAACCAAAGTATATAGCAACGAAAAAAAAAAGGTGGTATATACTTTCTCCACTATCACTCCATCAAGTGCAAGGTTAAACTTCTGCCTCCTTACAGTCACATCACCCCTTTATTATTGAAATTAACATAACCTCACTGTGTGGGTGGGTGGGTGTGTAGGGGTGTGGGTGTGTGGGGGTACGTGTGTGTATGTTTCTGAAGTTTGTTCCGGCTGGTGTGCCGGTTGCCCTGGATTTTCTTACTGACCTGGCTAATCTCTGGAGTGTGGAGTGTGTAGGAAACAGTTATTGCATCCTTGATGGATACAGCAGGGAGTTGATCCATGCCTCTGCATGTGTGGGGTTAGTAGAGTCCTTGCCCTGTTTTGTCCCAGTTTATTGTCCTTCACAGCAGCTTTGCACACATACATACGCACACATGCTATTTTAATAAAAGTGCCCTTGTCAAATCAAATGCAATGTGGAGTAATGTGACTTAGAGTAGCTTTCATTGTATTTGCTAATAATAAAATGGAAAAAATAAATTAGCAAGACATTTTAAATTCCTGATGATGGGGAGATTTTTTTGACCTATGTAATTTGCGCAGATATAAACAACAAAAATGTGAAATTTACTATAAATATGAGATTCAAAACATGTCGTGTTTTCATCTCAGTGCTTTTCTGATTTAAAAATGCTACGCTGATTTCACCGTGTAGCATCTCAGTAAACAATATATTCTAATTGGCATCTGTTCTGTTGATTTTGATCATTTTCTCTCAAACTGAAGCTTTTGTGAATATGAAAGGGAGGGGGGGGGGAGCTTGAGTTTCCTCTTTTTATTAAATCAAGAAGATTAGACTGATATATGAAGGCCGATACTTGCTCCAATTAAAATCTAATATAGTGCAGTTAGCACACTGCTTGTTTTATGATTACATTACACTAATTAACATGATTTTAATTTGCTGGAATTAATGAAGTTTAATTTCAAATGCTACATCTGGTGAATCTGCTTTTAGAAAACACAAAGAATGATCCGTTACTTCACATAAACCCTGTATCATATAATTTGCTTTTATATATATTTAAAACAAACACATATAGTATTTGGTTTGTTACTATGATGATGTGCCTTTGAGTATCTAACTTCAAAAATATATGCTTTTTTTGCTTGTGTATCAAAGTATCAGTAGTATAAACTGTCCTCCTCCTCTTCATCCTTTCTTCAACTCATCCTATCCTCCTCCTCCTCTTCCTCCTTTCATCCTCCTCTATTTCCTTTGGTCCTCCACTTACCCTCTCATCAGGCTGCTTTATTATGCAAATCATTGTTGGACCGCATCACTTAATTAAGCTTTACTATGCCAGTTTGCGTGTGAAATCTAACACACATGTACAAAGCACACTCTCAGGCACAATAACACATACTCATCCTAACTTTTAAACAAACATTAAAGGAACTGGGAGGTTTAATGATTGGTATTCGGAGTCTGAAATCATGCTCACAAACACACAAGCGGTCCCTCTGTGCAGCAAAAGCACCTCTTTGAGTGAGTGCAGATAAAAAGACTTGAATAGCAGGGTTTTCCCAAGTCATTAGCCTGCAGTTAGTATCTATACTCCAATCTGGCCCTCCGCTGCTCACCTTGCAATGCCAACTGCTTCATTCCTATTGCTCCTAAAAGTGCTACTTATGAGATTGTGGTGGCAAAACTAAATAGCATGGTCTGAAACTGATGTAGCATGTATAGGTGCTCTTGACAGAGCTAGCTCATTAATTAATATTAGTGAGGAATTTGAACTTAGTCTTAATTAAATACAGCAATACCAAAGTTTTTCGATACAGATTGGTTTATTTACTGGTATTAAAAAGTAGCAAACAAAAAAATATATATTTATAGTTTAAATCTAGCAAAAAAAAAGAAAGAAAAAATAAGAAACTGTAATAAACTTGTTGTCACTTCTACATCCCCTCTTCTTCTTGCAAGCTATGTGCAAACAAGTGACCCAAACAAAAACAGTAAAAGGATCAAAAAATATGACCCTGAAAGTTTAGAGTCTAATAAAACCCTTCTTGTTATTCAATTGGCTTCAGTAGCTTTCATCCCATTTACAAAAAAACAAAAAACAAACCTGAATTGGAGGCACTGTTAAAATGAATTCTTGCTCCTGACCTTCTGGAGGCTTGAAAATGCAGAGAATAACTTCTGCATTGGTCGACAATACTGACTACTGACATCTGAATATATTCTCACATGTCCCTGTAGTGATTAGCAGGGTAAATGACATGATAATTGAACATAAAGAGATAAAAATGTGTAGTGATTTGCCTTGAGACACAGCCTATCAATTCTGATGATTGTTTTCATTTATATTTCTGACAAAATTAATTTGGTTTATTGGGTTACAGACATATTAACTTCAGCAAATTGTTTGCAATTCAGCGCACTGGATATCCATGTTACTCTGTATATCAGAATACTGAGTTATATATTCATAAATTAGTTTTTCTTACCTCAATAAGACTTTCTAGGGTATATTTTGCAGGTTTTTTTAAGGTAATAAAAATGGCAATATTAGTGTATTATAGCCGCTTATATCTAACATTTCATGCCAAACTGAAGTGCATTGAAAAAACTTAAGATGGGAGATCATAAAATAACAGCAAAACTGCACTTTGAATATTAAAAAAAAAAAACATGTGTATTTTTATGCGTTAGTCAACAGTTTGCTTAACATGTTTCTACATCAACCCCATTATTAGGAAGACAAAAAAATCCCACCAAAATATGCTACCCTTTCATAAAAGACTTTGACCTTTCTGAGATTTCTGTAACTTGTTACTGGTTCTGCCTGAAGCAGGATTTCATGGCAGGGGGCAAGATGTTTACTGTTGCCATGTCTCCAGTAACATTACAAGTGGCTCCGGATAAGACCGCCAGCCAAATGCCTAAGCTGTCAAAGTAAATAACTTTTCCATTTCAAAGAGAGCTATTCCAATTAAGGAAAGAAAGTTGGAGCAAAAGAATGAGAGGGAAAAGCCGCAGAAAAGAACTCAAGGAGGGAGTGCAAGATGAAGGGAAGCGGACATGGAGGGAAATGGAAGAGGAGGAGAGAAAGAGTGAAAGTCATTGCAATCTTATTGGAGTGAAAAAGAGAGGTGGTTTGGAAACAGGAAATCAATTGTTGGGCCTGCGTTTTGGTTTGGCTCTGTTTGCAGCTTGACTTAACCTTGAAGTGTGTGAATGGGAGAAAGCACTATGCTGGGATCAAGACTGAAGCATGATGCAATGATAGGGAGTCAAGGGCAGAGCACTTTCCCACTTTCCCACTGTAAATTGATTGTTGTAAATTGTATCAATTTGCAAGTTATCTTCAGGGGTTAAGACACTGATCATGTGACAAGTAACATTCTGAATGTCATCACATTTTGATAAAATTATCACAAGGTAGTTTAATAAAATGAGCTTAATATCTTTTAATAGTGTAGTGATTTAGATTTTCCCAGTTCTTTACCTTGTAGCTGAGTTTTGGCGACCTTTCACACACAGACTGCAGGTGCCACTTGAAAGCTGTATATCACAGATTTTCTACTTAAAAAAAAGGGAAACAGCATCAGCGTAACAGGATTTTTCTTCCCCTTGAGTTCCTTTAATGGAAGATGATAAAGACATTGAACGGAAGTCTTGTACGAAATGAGACCTTCCATCCTAAACAGCAGTCAAAGCATGTAGAATTGTTGAAGTACTGGACTGGACACCAAATTATAATAATGATCACTACTGGTAATGGTCACTACTAGTAAAAAAAAATCAAGGAACTAGATCCACAATCCAAAGACATGTAGTTAGTGGGAATAGGTTAAATGGAAATTCTTAATTGCCCATAGGTGTGACTGTGGAAGTGAATGTGAGTGTGAATGGTTGTCTGTGTCTATGTGTTAGCCCTATGACAGACTGGTGACTTGTCTGGGGTGTAGCGGAAGTGGATGGATGGATGGATGGATGATGGCTAGACCATCTAGTACAGCAGTCCCCAACCTTTTTTCACGGACCAGTTTATGTCCGGCAATGTTTTCACGGACCGGCCTTGTGGATAAATACAACAAAATGAAACCAATGATCTAGCACTTATGCTAATTATTGGAAAGGAAGCCCCTTCTTGTTTGCAGTGGTCATGGATATGTTGATAAATGAGGTCAGGCAGGAGACTCCATGGACTGTGATGTTCGCAGACAACACTATGACCTGTAGTGAGTGTGAAGCGCAGGTGAAAGAGAACCTGAACAGGTGGAGGTATGCTCTGGAATGAAAGTCAGTAGAAGTAATGCAGAAAGCATGTGTTTGAATGAGATGAAGAGTGGTGTAACAGTGAAGATCCAAGAAGTAGAGGTATTAAATGTACAGAAGATGAGATTAGATACCCAATGTCAACCAAATTCAAAGCAATGGACAATACACAAGAAAGGTGAAGAAGAGAGTGGAATAGCTGGAGGTGAGTGTCAGAGGAAGTTTGTGTCAGAAGAACAGCTGCAAGAGTGAAAGGGAAGGTTTACAAGATAATAGTTAGATCTGCTGTGATGTACGGTTTGGAAATGATGGCTTTAACAAAAAGACAGGAGGCTAAATTGTAGGGTAGCTGAGTTAAAGATGTTAAGGTTTTCATTGGAAGAGACCGGGATGGAAAAAATTAGAAATGAACATGTCAGAGGCACAGCTCAGGTTAAGCATTTTGAGACAGAGTTAGACAGGAAAGGCTGAGATGATATATTCGACAAAGGATGCTGAAGATCTAGGCAGGACAAAAAGAGGAAGACCACAGAGAAGATTCATGGATTTAGTGAAGGAGGACATGCAGAGGGTTTGTATTACACAGGAGGATGCTAGGGATAGGGTGAGATGGAGGCAGATGATCCGCTGTGGCGACCCCTAAAGGGACCAGCTGAAACAAGAAGAGGAGTATTGATTGAGCAGAATGCATTCCCAGTTATTTTTCAACCACCATGTCATGTGGCTTCTGCAGCTGTGTATGTGTACACGTGTGTACTTCTGTGCGTGTATAACTGCTGTTTCAAAGTGTGTAAAAGGATTGTTCCATCTGCTGATATGTAGAAAGTAAAAAGACATCATGTTATACCTTTATGTGTGCGTGAGTATTTAAGACCATCAGTTGAACGGCTGTTTATATGGTTAAAGAAATGAGTACTTGTAGGAATAGTGACAGAGCCTTTGCACGCTATTGACTGCGAATAAATAAAAGATAATTAATGGTGGAAAACCTTCATATTTTTCTCTGAATGTCAGTGTAACACTTCCTGATTGGATGAGGAGTTAATCCCCTCGGTACAAATATGATTTTACCATCAGTCTCTTTTAGAGCGGCTTTTTATTCTGGCAGACCTATATTATCCGTTTCCAGCAGTTGTAAAAATATGGTTGTGGTCATGAAAAAAATCTGTACACTGACATATGAAAAATCTCATACTGTAAGTAGAGATTTTGTTCTCTAAGATCCTCTCGGTATCCAATAAGTTTCATAGATGTGTTGAAAAGTCTTCAGTGTTGACTCGCCAGAGTCATTTAGTATGCCCTGCAATGGACTGGCCACCTTTACACGCTATGCCCCGCCTCTGGCCCTGTGATGAATAGGATAATGACACTGTAGCAGTTAAGAAAATGGATAAATAGATGGAAGATGTGAAGTTCATTTAGTAGGTGCAGAGGTTAATAAAGCTACTCAGTAATTTAATTTTAGTTCCACAAATTTATGAAATTTATAAATGAGCTCAAGTACTTAAGATGTGTATTAATCTATAGCTGGAAATAGTCCAAGCTAATTTGCAATGCCTTACTGTGCGAGCAAGCTTTGCTAAAAAACAAAAACAAAAACATGTATATATATACATGCCTTTTTTTTTTCTATTTCTAACATGTATGCAGGGGAAAAAACAACTTGATTTACATTCTCTGGCAATATCCATGCAAAACTCTAAGCTATGATATAAATGACTTGGAAAAAAATCTGCCACATGTGAAAAATAGCTTCTCCTATAAATATGCATGTGTCTGCATAAGTGATTTGTTTCTACCCTTGAGTGAAGTTGGTATAATACGGTACCTAAAAGAAAACAGATCTACTTGGACTTGAGCCCAGTGACTTAGCTGGCCAGTATATATGGTAAATGCATCTTTGTTTGGTGTTATCCAGTGGTGAATTGTTAGTGGCATACATACTCTATCAAAGTCTGCTCATGGCTAGACTAATCAGTCTCTCCCGCTAGTATGAGACTAATGCATTTTAACTCTTGCCTATTATCTATAATTCTCTTTTATATTCCACAATTCTGTTAACCCAGCAATTTCCTCTGCTTCTGTTATACGATTGGCTGTCAGGTGTAATTTCCTGGCGTGTCCTCCAATCAGGGTGGTCTGTTTTCTGTGTGTCAGCAAGTGTTGGGGTTGCTCTTCCATCAGTAGGATCATACTGGGGGTGTTTGAATCAGCTTCACATTATATTACTCTCTCACACAAGCATGCATGTACCCTCTCTTACAGACTACCACATTGTGGAGGAGAGGTAGTATTTAGTGCAGCACAGGGACCTTGGTGTGGCAGTGTCAGTGATGGATATGGCAGTAGGATCAGCAGTCTTGGCTTTTGCAGAAGTGTGTTGTCCACCACTGGGATCTGTCAGATCTGTTCTGCTGAGCCCACACATTCTGCTGGCTGGCTGCTATTGCTGCTAGCTATTTCTTTAATCGCTTGTGTGTGTGTGTGTGTGTGTGTGTGTGTGTGTGTGTGTGTGTGTGTGTGTGTGTGTGTGTGCGTGCGTGTGTGTGTGTGTGTGTGTGTGTGTGTGAGTGAGAGAGAGCGAGAGAGAGAGAGAGAGAGACAGAGCGCAAGCTTGTCTGAGTATGTGCACAACACTGGGTTTACAAGGAGCATATATTACAACTGCAATTGGTTATAAATCCAGCAGAAAATAAAAAGGTCATCAAATACACCTTAATGGCCATAAAAAGACAAACACAGTAGCTGTTGGTTTAAACTTTTTCATAAAAAGTGAAAAATGCACAAAATAAACATTTAAACCTGATTACTTCCTTGCCTCGATCTTTCTGCACATGGACTCAGTCTTGGAATACATTATGCTCTTTTTTTCCTTCCAAACAAAGAAGACTTGCAAACTGATATTGTCCTCTGAGACCTTGTTTTTTTACTTTTAATTTATAAGCTGTAAGAGATGAAGAATTAAAAGCAGTACTACGCTAAACAGATGATAAATATCTGTCTTCAAAGAGCTGGTGAAACACATGCCTAAGAGATCCATCCATAAAAGCATGCCATAAAGACACACCTATGAGCTGCCATAAGTAAAAATCGTACTATATTAACATCATATTAGCACATCCCATCTAGACAGCTTATGCACACTTAGCTGAATTGATTTTATAATCGCTTTGACTTTGACTTGGATATGTTTAAGAAAATGGATAGATGGATAGGACATTCATACAGTATTCCAATTCTAAGATATAAAATTTCTGCCATTTTTGTGGCAGGAACTGGAGGAATGGTTATAGGAGCTTGAATTTCCAGTTACTGTGGTTCGGCAGTGGAGATACCGCTCATGCTTGGAAATACAGTACTGTTGATGGTGAACTCTAAATGCAGTTGACCATCATGGAAAGAGACAGTTTGTATGCCTAAATGCTTTTTATCTCACTATAACTCTGGATAAGTTGACAGAGGTTTCAATCTTTGGTGGTGGGAGAAAAGGGGAGCACTGAATAAAGTAGAGTGGAACTAAATATGTAGAGAAAGGAAGAAGAACAGAAAAAACACAAGGGAAAGTCTTTTTTTTAATCTTCCCCCCTTGATCTTCCATCCTACACAGAAAAACAGACACACATACAGTCTACTTTCACATGCAATATACTTTATACAGGTAGAGTGTCACCCTACTTGCACAGATTGCAACAGATTAGTGGTGAGTAGGAGTTAAAAGAGCTGCTGAGTGCACATTTAATACCACAGATATTTAAAGAGAACATCCCTTTTATCTGAGGGGACAATCTGCATTATTCATGCTGTGCCCTCTGAGAGTTGAAGGGAGGAGGAAATAGATGCAAATACATTTCAGAGAATTATTGTTTTTACTAGCAGCCAACGGATTCCTGTTACATTAACAGGAGATATACATTCTGTCTCCTTCCAGCACTTTGTTGGTGTCAGTGTGTCTGTGTGTTTGTGTGTGTGTGAGAGACAAAGAGAGTGCATTAAACATGTCCAATCTTTCATTTTTTGACTTGCAATTGTTGAAGGTGCTCTGAAGAAGAATGCAGCTATTACACAGCTGCCGATGTGCTGGTTCAGCGCGATGCTCATGTATCTGTCTGTGTTGTTTTTGTTTTCAGCGTGCAGGGCAGGCTTCTACAAATCTACTCTCGGGAATATGGAGTGCTCAAAGTGTCCACCTCATAGTTTCTCTCACCATGAGGGGTCTCTTCACTGTGGCTGTGAGAAAAACTACTTCCGTGCTGAGGGAGATCCTGCTTCTATGGCCTGTACTCGTAAGTGTGCATTTTCCCCCAGTGTAAATAGCACTAACATTTCCTGGTGAGCTATCACATAGTGAGTCAGTGAGTCTCATATGTTGCAGTTTGTATTTTGTGTCACTAATATAAAGGTTTCCAGACATTTTAAACAACTTATTGTTTTGCAGTCGTCCATGTTTGCCCATGAAAATAAACACCTTCAGCACAACATTGGAATTCCAGAGATAACACACTGGGAAAACAGTGAATAAGTGGACACAGGAAGATAAAAATCCCTCATTTTTTTAAAAGGTCACATTTTCTACCACCTTTTGCACTTCCTGTGTGAATCTGTTTGCCTCCATCTCATGCAAATGGATTGCAGATGCAGACGACTCCTGCAAGTATTCAAAAATGCATTCTCTCTAAACCAATAAATCACTGCATTCCCTGATGTCAGATTATTGATACATCCGTTACTAACGGGGCTAGGAAGAAAAAAAAACTGTGTGGGGAATGGTGGAAAATATAACGCCCGCAGCCGCAGACAGAATGCTAATTATAACGACAATCACAGCAGGTCCCTGTTGTGATTATCTCAACATCATCTTGTCAACTACGCAAATTTCATCTCATTGGGACAAACTGAGCAACGCTAGAGCTGAAAATGAATAGATAAGTTGTTAGGAGATAATAATCGTGATTATCTCAGGAGAGGTCTTTTACTGTTAGCGGTGTGATAAAGGTTGTTTCAAGCTGACTTTGGAAATTTGTTGGCAAGAAAATTTCAAAGGTCAGAGGGAAGGTTGAAGAAAAGGAGAAAATGTTTCTATTTTGTTCTTCATTCAGTACAGGGAGTGCAGAATTATTAGGCAAGTTGTATTTTTGAGGAATAATTTTATTATTGAACAACAACCATGTTCTCAATGAACCCAAAAAACTCATTAATATCAAAGCTGAATGTTTGTGGAAGTAGTTTTTAGTTTGTTTTTAGTTTTAGCTATTTTAGGGGGATATCTGTGTGTGCAGGTGACTATTACTGTGCATAATTATTAGGCAACTTAACAAAAAACAAATATATACCCATTTCAATTATTTAATTTTTACCATCCATCCATCCATTCGCTTCCGCTTATCCTTTTCAGGGTCGCAGGGGGCGCTGGAGCCTATCCCAGCTGTCATAGGGCGAGAGGCAGGGTACACCCTGGACAGGTCGCCAGTCTGTCGCAGGGCTAACACATAGGGACAGACAACCATTCACACCTAGTGGCAATTTGGATTATCCAATTAACCTATCCCCACAAGTTGCATGTCTTTGGACGGTGGGAGGAAGCCGGAGTACCCGGAGAGAACCCACGCAAACACGGGGAGAACATGCAAACTCCACACAGAAAGACCCCGGCCTGATGGTGGAATTGAACTCAGGACCTTCTTGCTGTGCGGCAACTGTGCTAACCACCGTGCCACCGTGCTGCCAGTGAAATTTTTACCTTACCAAGGCCCCACAAGCTCATCTTTGATGATACCAGCCCAAACCAGTACCCCACCTCCACCTTGCTGGCGTCTGAGTCGGACTGGAGCTCTCTGCCCTTTACCAATCCAGCCACGGGCCCATCCATCTGGCCCATCAAGACTCACTCTCATTTCATCAGTCCATAGAACCTTAGAAAAATCAGTCTTGAGATATTTCTTGGCCCAGTCTTGATGTTTCAGCTTGTGTGTCTTGTTCAGTGGTGGTCGTCTTTCAGCCTTTCTTACCTTGGCCATGTCTCTGAGTATTGCACACCTTGTGCTTTTGGGCACTCCAGTGATGTTGCAGCTCTGAAATATGGCCAAACTGGTGGCAAGTGGCATCTTGGCAGCTGCACGCTTGACTTTTCTCAGTTCATGGGCAGTTTGGTTTTTCCACACGCTTCTTGCGACCCTGTTGACTATTTTGAATGAAACGCTTGATTGTTCGATGATCACGCTTCAGAAGCTTTGCAATTTTGAGACTGCTGCATCCCTCTGCAAGATATCTCACTATTTTTGACTTTTCTGAGCCTGTCAAGTCCTTCTTTTGACCCATTTTGCCAAAGGAAAGGACGTTGCCTAATAATTATGCACACCTGATATAGGGTGTTGATGTCATTAGACCACACCCCTTCTCATTACAGAGATGCACATCACCTAATATGCTTAATTGGTAGTAGGCTTTCGAGCCTATACAGCTTGGAGTAAGACAACATGCATGAAGAGGATGATGTGGACAAAATACTCATTTGCCTAATAATTCTGCGCTCCCTGTATGAATCATTGCATTATTGGTATTATTAAAATGTAACACATGTCGCACAGTACCACTTACATATGACGTTAAAAAATTATAGTATGTTGCTGTTCATCTTGACTTGACTTTTCCACAACCGTATTGTAATGTTGACCGACTAATAATTAGAGATTAGGGCCACTTTTTCCTGCTTTAGCTGACCACTTCACACATTAGGGTTAGGCGCTTTGCACATGATCATGACCGTGCCATTGCCGATGACCGATAGCATTGCTGCAGGGCAGCAGAGGAAGTTAAACTGCACAATTATGGTAGCACCGTTCATGACACACAAAGTGTGGCCCACATGTAAAAGGCGCAGAGGTCAGAGCTGACCATAATTAGACAGATAGCAGCTGAACAGCTAAAACTGTATTAATTCATCACATTTTCTGGCTTGTTACTTTTTTAAATTAGACCTATAGTATAGCTGTCCTACAGTTCTTTTTTTTGTTTGTTTGTTTAGGCGTTAAATATTTCATCTGTCTTCCCTTCGGTCTTCACCATGCGCTGCATACACACTGTGGAGAAAAAAAAAGTTAACAAGATAAGCCAGCATCTGCAAATGAAAGTCACATAATGGGGTTTTAAAAATCCATCCAGCAGTCAAAAGTATCTTCTTCTGTTTTCTCTCACTTGATGCTGATGATGGATTAGTGTAGCTGCTCCACGCGCATTAACTTCAAAGCATACAGAATTCTGGGTGTAAACTTGTGTTTGCACGCCGCTGCATGCCCAGACATGTCTTTCTTACAAATATTGCTTATATGTGAAGGTGCTATTTGAAGTTTATTATGAACCTTATAATAATGATATTGATTTCATGCACCAATTGGTAAATGAAATAAAATTCACCTTGAGTTATGAGCTATTGCGCTTACTTCGATCATTGTTGATCCACGACATCGTCGCTCATCAGCACAACCCTATCACACAGCACAGTTGCAGACAGGCAGGTACGCAGCCCCTCTCCTTGCTAGCAGGTAAGGTAGCTGACCTTCAGAACAATGAACAACACTGAGGGATTTGGAGAGGTCACTGATGCTCCCGTTTATACATCACGGAAGCATTAAATAGCACATGATAACGTTTGTCATTTAACTAAGGCGTTTACTGGCTAGCTACTATATATATAATAAAACAATAATGTTAATGGCGCAGCCCAGAGCATCTGTAACATTAATAAACAGTGTTAGTTTAGTAGGATAACAAACTAATTTGTGTTCAAAAGCAGAGGCACCACTGTTACTGTATTTGTGGATAACTCTGAGTATTGATCTGAGTATTTGAGTATTGAGTATTTTCATGGGTGTTAATTCTGAGTTTGAAGTTCTAAGTTGCAGTACATGCAGTACACAGCAAAAATGTACATTGCTGAAAGTAAAATGAGTTAACTGACTTCTTGGAGGAATTTAATTTTCAATGACGAATCCAAACTGTTAAAGTTAAAGAAAATATAAGTGACTGAAACTTCTTCCACAGTAGTTTTGCACCTTTAGCTTTAACACATTGTGTTTGGTTTCACGTGCCAGTCAAGATGTGTTCAATCATTTTGACTTTTACTTTAGCTTCCCTGTATGCATGTGCATACAAGCAGTGCAGTGCATATACATGTATGCACATATGGGTAAAGCTAAGCTGAAATGCAGACTCAAAACTCTGATGTGGTCAGTGGATGTTATGTTAGTTGTCCTTTTTTTTACTGATGTTTCAGACCTTTTTTTTACCACTTAGATATTTAAATGACTGACTTTTAGAAACTTCTTGTGTGCAACTGTATTTAGAGTTAAAAAGTTTGAATCATGTAACTTGACATGTAATTTCACATGTCTTTCAAAGTTAGATTCATGAGACTTGCAGTTATCAGAACTTCTTTGCAGCCAAATCGTGTGTGTATTTTTCTTTTGATTTCTCTGGCTCAAGCACATAAATATCTGCGATGCAGATAACTGAGACAGCCACTACGCATAGTTTGGGAGTGAAGTAAATTCAGCAAAACAAACTAAACAAAGCGTTTTATCTCAAGACACAATCCAGTAAGCCCATTTGAATCTTTTTTTTCCTTCCTCTGCCTTCTCAGTTTCCCCCACTGAGCTATTTGGCAGTTTTGCTATGTCCCCCATGTAATTAGTCATAGTTTTTCATATGAGTATCTGGAAATCTGTTTGTAATAAGACAGATTTTATGTTAGTCTGAGTGAGTCAGACTCACTTGCTCCGACTGTGCCATGCTCCTCTTATTTCTTACGGAATTTGAAAGTGAGATGTAAACACATACATACTGTAGTAGATTCACCTATTTACATTAACATAACCCTAGTATTACGACAACTCATTCACTGTATAGCACTCATAGTAAGAATTTTCTTCCATGAAGATGTCCAAGTAGGCAAATAATGCATTGTGAAATATATAATATATATATATATATATATATATATATATATATATATATATATATATATATATATATATATATATATATATCTGAGGGCAGACCACAGCGACTTCCCTGAACAGGGTCCAGTAACCATCACAGTGGCAGATATCCAAGAAAGGGTCTCCAGTATGAAGAGTTGGACAGCACCAGGGCCCGACATGGTTCACGCCTACTGGCTGAAGAAGCTGACTGCACTCCACGAGCGTCTGGCAGCACAAATGAACCAGCTGCTAGTTAACGAGAGACACCCGGAATGGCTAACCGAAGGTCGGACGGTCCTGATCCCCAAGGACCCCAAGAAGGGAGCGGTCCCCTCCAACTACCGACCAATAACCTGCCTCAGTACTACATGGAAGCTCCTGTCAGGCATCATATCGGCTAAGATGAACAGGCACATGGGTCAATACATGAGCGGGACACAGAAAGGAATTGGCAAGAATACCAGAGGCGCAAAACACCAGCTACTGGTAGACAGAACAATCAGCTGAGACTGCAAGACCAGACTGACCAACCTGTGCACTGCCTGGATTGATTACAAGAAGGCCTATGACTCAATGCCCCACAGCTGGATACTGGAATGCCTAGAATTGTACAAGATCAATGGGACCCTAAGAGCCTTCATCAGGAACTCAATGGGGATGTGGCGTACAACACTAGAGGCCAACTCCAAGCCCATAGCACAAGTTACCATCAAGTGCGGGATCTACCAAGGAGATGCTCTGTCCCCACTGCTGTTCTGCATAGGCCTGAACCCCCTCAGTGAGATCATTAACAAGACTGGCTACGGATACCGACTACGGAACGGAGCAGCTGTCAGCCACCTCCTGTACATGGATGACATCAAGCTGTATGCCAAGAGTGAACGAGACATCGATTCACTGATCCACACTACCAGGCTATACAGCAATGACATTGGAATGTCGTTCGGACTGGAGAAGTGTAGTCGGATGGTAACAAAGAGAGGGAAGGTAGTCAGAACTGAGGGGATTGAACTACCAGAAGGCAACATTGCAGACATAGAGGACAGTTACAAGTACCTGGGGATCCCGCAGGCAAATGGGAACCATGAAGAGGCCGCTAGAAAGGCTGCAACCACCAAGTACCTGCAGAGGGTCAGGCAAGTCCTGAGGAGTCAGCTGAATGGTAAGAACAAGATCCGGGCCATCAACACATACGCCCTGCCCGTGATCAGGTACCCTGCTGGGGTAATAGGCTGGCCAAAGGAGGAGATAGAAGCCACTGACATAAAGACAAGAAAGCTCCTGACCATGCATGGAGGGTTTCACCCCAAGTCCAGCACCCTGAGGCTGTACGCTAAGCGGAAGGAAGGGGGCCGGGGACTGGTGAGTGTCAGCACCACAGTCCAGGATGAGACAACGAACATCCAAGAATACATTGGGAAGATGGCCCCAACTGACCGAGTGCTCAGTGAATACCTCAGGCAGCAGAAACTCAAGAAAGAGGAGGGAGACGAGGAACCATCATGGAAGGACAGGCCCCTGCACGGTATGTACCACCGGCAGATAGAGGAGGTGGCTGATATCCAGAAATCCTACCAGTGGCTGGACAAAGCTGGACTGAAAGACAGCACAGAGGCACTAATCATGGCAGCACAAGAACAAGCTCTGAGTACAAGATCCATAGAGGCTGGGGTCTATCACACCAGGCAAGACCCCAGGTGCAGGCTGTGTAAAGATGCCCCAGAGACAATCCAGCACATAACAGCAGGGTGCAAGATGCTAGCAGGCAAGGCATACATGGAACGCCATAACCAAGTGGCCGGCATAGTGTACAGGAACATCTGTGCCGAGTATAACCTAGAAGTCCCGAGGTCAAAATGGGAGATGCCCCCAAGGGTGGTGGAGAATGACCGAGCTAAGATCCTGTGGGACTTCCAGATACAGACGGACAAAATGGTGGTGGCTAACCAACCGGACATAGTGGTGGTAGACAAACAGAAGAAGACGGCCGTAGTGATCGATGTAGCGGTTCCGAATGACAGCAATATCAGGAAGAAGGAACACGAGAAGCTGGAGAAATACCAAGGGCTCAGAGAAGAGCTCGAGAGGATGTGGAGGGTGAAGGTAACGGTGGTCCCCGTGGTAATCGGAGCACTAGGTGCGGTGACTCCCAAGCTAGGCGAGTGGCTCCAGCAGATCCCGGGAATAACATCGGAGATCTCTGTCCAGAAGAGCGCAGTCCTGGGAACAGCTAAGATACTGCGCAGGACCCTCAAGCTCCCAGGCCTCTGGTAGAGGACCCGAGCTTGAAGGATAAACCGCCCGCAGGGGCGTGCTGGGTGTTTTTATATATATATATATATATATATATATATATATATATATATATATATATATATATATATATATTTTTTTTTTTTTTTTTTTGCCTTTTTGTGAATTGTCTTCCTTATGAAAGAAAAAGGAAAAACTTTGGGAAATTTAAGGAAGAATAAACACCAAATCCAGCTATAAATGGGTGATTTTTCACAACCCTGCTCCAATTCTCAAAGAGAAAGACATAACAGCAAAGAAGTAAAATGACCATATAGTTAGAGTTAAAGTTCATGTTACATGTTCTGTGTACTACACTTAGCATATGACTTTGCTGTTAAATGTAATTCAGTTTAATGCCAGTCTACTGACTGATGTTAATATTGCTTTTCGTCTGTTATGCTGCTGCATTTTCCTTTCTTTGTGTTCTTTCCTTTCAATCTGCCTTTTTATACTATACTAATCAGTTTTTGTGTGTTTTTTATACTACTAAGCGTTCTGTCCTTCTGTAAATCCAGTGACCTGCCTCTCGATCTCACCTCATCTCCTTCTGTCTACCAGGACCTCCTTCAGCTCCCCGGAACGTAATCTCTTCCATCAATGAGACTTCTGTTATCCTGGAATGGAGCTGGCCTGAGGACACTGGAGGGCGCAGGGATATCACCTTCACTGTCCTTTGCAAACGTTGCCGTGCTGTTGCTGCTAATGGCAGCAGCAGTGGGACCCAGCGCTGTGAACCTTGCCGGAGCAATGTTCGCTTCCTGCCAAGAGCCATGGGACTGCACAACACCACAGTGACGGTTGGCGACTTGTTAGCCCACACTAACTACACATTTGAGATTGAAGCACAGAACGGTGTGTCATCGCTGGCACCAAAGATGAGACAGTACGCTGCCGTCACCATCACCACCAACCAAGCAGGTGAGATGTCATGATGTATGGGTGGCTAGCTAAAGATATGAGCTGAGACGATTGACTATACACAATAACAGCAATACTTTTGAACCATTTTGGATATTGATTGAAAGTTGTCTGCGTATAATCAATAAAAAAGATAGATCACTGATGTAAAAAACATAGGCCCATTCTCCAACAACAAAGAAAAAATAGCCTCTGGCAGATCTTAGGTTAAGCAGGTTGGTCATCTCATGCAGGTTGCAAGATTTTGCTTATCTCTATTTTTAGCTGGTCTGAGGACTGGGAACTATGGAGTGGCTGATTCATGCATGAAGAAAAGTGCATTTAATACAAGTGTATTATATGTGTAATAACAAGTACTGTGTGTAAATAAAAAAAATAGCTACCATGTTGATAACATACACAAGCTTCTCCTCCTCCTCCCCCTGTGCTTCTGAATATTCTCATAAAATAATACCCTAGCCTATGGTTTATATACCTCAAACATATGTACTACAACCATCAACCCTGGACATTTACAAGGCGATCCCAGGCCGCTATTCTCTTGTTTAACGACCAGGATCGAATGTCCTCCTCCTTTTCCAAAATATAACTCCTCCTTTTAACATACTCTCTTAACGTGAGGATGGGCTCCTAAAACTCCCATCAATCTTTTTATACAAATATGTCTCCACACATCCAGTTCTTACAAGAAAAAGACGGCAAAGGAAAGCAGTGCCGTGAAATTCCAAGGGTAAAATAAATCTAGCTGCAGCAGAAAGTGCCAAACCTCAGAAATCCATGACTCTAGCAAGGAATGTGCAAAGGTCCCAGTCTAGTTCATCAGCTTATTTTCTTCTTTTTGCCATTCCTTCAGTGTTCCCCTACACATTTTGCCTTTGTGTTTGGAAGCTCAGCATTTTTTTCTCAAGCAGTGTGGTTCCCTACATCCCCCCCACCGCCCTACCGACCTCCTTTACTTCTACCTGTCATGTCCCAAACCAACCCCACACCCAGTTTTTCTGTGTTCCTCTATTTTTCTGTATGGCTCTTCTTCTAAACCTTGAAGGTTGATTTAGCACCTGGAAGGGTGTTTTTTTTTTTTTTTTACAGACCAGACAGATGCGAATTTCTCTCATAAGCTGTCATACAGCAAGGTCAGACTCCATCACATCGATGATGATAGGCAGATGGCAAGAGCAATGAATTTAAACAGAGTCAGAGTAGAGATGCCTTCAAGCAAAATGCAATGAAACCTTTAGTACTTCAAGTCTTTTGCTTGTTTTAAAAGTTACATGCAAATGTCGAGTCTTGGTGCCTCTGCTTTATGAATGAAAGAGACGCTTTCTCTCACAGGTTACAGGGTGTACTGATTATTCTTAGTATCAGTATCAGTAATGTAGTCCCCTTGGAATTCACATGCCTGTAAATCAGGAAAGCTGTGTGGAGAAAAATGAAAATCAAGTAATGTAAAATGTTAAATATTATAATAACAGATCCAAAATTGTAAAAACAGCCTCACACCTGTGGGTACGCTAAACGGGAAATACCATGAGGGTTGGATTGTATTGGATAACTGATTCAGATCTTGCTACTTGCAGCAGTCTTTGTGAAATGTCGTGTTGGGCTGACTTGGTGACAGGCTGATTTTCTTGTGATAGAAAACATGCATGTACTACAGCATGTAGTTTAAGGTTCAGAGAGTTCCAAGAGGGAGACTCAAAAGAGGCACTGCATAGAGTAAACAGTGTACTTATGGAAACTAGACACACAAATACAAATGCAGGAGCTTTGATATATATAAACCACATACCATATAAAGAGTCTGCTGTGTGTGTGCCTTTTAAGTGACAAAATAGGGATAAGCGTTAAATGTAGATTTTAAGTGTCTTTCTGGGTGCTCGTATGTTTAAGTGCACATGCATCAAAAGTTCAGATTAAAGCAAAATTAAAAATATACAAATTTGGACAAAAAAATAAAAAAATAAGCACATTTTTAGTAAGCATTATATTGTAAGTATGTGGTTAGTTAGTAGGATTATCTCTGCAATCTGAATATATATTAGATTTGAAGAGGGCTTATCAACACTAAGAGATCTGTGTGTGCACAGAATATCAAAATCCATCTTAGTGTCTAAGTGATAATCAGATGAAATGAAACTCATCTTTACTTACCATTTATCAGTGTGCTCACATAGATGCAAGCAGATTTACACACCGAGAAGGACAACATACACACCTCAGTACTACACCCTCTGTCCCGGCTATTCACACTTACAATCCCCTCTCTCTTTAACAAATATCTCAGCCTGCAGCTGCACACTCTCCATCAGCCCTCAGAGTTTACAAGGATTAAGTATGTCAGTGCACTTGCCCCACCCGTCTATATGCTTTCCCTCGAATAAACACACATACTTACACACCAGCACACACGTATAGATGCCAAAGCTGTTAAAAGCTGGATTAAGTGTTTCCCTGGAAGGAGCAGTGTGTCCTGGTTGTGCTGTCAAGGTGCTGTCAGACAGTTCTCCTCCTCTCGCCTCCTTTGCCCTCCACTTATTTCATAACTATGCTAAGAACAGAGTAACTGTGATTCAGATGCAGAGTAATATCTAGTTGCATATCTCTAGTGATATGATAATATGGTTGGTGATGATAGCTGTTAAACAATGAGAAAGTAAAGGCAAAGTTGTATATTTTCTCTCATTTGGGCAATGATTTTTGCCATTGAATAGCATCTTGTTTAATTTAGTTTCCAATAATAATTACTTCTAACTGTGTGCCAGTGTTGTAGAGGTCACTGTTTCAACATCTGCAGCATGGCCCTCAAATTACGAGTGAATGACAAAGAAGGACAGTTTTTAACACCAGTACAGGCCTGGTATACTGTATCAGTTATGCCTCAGACAAAAAACAGAGTGACAGCAAATTAAGTGCTTAGCAGTAGACATGCCGAGGAAGATAGAAAGGGAAGCAAGGCAAAGGAAACAGAGGAGTAGAGGAACTTGAAGCTGCCTCTAAGCAACCCAGACACAGTAAATCATTACCACCATAAACCACAGAGCCAATAAAAAGCACAGCCTCACCCCACTATCAGAAGCAGAGGGAGAGGAGAAGAGGAGGAGCAGGGGGTATAGAAACAGATTCTCCCCATCTGGATTCATTACAGGAGAAAAAATAACTTCCCGCGGAAATACACACGAGTAAATGTACACACACACTCAGACGCATTCTGCAGCCATATAATCACAATCAAGAAAGGCTTGAACATTTCAAAGACAAACATGTTTTTTCCTGTGGTCTAATAAAATTAAAAGTCGATGCCTCAGATGCCGAGCTGGCCCTGGAGCTGCCTGGCAATTAGAGAGCAGTAAAAAAGGGAAATGAGAAAGGGAGTGAGGAGAGAGACACAGAACGAGAGAGGGGTGCGAGTCTTGATAGAAGGAGAGATGTGCTGAATTACTAGATTGGGACCATGTGAACTCCCTGAGGCAAAGCGGTGCATGGGCAAAGGATTGGCGAGGAAGATTGGCGAGAGAGAAAGCGACTAACCAAAATGGATGAGGACAGCAGAGAGGAAATTGTTTATAGTGTTTTAAATATAAGTGATGGAGGACAAACTACTATACTCTGATCAGAAATAGCAGAAATTATCGTGCTTTTGCTTGTTTTTGGTACACATGTAAATCTTACTGGTCCTAATCTTTACTTAAAACGACAAATATCGATACACATTTTGATAAATTTAAAACCAGTAGAAAATTCCGATATGTTGATCCAGTGCAGTTTCTTGTACATTACTTCACACGGTCTTGTTCCACTCACAACCCTGGGCCTTTGCTTTAGAATGCCACCCCACCAAGCAGCAAACTGAATTAGGCTAACAGGAACTATAGACAATTGCCAGGATTCAACACTGTGGACTGAACTTCCACTGAACCTTACACTAACGGAACTCATTCTCTGACTGTCAATGTCTCCTGCCCAGCTCCCTCTCCAGTAGCAGTGATCAAAAAGGAGAAGACAACTCGAAGCAGTGTCTCCCTGTCCTGGCAGGAGCCAGAAAGACCCAACGGTATCATCCTTGACTATGAGATCAAATACTACGAAAAGGTTGGTTCAGTGCATATCACTGTTAAAGTTTTCCTTGTGTGCATTTGCATCATAAAATGTGCCTCTCTAAGAGAAAAAATATCTAACCCTAACTCATTTGGGGGAGTACACCTAAGATGGGAAGATTGTAAGCATTCTCTAAACGTCTGGTAAGAATGATGCTAAATTCAGAAGATAAACGCACATGGCATAGTAATTCGTGAGCCGCTTGTGAATAGATTCTAGTATTTTATTATTTCAATCCAGCTGTGTCTCCAATTTAGGCATCAAAGAGAAATAAATACCCTGAAAACTGGTCACTTGAATTTCCTGAAAATATTTCTCACCAGGGGAATAGACTGAAAAGGTTTACTTACATTTCCACCTTTTTAGGTCCATGTAGTATATCCATCAGTCTTTCTCTAACATTTGGAAGCACATCCTGGACTTATTCTCTGGCCTAGTAGACTGAATTTCTGTGAAAATAATAAAATTTAACTCAACTCTAACCCTTCTAGTCTTTGTAAATGTTATTCGAACTAATGCGAGTTGTAGTTTTGGGTTTTCAGGTACAATTTAAGTTAATATAAATTAAAATGAAATGAAAATGTAGTTGTCGTTATGTTGTGCATAATGTTTTATTTTTACAATAAAAGAAATCTCTTCATCAGAAGACCTCCCTTTCCACCATGTTTTCTTTTTCATGTGACAATTTTTACATTCTTCCTTTCTTTTTGCTTCTCTTCTCTTTCTATCTATCCTTCCATCTCTCATGCTGCCCTCCTCTCTAGTCCACTCCTTAATGGAGACAAGTTTTATGGCAGACAGTAAATGCATCTGTGGGGTCCCTCATTCTTCTGTGAGGGAAATTAGTGCAGAACGAATTACACTGGCTTTCAGCACCAATGCTGGGCTATGGCTGACATTTGATGGTGAAATTAGCCGTGGATGCAAGTTTAATCACTCTGGCAGATTCAGTGTGTGTGTCTGTGTGTTTGTGTGTGTATATGTGTGTGTGTGTGCCCCAAATCAGTTTGCTTGAATGCCAACAGTGGCCCCTAATCTCTTGATTAGTAGGCTGACAGAAGCTGTTTCCTCTCTAAACTCTGGTCTCTGCTCAGCCATCCCTACCTAAGATGTTAAAACAAGGCCGGAAAACAGTGAGAGGAAAAGTTAATGAGTGATGCTGGGTCAGAGCTCACTGCAGGTCTTATTCTCAGCTGTGGTTTTCCAATTGCACACACATGCTCACTTATCACCAATGCACGCTCGTTCAAAAAGGACAGGAAAAATATGAGGGTGGAGCTAAAGTAAAGCATTTTGTAATAAAGCCTTCTGGGTATTTTGCTTGGTAACCGCATTATCTTTCAGGAAGTGCTGGAGACACAAACACGCATACCCACAAAGCAAGTTCCCATAGGATTCTCCTCACTAGACATACATACCCAGGGATTTTAAACCCCTGACAAAAGGCTCTTCCACGCAGAAGAGCAAACTTGGAGAATCATGGTAGATCCCAAGACGAATGCCAGACAGAGGCCTCTTCTTGTTGTAGGCACAGGGACACTGAGGGCAACTAGCATGCCAAGGATAAAGGCCACAGAAGGAGAAACACTGGAACACGAATTCCCCACACCAAGACCACACCATGACTCACTTATGAGACAGAAAGAGGCTTTTAGAGACACATGCACAGACACACAGATATAATTGCACATAGACATAAACAGGATGGTGAAACAGAACACAAAAACAGACTAAGATTAAAGAGATTAAAAGAGAGAGCTTTTACCAAGGAAGTGATGTTCAGGTTTACATCAACAGCCAGACTTTTTTTTCTTTTTTTTGCTGTGGTTTCCTGTCTGGATTTAAACAAGTTTAAAACAGACATTTGCAGTGAGAAGAATTCAGTAATCCAGTAGAAATTTACCAGCGACTCCAGCCTAGCATCTGTCACTGTAGAAACTGCAGTCATATCAAAAAATGCCGAGCATATAGTGCATAGAGTAATGGATCCTCAGTGGACCAACATTTTTTGGAGGGGGGTTAACCCACTGAAACCAGAAAGGAAAGTTATAAAATTACAGCCTTGTTGTTTTTGTTGGGTGATAAAATCAAATACTGTTTTATATAAACACTTCATAGTTTAATTTTGGACCATAACATATTTCACTGGTAAAATTTAAAAACAGGAGTTCTCTACTGGGATGTTAATGTGAGGCAAAACAAAAATGTTATTTGTCACAAGTCATTTCATCTCATATTGTGGGCTACCGCTCTAAATCCTGTGATTATTGGCCTTCCTAATGCACCAAATTGCAACGTATTTTCTGTTAACTGATAAAAATGTGTATTTTCCAGACATCTGTGTAAACTTAATAGACCACGTTACTTCAAGATAAAACCACGTGAAGCTAAGGCACTAAGTATAGTGTTAGCGGCTTGATTAAAAATAATCATATTCCTTTGATATCCAGTATTCAACAGATGTGAAATTTTATATATAACATAAGTGAAAAAAAGCACTGGATACAAAAAAGTGTTTTATTGCAGAATGGCAGGAATAATAATAAAAAGAGAGATACTTTTTTTAATCCCAAAAGTTGAGGTTAGCAGCAGCCAAAACCTAACAAAAACAAACCAAATAAAACCCAGAGCTGTAAAAAACATCGCAAATATTGTGTCAACATAGAACTGTTCTGAAAAGTAAAAAAAAAAAAAAAACATTAAAGAGAGGCCTCAATAAATCACTATACATTGAGGAGCTTAAATCTAAAATGAATACTACCTGGGAAGGGTTATACCAGACAAACAAGCCAACTCATTATAATTAAATGAACCACAGCTAACCAGTTTTCTACCTCTGGCTTTGCTCACTTTGCTCTCGCTAGCACACTTGTAAAACTGATGGGTCAGAATGTCTGAATTGCAGGGGCTGCACATTTTATGTCCCATATTTGGGGATGGGGAGGTTTTGTAATAATCTTGGGAATTTCCAACTAGAAGGCTTCCCAGAAGAAGAGAGGTGTTTCATCTTTTGGAAATCCCATGGTAGCTCCATGCTCTCCGTGTCCGTTAAACAAGCTAAAGGGCAGACCGATAAGACAGTTCCTAGTGCACTTTGTGGAAATCAAATTTGTGCGAATACACTTTGCTAATTATTTTTGCGTGTTTTATCACTATAATCTAAAGAGCCGAGAGCCGAGAGAGAACTCCAGATAAAATTAATTTAGGCTGTTTATTTAGTCTTAGACAAAAGTGATTTTTACTAAAACAATTCACAAGACTTCTGCTGTACATCACCCATCTTAGGATCTGTATGTTTTTTTGCCTCTGTGTCTTGTGTGTGTGTGTTTAAGCTATAATTTACTGCAGCTTTGTTTATGTTATCAAAGCACAATTCAGCACTGAGACCATATTAAATCCTTACAGCGTTCTGGTGTTCAACACACAAAAAAGTACATGGAGGCTCATGCACAGAACAGAAAGTACACATGCACACCCACACATACACACACATCTATCTATCTATCTATCTATCTATCTATCTATCTATCTATCTATCTATATATATATATATATATATATATATATATATATATATATATATATATATATATATATATATATATATATATACACACACACACACACAAAGATACTTGTGCCACACCTGTGTATGATTTTCAGGGGATGACATGCTGTCCTGAACAATGACAAGCTGTAAGAGATTTATAGCTGTGATGAAGGGTTGTTCCAGTGCAGGTCTGGTGTATCAGTTACTGCCTCACACACATGCCCGTTTTAAAAAGCTTTGTGCACCATAAAACTCTGATCTAGTCCATTAATAAGCATTAAGTTTCTTTGGGGGACTGAATTTTTACATGCCAGGGTCTTTGAAAAAAGAGAATATGACAGTGTCAGGAATTTTATAACATTGGCTACATTGCAAAACATGTAGCTCATTTTTAGGATTGCTGAAGTCATCCCTAATAGGTTGTCATTAATATTAACAAGTGGCCTTGTGCGGTTTTCCTCTTAATCCAAAGTTTGTTTTATACCAGAACTGGGTCAGCAATAATGTGCCTGCAGTCCTCTGTGGGCATGGACAAATCTAGCAAATTTTACTCAGGACAGTTGAAGGCTATAAAATACAGAACTGTGTGCATGTGTATTCTATTATACAATGAGATCTTGTTTTGTACCTCTGTAAGATGTACTCAGTGTTAATTAATTTCATAGAGTGCTACTTTCCACCATCCCACTTTTTCTCTGCCCTCTCTTTTCTTTCAGTTTGTTTTTTTTTTCTCTCTTTTTTCTTTTCCTTCCACATCTGGAAACAATGTGTTGAATACAGACCTGGTGTGTAAATCCTCTTGTTGTTTTATCAGTGGAGATCAGTAGGAGAGAAGTCATAAAACGTAAGGGGAAAATTTATCAGATTTGCAAGAATGCTATCAAACTGTCTGGGATGTTTACGCATTTGCATCAGTACAAAAAGAGAGATACATGATTATACTATGGAAAACTTTATGTATATATATATATATATATATATATATATATATATATACAATGTGTGTACATATATATATATATATACAATGTGTGTACACATATATATATATATATATATATATATATATATATATATATATATATATATATATATGTACACACATTGTATTCATTATTAGTTTACACTACTGCGTCTATAAATTACATAGTACTAAATCAGTATGTTAAATAAATATTTAATTCCTCAAAACGATTTGATTTCTCATCTGTCATCCTGTTTCTTTTTTCTCTTTTTTCTACAGGAGGAGCAGGAGACCAGCTACACAATCCTCCGTGCTCGAGGTTGTAATGTGACCCTGAATGGTTTGAAGCCCAACACTGCCTACTTACTTCAAATCAGAGCCCGTACCGCAGCAGGATATGGAGCCAGCAGCCCCACTTTCCAGTTCGAGACCAGCCCTGACTGTAAGCTCAGTAGAGATTAAAATGAAATTAAATTATATGATAGTCCATTAGCCTTTTACATACAATTTTTTATTTTGAATTGTGGGGTTATGAAACCTCTCTGGCAGGATGTGTGCATGTTAATTTTTTTTGTTGGAAGACCTTATGTCCAGTTGTGTAGCAGCTGTTTCAAACATGTTCGCTGACAAGAACAATTTTCTTTCCTTTCTTGCTGTTGGTGAAATTTAGATATTCATGCAGTAACTTTGGCAGAATTTCAGAAGTGAATTCAACCATCACATTTTTTATTGCAGCAAACATGCAAGTGCTTTGGGGAAAATGTGAAAATACTGCCCAAGATTTTTTCTTTACTTTGTGTCTGTTACACGCCTAAGTTGTTTCATTTAGCTGTTACTGTTCCATGGGATAAAAGCTGTGAAAGCACATTATTGTTTATATCAATTTTGCTGCCAAATATGTGTAAGTGTCTCTAGAGTGAGCTGAATCACCTTTACCTGCTCTTGTGGGAACTAAATACAATATCTTATTGAATCAAAGGTATATTTATTCTTGATGTGCATGCAGTACGTTGGAATAGGACTAGCAGGTAATTGAAGTTTGTATTGTGATGTGCTGTAATGTTAACAAAACAAAGTTAGCACTGCTTATTACTTGTTTCTTTCTGTCTTTCAGCAGCCTTCTCTATCTCAAGTGAAAGCAGCCAGGTTGTTTTGATTGCCATTTCTTCTGCCGTAGCCATCATCCTGCTCACTGTGCTTCTCTACGTCCTGATTAGCAGGTCTGTCCACCAATCACTTGCCTGGATTCTCGCCTTGAGCATTGTCTCCTTTAGTCACACCATCTGTACTCTCTCCTTTCAGTTGATTCTGTGTGCACTTTTCCAAAATGTACTTTCAAAAGCTTAGAAGAAACAAGTTAAATGATGTGCCATAAAAGAGGGCAAATTAAAAAACACCAGTTAATAACCAAAGGAACTTTTACCGCTGTGGTTTACAAGGTGTTTTAACCTTGTTGATGATTCCTTGTAATTGTAATGCTATCATTATTCATTAAATATTTGAGAACGTGTTCTAAATTTGTTCAAAGAAGTTCTTTTTAGAACAGCTTCGTCAGCTTTCTCAGGAAGTACACATTCTGATAGCCTGTATGGTCCTTTAAAGTCCAGATCTATACACACTTCAGCTGAAGTTGCTCTTGGCTTAGTTGCCACTCAATCAAAAAACATGAGCATCTTCAATAAATGGAATCTTTTCAGTGCGTTCATGCACAACACGGGCGTTTGAATGCCAATGTGAGCGCGGCTGAAGTTGGTGGTCAGCAGGTTTCAGGAAAGAGTATAAATCCACATCACATTATAAGACTTACTGATACTCTTTTGGGTTATAAGAGCCAGAAGTATATACACACAGACATAAGTATGCACACATGGATCTTGGTAGCGTTTGGGCTGGGCTTGTGGGCGAATTTTTATTGAAGATGTGGCACTACTTCTGGTCTTTCTCTGTTTGCATTGGCAGGTTTTGTTGCCGGAGCAAATCCAAACATCCTGATGAAAAAAGACTGCATTTTGGCAATGGACACTGTAAGTACTGGACTTTGTTTATCTGAGAATTGGCTCTGTCTCTCCTTGCCGTACTTTACTAGTCACTGAATACAGATAGAACTAGCTAGTTACATAAAAGATAATTTGAGGGATGTTATTCGAATATGCATGTCCTTCTGAGAACCTTTTGACCAATAGCGGTTGTTTTAGAGTAGATATGTCAAAGCTTGAAGTGGATTTCCCCTTTAAGTTTAGATATATCTTTGTTTTTTCATACGAGAAGACAATAATCAAACAAGACCATGTTATGACCATGTTTTTGGCCCATTTAGAAACAAGTACTTGAGGGTTCATTTAAAAGGAGAACAAAATAACACCGTTTTCCAAACCAGCCAAGTGAAGTGGCTAAATCTGCGCTTTAGTTTCTACTTTCCAAATAAAAAAGTTTCTTGATATTACTTCTACTATTAGAGTCAGTACTAAATAAATAGTAATTTAATTTTCTTTTCATGCTACTTCCTCATCCCTTTATTCCTTGTTTCTTCTCTCTTTCTGTCTTTACGAGATGTTATTTATTTGAAATAGTCCTACCTTTAAATTTGACCTAGGCTTCTAGAATTCCTCAGGGTACTGCCCACTGCTTCATGAGTAGTTTGGATGGGTCAAACCCAGAGCATAAATTTTAACACACAGGGACTACTAAAATACAGCTGTGTTACATATCTTCCCTTTGTTTTCAAGTTTATCATAAAATAAAACATATCTCTGAAACATAGTGTTTCTTAAACTTGATGTGTTATGAAGGGTATAATTCCTCTTTTTGTTATTGTTCCTCCATCAAATCTCAATAAGAGAGACTCTCTGGGGAAAGAGAAAAGAGGGAATTGTAAAAAAAACTCTTTCCATTAAAACAGCTAAAAGTGTCTTCATATCCATTTGATAAGTGACTGTTGCTTTAATGCATAATATATTAAGTGAGAAAATCTCAGCCCTGCCTGCTCCTTGAGGGAAATTCTTCACTAAAATTCAATCATTGAAATACTCAGGACTATATCGTCTTCATGGTTTTGGTTTCATTGTGCAGGGTTAGTTGGATCTTTTGCCACCCTGTGTGTTTCCTAGACTCCTCTGAAAGTGCAATATTACTGTAAGCTGTGCTATTTTGGAGTTTTTAACTAGTTGGTAACCAATGCAACTTTCCTGTGCTGCTGCAGTGCGTCTGCCAGGGATCAGAACCTATGTGGACCCCCACACATATGAGGACCCGAGCCAGGCTGTGCACGAATTTGCCAAGGAACTGGATGCCTCCTGCATTGCCATAGATAAAGTGGTGGGAGCAGGTGAGAATAGGCAAAGGAAAGTGTATGGCCAGATGCTGCTGCTTGTATAGATTCCATATAGGTTTGGCAACTTTGCAAAAAATTCATGTCATTTCTAATATTTTCAAAACAATAATCAAAATGAGCTTGGTGGGATACATAAAAAAAGGGAAATCAAAAAAGACTTTTCCCACTTTCGTATCAGTTACTTCCTTTTACTTTTGCACTCTTTCATGCTCTATTTAAATGACAAAGACAAACCAAGTGCACAACCACTTTAAGGAAAATGGAGTATATACAGAGCTCCTATACATCTATATTTTCATAGCAGTGAGCTAGTTATCTATGCGTCATGCTGCACAGCCGGGAATGAGAAAGCATTCTGTGCCCCAGCTTGATGTCTCTTCTTTCCAGCCCTCACCTAGGATGGAGGGAAAGGTGGTGAAATGAGAAAACCTTCAGTTGGTTCATGTCTCCTTTAACCCTTTCTTTCCTTCCTTTATTTTTCTTTCCATTTTCCGTAGCTTATGCTCAAGTTCGTAACTCCCGATGTACAGTAATTGCAATAGTAATTGAAGCCTTGTCTCCTCTTTTCCTCTCCACTCATGTACTCCCTGATAACTTGAGCAGGAGTGCAGACGGGAGGGTAATGCATTATGATTCATGTCGAGTGCAGTCAGAATAGATGGAGACTAAAGCACACAGCACATAACAGCAGACTGGTCTCCAGAGTCCCACCGGCCCTTCACACTGTAAAACTGTCAGGACAGCCTGAGAGTCTATTACCTGAGTATACACTGGACTCACACTCTGCAGTGCTAACCACAATATATTTTTCATACATAGCAGACACAAAGCACAATGATTTTCACAGGGCTGCAATGGTACATAGGAGATAACTGTTTATATATTAAAACCACATATAAAAAACAAAATCAGCTGTTCTCTTTTAATATAATAAAAAATGTGGTACACATTTGTCCACAGTTCACTGTGGCTGTCATTTTGATTTTACACAAGCATGAACTTCTTCAAATCTGCATGACCATTTGCAAGAAATGCACACAAACTAATGTCCATACTTCATTTAATATTATTAAATACATGCAATTTGATGTTTGAGGCATGAAAAGTGAAACAGCAGTGAAACATAATCTATCGAAAATGCAAATAGATGAAGAGTAGCTCCAATTTATCATCATTCTAAACCAGTATTAGCTGACTAATACCTTAACCCATAGTCGATTTACAGCAGAAAAGTCTATACTGTACTATACATTTTTAATGTGTACAGTGCACAGCTGATTCAAAGTGTATTTATTTTAGTGTTCTTCCATAGTAACACAAAGAAGGGAGAGTGCAACTTTGAGAACAAGTTCTGGACAATATAAATAAAATGACAAGTTGACAGGGTGATTACCAGAGGTGGGACCAAGTCATTGTCTTGCAAGTCTCAAGTAAGTCTCAAGTCTTTATCCTCAAGTCTCAAGTCAAGTCTCAAGTAATGTCAGGCAAGTCAGAGTCGAGTCTCAAGTCACTGGTGTAAAAGTCCGAGTCAAGTCACAAGTCTGAAACTTTGAATTTCAAGTCCTTTCGAGTCTTTAAAAAAAAAAAACGAAAAAATAATGTTGCAGTTATGCTAAATGTAAATGTTAGACCATGTAATTTTAAAATCTGTGCTTTTCTCAACACATGACAAAATAGTGAACTTAGAAAATATACACAAATTGTGAAATTGCACCTCTTTAAAATGCAGCTCAATTAAACCTAGCTCCAAGAATAATTTTCACCGACAGTTCTGAGATAAGCTGCATGTTATTCTTGGATGCGGTTGTAGGGCCAGCTTTAAAATCGCATGACAAAAATATCATACACATTAAAAAAAACTGTATCACCAACGTAGCCTGGACAACATTTGCTAGTTAGATGAAGTCAGCTATCTCATCTTAGCATATTTATTTCAATTCAATTCAATTCAATTCAATCTTAATTGGCAGACTTCATGTCCATAAAAACAAGACAAAAAAAAAAACAAAAAAAAAAACACACACACACACACACAACACTCCCCCCCCCCCAACACAAGGTATACACAATAAGGTATACACAATAAGTATCTAAAACATTTGTAAAAATATAAAACCATAATATACATAAAACACAATCATCATCATTCATTTGCTCAGTAATAAAGTGACCGAGGTATTTCACCTTTTTATGAACTTCAAGAGTTTTTTGTGCCAGTTTAAACAAAGGGAAATTTAGCTGTTTATCCTGCTTGGTTCTACATATCAAAACAGCACTTTTAGCAGCATTGTACTCAATGTCATATTGCACACCATATTCAGTACAGACATTAAGAAGATCCTGTAACCCAGCACTGCTTGGACTAAAAACAACCAGGTCATCTGCATACATAAGATGATTTATCAGTGCTTTACCTAATATACACCCAGTGTTACAGGCTCTCAGTTGTATGGACAAATCATCAACATACAAATTAAATAAAATTGGAGACAAAATCCCACCCTGTCTGACACCATTGCTGACACCAAAGGGGGCAGAAATACTGCTTCCCCATTTAACCTTCATGTTCTGATGAGCGTACCAGTAAGAGAGAATCCTCACGATGTATTGAGGAACTCCCCATCTCTTCATTTTATCAAAAAGTTTTCTGTGGTTCACTCGATCAAAAGCCTTAGAGGCATCAATGAAAGACATGAGGACAGATGAATTTTTAGCCCTGTACAAACTGACTATTTCCTTGAGTGCATATATGCACATGTCAGTGCCGTGCTTTGGTTTAAAGCCAAACTGATTATCCAGAGAAGAGATGAACACACTAACTCTGTCAAACAAGATTCTTTCTAACACCTTAGATAAAATACTGGCTAGTGCAATTGGCCTGTAATTATCCAAGCAGCTCACTTTTGCAGCTTTGTCCTTCATAACTGGTACCAGTAAAATACACAGCATTGAGTCTGGTAATATGCCATGAATCATAAACCCAGTGAAACAGAGTGCTAAAAGAGGAGCTAGCCTTACACTAGCATGTTTTAAATGTTCTGCAGTGATGTGATCCAAACCAGAGGATTTATTATCAGACAACCTATGAATGGCTTCATATACTTCATGTGTCCTTACAGTTATTGTGTCATTACTCATGTCAAGATTGTCCTCATATGGTTCACTTTTTATACAGTTAAACAACGCACTGTAATGCTGTCTCCATAATGCTGCAATGTTATCTGCCCCAGAAACACCTTCAACAGTTGATGGTAGAGATGGTTTACAGTTATTAAGAGCTTTCACCTCTTTCCAAAAATCTGCCGTATTATTACACAGCATTTTCCTGGCCAAAGAATCTGCTCTTAGCATTTGCTCATTTTTAGTTATAAAGCGAACAGGGTACTTATATCTGGCATTCGCACATTTTTTCTGTTCAAATTCTGGGCCTTGTTTAGGTCTTCCAGCCATGGCCCAACATTTATAAGCTATGCGAGCTTCATCATGGTACATGGATACATGTTCTTTCCAGCCAGGTCTGATGTTAGGTTTCTTATGCTTATATTGTTTATCAAGCAGTGTACCACTTTTATACAGAGCAGTCACTATATCATCATACATGGAGCAGAGTAAATGTTTATGCACAGCATTCTTACAGTTGACATCTTTGCACAAAATAGCTTCTTTATTTATATGCATATTAATAATCATACGGTTCTTGGAGTGAGTGCATACACTCATGAAGTTTAGTAACTTCCGGTCACTGCAACAAGCCCAGGTACAGTTTACCGACGGATGGGTGCAGGACCTTGAAATGCACCGTGTAGAACGAAAGACCATCGTACGTATCATAAGTTTACCAATCTCACAAATCGTCGTCATAAATACACATTCCTTAACCGTTTATTAATATAACCTTTGAGCTCAACGGTAATTAATTAGTAGTGGAAATAATTTCTGGTAGCATCACAGAAATGTAGCAGTGACAATAATACTGTATGCTGTAATCGTACTGGACAATTAGTGATACAAAAAACCTGTTTTATCCTGTGAATAAACGTATATGTTTTTGTCAATGTACCATAATAACATAAGCGAAATTCACTATTTATGCACAATAAATAAAGGAGCATAGCGCCACAATTTCTGTTCAGCGCCAGACTTGCTTGTAACCTATATCACCAATTATGTTATGAAAATGACGTATTAACTACTAAAAAACACTGACCTTCGTGTAAATGCTTGGAGCAGACTAACCTGTGAGCTGGAGTGTTCTGGGACGTTATATTTGATCTTTGAATGGCTGCAATCCAGGCCACCCGTCGCGTCTTTGTTACTTCGGAAACATGGCTCGAACAATTTCTCTTCAACGACGTAATCCGATAACAACCGATCTCTTTACCCGTCGGCTTCCCGTGGCTCTCATGCGACCGGCTATTGCAGTTAATAATACAACAGCTTCTTGACATTTTTGTGTTTCTTTTTATCGCTGTGTGACTGATTTTAATTGAAAGCCTGCGTGCGCTAGTACCGCTTGCCACGAGTTCCCAGAATCCTTTGCGGTTCTACCCGTGAATGACGTCACATTTTCAATCTCTATATAATATGCGTGTTAAATTTTATATTTGGGGTAAAATATCAAGTCTTTTCAAGTAAACCGGTTCAAGTCCAATTCAAGTCCCAAGTCATTGGTGTAAAAGTCCAAGTCAAGTCACAAGTCTTAGAACATTTTTTTCAAGTCAAGTCTAAAGTCATAAAATTAATGACTCGAGTCTGACTCGAGTCCAAGTCATGTGACTCGAGTCCACACCTCTGGTGATTACTTTTGAAAGGCAACTTAGTAGTTCAGAGCAGTTTAATTTTAGAAAGATGGACAGAAAATCCCTGAAAGATTTTCAGATAAAAGCCAGAAACCTTATATGAGAAAACCATAAATTTACAGATCCAAATGTGAGATGAGAGGAGAAGAAAGGGGACTTTGGCCTGCTCTTGCTAATCTATTTTAACTTCATAAAATGTGAACCGAACACCAGAGGTGAACATTAAAGCTCCAGCCATGATGTAAACATTTTTGTCCGTCAGCTTCAATGCACCCTGCCACCCATCTGTGTGATTTTTATAAAGCCACATAAGCACTCTGAACAATATACAACATACCTTCTCTTTCTCCATTCCTGCCTCAACTCCATCTGTCTTCATTAAACACGTTAAAGGGACTTTGATCCTCTTGCCAATCGGTGATTGTGTGTTAAAAGACATGAAACACATGCTCCACTCTGCTTACATGGGTTAGACTTTAACATCAAAGTGAGATACCTAGCTCTACTCATAACAGGGAAGGAACGAGTGTCCCTAATCAAGCCTTATTAGACGAAGATCTTCTTTCTCTGAGTGACCACATAAAAAGGTGCCTTGGCTTGACTTGCCTGTCCACTGCTCAGGACAACAGGTGCAAAGCAGAGAAGGAAAGAACAGGGATGGTCTGGGTATTTAGACAGGTTATAATTATTCAGGCTTAAGTCCTTCCAGATGCCATTGCTTCAAGTCCAGGATTTGACCCATGCTCTCTGATCCAGAGCAGCTATGGGACATGATTGTACTGGATGAAGAGTGAGATCTGCATATCTTAGTTCTGACATCACCATTCTTGAGCACACTCAGCATGCATGTACGTTCTGTTCAAACACCTACATTCAGTACACACACACACACATACACACACATATATATATACACACACATATACACACACCCCTCATCTTCTGCAGTCCAGCCAAAACTCTGTCTCCAGGACTGCCTTTGAAGTGGCCAGCATACCTACAAAACTTACAGTACCTTCTGGATAGCTCCCCATTGCATGCACATACTTACAAGTAGTAACTGAAATTCATGCATCCCCTCACCAGCGAAGAATGCTAATTGAGCTCTCCCCGAGTGGATGTTAAGTAATTTTGTGTTTTAATTCGACATATAAATGAAGCTGAAAAGTTGTATTGGTGTCTATTCACTTTGTTATTTTGGCTATGGGTACACGCTATGCATTAATCAGGAAATGCTGTTTTTTGTCCAACATCAACCAAAGCATTTCCTGATTAATTGGAGTTAAGTTATTACAGATGGAAATTTTAAGATCCTTCATGATCTGCAGCTTTGTCTGAATGAATCACTGACAGGCAGCTGTAAAAATCACATGTTGTAACACCTTAAAACACATCTGAACCCCTGTTGTACATCAGAGCAGTCAGGATTTTCTGACTCATGCTATGCTAGATGCTGGGCTCTCAGTTGTGAAGCTGACCTAGCCGTAGGTTTAAGGAGTATCAGCATGCAACCTGTCTTTGTGGTTTTACTGCTGATCATGTACTCTGATACAAGAGAGCTAGTTAAGTTAGCCATATTCACTCCAAAATGCTTTTCATGGCAATGTCATAGACATCATACATAAAACTTGCCTTTATTTTATCTTTAGGTGAATTTGGAGAAGTCTGCAGTGGTCGCCTGAAGTTGCCCAGCAAAAAGGAGATCTGCGTGGCCATCAAAACTCTCAAAGGTGGATATACAGACAAACAGAGGCGGGACTTCCTTTCTGAGGCATCAATCATGGGACAGTTTGACCACCCTAACATCATCAGGCTGGAGGGGGTGGTAACACGCAGTAAGTTCCACGACAAACTGAAGAGAATTGAATTACCAGGTGCTATTTTGATAATTATATGTTACTCTGGTTCTTGGAGAATATTAATCTATGAAGCACTTACTTTTTCAGAAGCATGATGTTTCAGAGAACACAACAATTTTTAGTCACATTCCATAAGAGAGCAGGCTTCTCCTGAGAGTCTTTTTACCGATTCCGGATTTGCAGTTGTCTTTGACAAATGGCTCTAAAGTGGCCGACACTTCTGTGAAAGAGCAAAGGAGTTTTATTGAGTTGCCGTGGTGTAAATCTCTGCAGATCAATGTGCTCTGATCAAAGCCTGTGTCCAAAGCAGGCATAAATCCATAAATCCATATCTCTGACTAGCTTCCCTCTGGGCCTCTTTATAAGACTATCATTAGCACACAGAAGGCCTCTTTAAAATGGAATGACTGCAGAAAAGGGAAATAATGAGTCTGAACTTTGTCGCAAAGAAACAGTCCTGGCCTCTATATTTCCCTGCGGCACTTGGCTTGTTAAGTAGTTCTGCCAGTATTGTTATTCTAAAGAGTAGAATAAAATACCAAGTGAACTTGCCTTCTCTTTATTATTCTGGATTTTAGGTTCTTCTGTTCCGTCTCATTTGTTCTTTGCTTCCTCGTCTCCACCTTGTCTTACATCAACTTGTTTTACCTGCTTCCCTAACTTATCTTCTTAGCAACTTACTGCCGTGACTTGTAATCAAAAACAGCCCAGTCTTACAATGTAATGTAATTTCCAAACAGCAATGAACTGGGCATGTAAACCATATTGTTCTGATTATGCTTCATCTCTACAAAGAAAGAAGGAAAAAAAGAAAAAAGAAGGGAAGGAAAGGAGGGAGGGAAGGAATGAAGGATGGAAGGAAAGTAGAAAAAAGAAAGGAGGGATGGAACGCCAAAAGAAACAAAGGAAACAAGGAAAGAATGATAGAAGGCAGGAAACAGGAGGGAAGGAAAGAAGCAAAAAAGAAGTTAAGAAAGGAACAAGAGAAGGAACAAAGGGAGAAAGAAAGTAATGACAGTAGAATCAAATAAATAAATAAACAAACAATAGAAAGGATGGAAGGAAGGGAGGAAGGATGGAAAAATTGAAAAACACAAAGAAATAACACAAAGGAAGCAGGAAGGAAGGAGGGATGAAGGACAAAACAATAGAAGGAAGACAGAACAACACCAGTTAATATCTTATAACATATCATTTTGAGTCAACAGTGGCACAAATTATGCTACTAAACTGTCACTTATGCAGTTTTTGTAGGAGAAACTTGTTAAACATGCTAATACGCATGTATTTGTAAAATAATGTCAGTAAATAAGGTCAAATAATAGAAAACAGTAACCAGAACAACAGAAGCTAATCATACTCCTTCATCCAGTTTTGTCTCTTTTAGAATAATTTTTCAGTTAGAACGTACGGCATGGTTCTGCACTGTACTGATGAATGAAATCAGTCCACTCTGAAAGTGAAAGTCTGTGTGTGTGTGTGCATGTGTGTGATCCCTCATCACACATTGTTTGCCTAATACATCTTAAACCACTCTTCCTGTTAATGTCCGACCTGTGAGAAATGCTGCAATAACACAAGACTGCGGTTTCATTTGCTGGTTTGAGACTAATAGGGGAGGCCCCAAATTCACTACTTCGCACATGACATTTGGAGAGATGCCCTGAGCACATGTGCATAAGTAGGAGCAGCATGAGTGCAGGGCATAGTTTTAGGAGGTCCATTTGATATGCTCCCACACACAGACACACACCTACACACACACAAACACACACACAAATGCACGCTGCTGTCGGGTGATTTATTAAGCTGCTCCTGTTAATTCTTAATAATCCTGAGACTTTCACACCCCATTTACCTTGCTGCTGCTTTTGGCTGATCCACAGGCTGCATATTTGCAGGAGCACACACACACGCGCACACATGCACACTTCTTGCTCAAGTTCATACATCCACACTTGCACACATACAAGTACACTCACACTTGGGTCCGCAGAACAAAGGGGCTTGGGGGCCTTTATCTTTGTTGCCAATGTTGAAAGTAGAGAGAAAGAGGGGAAAGGAAGGGGCGGAGGACAGGATGGAGGACCGGGTGTGTGCATGCCTGTCTGCAACTATAAAAGCAGTTCTCTGTTAAACTGAACAATCCATCACAGCCTTTTTGGGACAGGGTGTGGGTGGAGGGTGTTGTACTGGTCCTGTGACGGTGTTTAAATGATGAGAGATTTTTGCTAAGTGAAATTGGTGCAACTTTCCTGAGACATGCTGTTCTGTGAGTTTAATCTCCCCCTTTTTTTTAAAAAAAAGGTTTATTTTTATTTTGTCAACGTCACATTTTTAGCTACGCTTACTCTGGTAAGATGTAAATAAACAGAATCAGTTGAAATAGATTCAAAATCTTTCAGAGTCATTTCAAGCTGAAATTGACAACATCTGTTTTGTTTAAATGTGCTGTGATAAAGAAAATGAATTACCAGTGCAATGCAGATTCATGAAACGGCCCTAAAATTTCCATTGAGTTTAATAGATTTGCTTCTTTTCGCAACTAATTCCATCACCCTCTCCCTTCAGCCTGCGCGATTCCTGAAAAAAAGTCCCTTTCTTTCCAGATGTGGGGTTGGTTCACATTAATACATGCAAGAGGGATGGAGATGAGAGGGAGGGATGGGGTGATGGGGAAAGAGAGGCAGGTATGATAGAGAAAAGGTAGGTCAGGAATGAAAGAGGAGGGAGCAGGGCACATTAATCAGAATAAAAAATGGAAAAGAAGAATATGGCTGGTGGTAAGTCAAGAGTGAAGCTGAGAGAACAAAGCCATCTGGGGCACAAACAAGTCCTGACACGGATGCTGTTCATTTAACCATGGCTGATTTAAAGCTTTCTTAAAGAGTTTTCCCCCCCCCCTTTCCCCCCTCTGTAATAAACTTTGTGCTGGCCACAGTCTGATCAGGTACAGATGATAGCAGGCAGCATGGATTTACAGCCAGATCTTCCACAGAAATAAAGATGTCACACTCTGACAGGTGACCTGCTGGGACCCTAAAACTATGACTAGGATCATTTCATTCTGGTGTGTGTGGGCGTGTGTGTATGTAGGCGTGCATGTGAGTGTAACTGAGAGAAAAGAGAGTACGTTCAGCCTGGTCACTCTCAGGGTCTGTGTACGTCTGTTTAATGTCGAAGTACAGCTCTTAATGTCCACTCATTATTATTTTTGCTTGTTTCAGAGAATAAATCTAAAATCAATACAATACTGGCACAAAAGAGGGTTTTCTTTCGTTGTTTTTTTTATATAAGTATTCAGGATGTTATTGCACTAAATTTTTTTAGTCCTGTTGCTGGTATGATATGGGAATTTATTGAAATCTTCCTGTTGTAGGTAAACCTGTCATGATCGTCACCGAGTACATGGAAAATGGATCTCTTGACAGCTTCTTAAGAGTGAGTAATAATTAAAAACACACTTATGAAATTTTAATGCACTGAAAACCCAAACCAGTTTTGCAATGAACGATTAATGGCTAGTTGAAAATTAAGAAACATTCAATGTCAGCTTTGTCATAGGTTCTTATTTTATAATTTATGTAAGTATTATTTATATTTTATATATGAAACGAATTAGGACAGTCAGCTAATATAGTAAGTTTTAACACTACACTATAACACATTGCACTGTATACACTATAAAGTACCTGAGATATGCTGGCTTTAGCAGATTTCTTTCAGCTGTACTCTTCTTACACCTTGTCAGCGAACAAAATATTTTGAACTGCTCTTTCAGCCAGGACTGAATGTGATTCTTGCCATGCCTCAGTCTCTTACAGAGAAATTGACCTGCCTTACTGAAATTACCCAAAGCACGGCAGCCAAGCCGCAACACTGGCATGAAAGCATGTGTACTAATGCCTGTTTTAGCCTTTTTCCACATGCGTCTGCAACACACATAGACAAATCCAGGACGTGTAGCTGTTGTCTGCCGACGTTTTGACAGAGGCCTGCACTTCATCATTGAAAATGTGTCATAAACACACAAGCACGCACACGGAAATTCATAGCTTTGCGCTTTAGCTTATGTCTGTGTTATGAATCTACAAAGCTTTGAAGTGACTAAACCAGGTGTCCTGGCCACTAATGGTTCAAAATGAAGTGGAAGGTCTGGTTGGTTTTTAGAGAAAAACATACTTATCATACACTCAGAATAAGCCATTTCATGTGAAAATAAATCTTTATCAATGTAAACAGACAAGCCATACTAGCTAAAACGAGCCTAATGAAAGCCTATTGATAGATAGTTTAGATAGATAGGTGGTGGTCAGAGGGCCCGGTGTCCGGCAGCCTCGCCTCTGTCAGTGCGCCCCAGGGCAGCTGTGGCTACATGTAGCTTGCCATCACCAGTGTGTGAATGTGTGTGTGAATGGGTGAATGGCTGAATGTAGTGTGAAGCGCTTTGGGGTCTTAGGGACTGAGTAAAGCGCTATACAAATGCAGGCCATTTACCATAGTTTTGAACGAAAAATGTAAAAGTTACTTCAAAAACTGTGACCATGCAAAATTGACATAACTTGCAGTTACTTGGAAGAGATGATTATTTAAATTGAATTTATAGAGAAGACTGGACGATTGCCTTAAACAGACAACACAGACACATAAACCATAGGATAAGAGTATTTATGCTCAAATTCTGAATGGAATGAATTTGACAATGCAGGGCAACAGAAGATACAAAGAGCAGCAAGAACAGACAAAATGAAAGCGCTATGGATAATGAGCACAAAAAAAAATTCATATGGCTCTCCTCATGTTTCCTCAGTTTATATTTATCTCATATTCAGATAGTAGCAGCAGATCATAGAACATATATGCCTAGTTATGAACTCTTGCCAGTTTGAATCAGTGTAAACACCGCTGCTTGCCAATGCAAACAATAAAATATGCTTTGTGTTTACATCTCACCCACTATATGTTTGACTGCTGCAACTCAACACCTGGCAAACATTTGGCTATAAAAATCCATTGGATAATGTGCCATGAAAATGCATTATATCCCTTTTTTCCACATGATATGATTTTCTGATGAATATACAGCATTCAAATATATATATGTGGATGCCAGTGTTCATATTGTCTATGTGTGTCATCACATATGTAGCATATGAAAACTGCTCCACAATAACAGCAGTGATTTATTTAAAAAAGAAATTCATTTTTATGGTCTAATCCTTATTTCCATACATTACTCTGTATTTGGCTCTGGGATTTCATAGTTGAAACGAAAGATGAGGTACATAATGTCAAAGGTGATTTTTAAAGGTTAATGAAAATCTTGTGGACAGTAATGCAGAAAAGTTTCATTTTATGCAAATACCCCAAAAGGTCAGATTCCCTTTGTGTACTATATAATGTATGTTAACGTGTAACATAAAGGGAAAAGCACGCTTTTCTTTCTATAATTATTTCTTTTATCTCCCTTTTTAGAAACATGATGCCCAGTTCACAGGAATCCAGTTGGTTGGCATGCTGCGCGGTATTGCTTCAGGCATGAAGTATCTGTCAGACATGGGTTACGTTCATAGAGACTTGGCCGCTCGAAACATTTTGGTCAACAGCAATCTGGTGTGTAAAGTGTCAGACTTTGGCTTGTCCCGGGTGCTGGAGGATGACCCGGAGGCTGCTTACACAACTAGGGTGAGTTGGAATACAAATACAAATAAAACATTTAAAGACAACACTGTTTTATATCAATTCTATATATATCCTCTCCAGCAAAAATAATCCCCCCACCAAAAAGCAACACACTCCATCCTCTTCCGGTCTTTGTCTTTGTTTTTGTCATCACACATACACAGATACTGTGCACCTGTTCCCCTCACATATCACAGCAAGGGTGAACGACACATAAAAAACTAGTTGTTAAAGGGCAGACATAAATCCACATATCCTAAACTGGAAGGTCATAGGGAAGACCATTAAAGCCCCATGTGCCATAAGACGATGCGTCTCATTGAGAAGAATATTGTTGGGCTTTGCCACTGTCATTTGCTTTCATGATGTATATGACAGAGGTTTTTACTTCTTAGATTGAACTTTTTTCAGATAACTCTTTGAGGTATCCTGCATAATCTGTTGGTGCAACAATGGCAGGAACTGCCTCTTGAGGCTGCTAGCTAGTAGAGAAGGCATCTACTGACCAGATCTATTGGGCTGATTACAACTTATGAAAGCCGTTTGACATGCTAATAAATTCTGAATTGGTTGCTTTTTGGTGATACACAGAAGTTGATAAAGTTCATCCTTTAGGAGGAAAAGCACCGATACTTTCAAAAAGTATCATGTCTCGCTTTTAGAGGCATAGGCACACATGCCAAGAAGACAATTTCAGACATTTACAGTGCTTCTTACGATGATGGAAAATCTGTGTTTCAACTTACCTTGGAAATCCACTTAGGATACTTCCCATAACAATGTAATAATAGCACATAGGCAATGGAAAATTAGTATTATGAGAAAGATCATAAAAATGGAATCCTACAGATGGTCTCCCAGTAAGTTTGGGCAATTCAATTTTTCAGAAAGAAGTGTATGCATGTAATTAGATTTGCACACCTGTGGTGAGAGAAGCTCTAATTGCTCTGTTTGTGTCTTTGCATCTCTACATCCTGAAGAAGCATAACCTGGTATGCATTCATGTATTTTTAATGTCATTAGCCCTGTGAAATAAAGGCCCTTGATTGCTTTTTCAAACCTACCTTGAGTACCAGAACCTGGATGTTTTATGCCATTTATTGATTTATTGATTTCTTTCCACCATTTCCATTAAAGTTAAAAAACAAAAAATATTGTAAAAGCATTTTTTATTTGCCTTAGCATTAGATGCTCAAATTGAAACACACCCAGTAGGCAAATTATGATCCAGACACTGATCTTAACCGTTGGAAGTGTGTGCGTGTGTGGCCATTCTCAACTGAGGAATCTGTGGTCTTAACCGTGCGTGCAGCCTTTTAGACAGAGTATAATTTTCTGGCTGAGAATGGCTTGTCAAATAAACAGTCAATGTGCTGTTTGCCTTTCTCCCAGAAATTCATAATCTGAAATAATGAGACAGAATAATAAACTCTGCCGCATTAAAGTAACTGACAATGCTAGCACATGTGGGCTTCAGTGGATTTTTTTCTCTCCACTTCTTTAGTCATTGTTTTTTAGGAAAAAATCAAAAGTTTGTGGTCGTATGTGCATGTTTACATGCATGTGCGTCCCACGTTTAAGGGTATTTCTGCACATTTTAGACTTTAATATCTTTGTGCAGCAGCTGGGTATAGTATAAGTGCAAGAGCAGAGTGTATTTTCTTGTTTGTATTTATAAAGTGTTTCTTTGTAAACTGCTTTATGTGTGCCGCCATTTGTTGGCTGTCTGCATTTCATTCTCACATACATTCCCCATTATTTCCATAACTTCAGTATGGAAATAGTAATAGAGGAATGTAAAGTTTAGAGTGTGACTGCACAGCATTGGGCAAAACCCAACTGATTGGGCCAAGGTTTCTGTTAACTTTGGCTACCATCAGCCTCCTACCCTATGATCCATTTTGTTCATCTGTCTTGATTTTTAGCTAAAATGACAAATACACACTGTAGTATGGGGTTATCCAGGACACCTTGGATTACAATTTGATGAATGGGTTTTTCTTTCTGGCTTCAACTTTCTTTAAGACTGATGATAATCCATTTTGATTAAATCTTAATATAATGTGTTTTGTTACAATAAAGTTCAATGTCCCCTTATGTGACAATTTTAAAGTCTTTTTTAGAAGTCTTAGACTTTTTTTTGCCAGTCTGGGAAAACAAATTAATTAAAGACAATGAAATGAAAGTGAAAGGTAAAAAAAAAGCTTATGCATGGTTCACCTTTCTGTGATGAAACATGGACTTTAGACTCTTCCAGACCAGACTGGAAAAAATAATAAAAATATTATTTTTACAATTGTTACAGTTTTGAATCTGAAGCTGTGATCTCAAACCTTAAATCCAAACCACGAAGACCACCAGGATTTAGGGGTTTCAGAACACCCTAAATAATATTCATAAGAAATATTCTTGCATTGGACACAAACCTGCACCTCAGATCCAAATCCTGGTTTTCAGAAATCTTGCTCAAGAATACATCCAGTTTTAAATATTTATATCCACGAGCAGTACTAAACTTTGAAATTCTATTTTTAAAAAGTTTTTAAAGATTTTAAGATGTAATATTAAAAGGTTTATCCAAAAAAACCCATAATTTTAGGTAGAAAATTAGTTATGCTCAAGAATTATTGATGTTTTTCAATGACAGATTGAATGACTGAAATACAAAATGAGCTCAATGAATGACCTCTCATTGTCTGTATTTCAGGGAGGTAAAATCCCTATTCGGTGGACTGCTCCAGAGGCTATCGCCTACAGGAAGTTTACATCTGCCAGTGATGCTTGGAGTTATGGCATTGTGCTATGGGAGGTGATGTCATATGGGGAACGACCATACTGGGAGATGTCCAATCAGGATGTAAGTTCTATTTATTTGCAAAGTTGCATTCCTTTAATAGCTACACATGCACATCTGCAGGGCTACCACCTTTGCACATCTGAATAATTTCTGTATCTCATCTGAGATACAGAAAGACATACTCTAGTAAAGTATTCTTACAAAACTGAGAAAAAAATCACTTACTATTACAATGTATTTTGTTTTGAATATTATCTGCCTTTTTTCAAATGCTGTCCGTGTTGTTCCTCATAAAGGTAATAAAGGCTGTAGATGAAGGTTACCGACTGCCCCCACCCATGGACTGCCCTGCCACTCTCTACCAGCTCATGTTGGACTGCTGGCAAAAAGAGAGGAACAATCGACCCAAGTTTGAGCAGATAGTTAGCATCCTGGATAAACTCATCCGCAACCCCAGTAGCCTCAAAATCACAGCGAACACCACATCCAGGTATCAAAGCTATCTTACGTGTATTTGTTTTCATTATTATTTTTAGGTGCTTGTCACTTGCATATATAAAACTTTACACTTAAGAAAATACGAAAAGAAAAACCCAGAACTGGTGGTCAAAACCATGCAAGGCTGGTGAATGTCTCTTAGTCTTGAATGGTTTCTAAGTTGTTCTTTTTTTCTCTTCTTCTTTTAATTTTATTGCCATGTACTAGACAATCCAGTACTGTATTTTAGGTCATATAAAGTTCTGGCTGGTGATCACTAGATATATTATCAGCATATTTATGAAAGTTCTACTTCTCAATAACATAATTTAACATTTTTAATGTCATGAAAATTTGGGATGGGGAAGTTTCTTTCACTTGTTTTACCACCTGTACACAAAGGAGCTCAATATAAACACCGCCTATTTTTTCTGCTTGTAAGATTTAAATGCAAATTAGCACCACTAGAAAATGTATCAGATCTCTTTTCTGATATTTTTACAAATGTTATCTTATTTGTTTCTCACATTACTTTCTTTTTTGCCCTTGTTAATGCTTTGTTCCTTGCCTTTATTGAATCAGTCATTTTCTCCCAGGGGTGTGTGGGTAAGCAGGGCAAGATACACTTGTCAGTCCTGGGCAAGAAGGAATACAGGCATTGGGTCTGCAGCAGACGGCCATGGTATTATGTAGATGTCAAAGCTAGTAACATTGACTAATGATTTCTTAAGAAAGTGAAAATAGGTCCCTTGGAGTTTACACGTAATTTTCCTGATTGGCTTTTAACACTGGGTGAGCACAGGCTGGCCGACAGAGGCTGGTGCGTTGATTTATGAGAACTCTCTGTGCGTATGTGTGTATGTGTGTGGTGGCGGCGGCAGTTGCACAGCGGGAGCAGCTGCACTCAGCTCCACACACCTCGTTTGTCTCAGGGCTGTCCTGGCTTGCTAATGCAATACCCCCTCCTCCACAAAGCCCAGAACAAAGCCTGTGAACCAAGTAGAGCATCTGGAAACTTCGAGGGTGGGACCTGGTCAGTTTACTCTTCCTGCATATGGATGATGAGAGAGTCAGAAGGCCAAGGTTGACTGTCAGGGGCTAATTATGGGCCAACTGGTGTCCAGTAGAGGTTAGCAGCCATTGGGTATCTGACTTAACTTTCAGGGTGTCTAAATTACGTGAGATTGCTGCAATCGCACTTTCTAAATCAAAGATAGTTTTTTTTCTGCACAACAAAGCATGCCAATGGCTGCTTACAGTATTACCTTTAAATACATAACACTCAAAGTTTTATCAAATCTAAAATATTTATATAGAGAATATCTCAAATATCAACCTTTATCCAGAGAGGCCAGGAACATAGGTTGGATAAAAGGACTTGGGAAGCAACAAGGATTGGTGCCTGGTCTATGCTTGGCAATTGCAATGGGCAAACATTCACCTGTGAATGGAAACCGCCTGATAGTAGAAAAGAACACAGGCATTTATCACAGAGAGGTATATGTTGATGAGAATATCTAAAAAGTCACAAGTATGAAAAACTGGATAGAAGTTAAATAGAATAGTTTTATAATGAGCAATACTTCAATTCAGTTACCAAAAATTCTTAAACTGTTAGCTCAGACACTACCAAAACTTCAGAGTGAAAATAAATTGAACAAAGAATTCGGAGCACAGTCACGTATTGTTGCTGAAATCAAATCAAAATGTCAGTTTAGCTTTCCTCAGCCCACCAGAGTACTGGTTAAAACTACATGATATAATCCAATTTGGCAGTGGCAGCAAAGGGCTGCACCTGAAAGGGCTAATATTACCCCTAAATATCAGTCTAAACTGTCCTTGAATTGCCTTGGAGCTGTCACGCTGAAAGGTAATTTCATTCCCTTTTTTGTGAGCTCAAAAATCAGAAGATTATTTGGAGATTAAAACAAGGAGTACAGAACAAAAGATGAAAAAAGGGAATATATAACCCGACTCCCTTTCTCTCTGATGTAGTCATATTTTCATCTATATTTTCAAGTGGGTGTTTTCTGCTTTGCTATATAGTATTAAGTAGACATTATACCCCCCCGCCCCAAACCCCAAGTCTCAGACAGATGCTTTTTTTATGATTTTCCAATTCATCACATCTCTCTGTTTCCTCACCAATCATCGTGTCTCTTGAGCTGCAACAAGATGTTGCTGAAAATGTAACAACAAAGGAAACGTTGAAAATGATAAGGGAGATGAATCAAGGTCATCTGCAGTTTACCTCTCAGTGGAGACAGCAGAAGGGAAAAAATGAGACAAAAAGAGGAAAAAAGATCAAAGATAGAAAGAAAAAGGGGTGTAGGAGGGGAGGGAAGAAGATCAATAATCCTGAAAAAAGAATTTTTTTTTATAGCCCAAAACTTTAAACGGAAGATAGTTATCTTTTATATGTCTTAATTGGTTTTTCCTGATTTGTTTTCTAGCAAATATCAGCAAAAACCTCTATTGAGTCCTCTTCCTCTTTTTTCAAAAAGAAGTAACACATATTTAAAATATTTTTTAAATGGGTTTCTACTGTCAGAAGATTCACATATTACTTTATTTTTGTGCTCATGCAAACCACCCCCTCCATCTAGCCCTCAATTCCCTCCTTTGCAGACAAACCATCTTTCCAGGGGGTCCTGGGGGCCCTCAGCATTTTGACAACCCTCTGATCTGGCAGGAAAAGACTCAATCACTGTAACAGCACCCACTCCACCACCTCAAGTGCATCTTTTTTTCTCCTTCTTTTTCTTCTTTTCTCCTGTCACCACTTGGGATACCATCTCGATAATCTCAATGTGCCTAATATTTTGTTGGCTTAGTGTGCTGTTTCTGACACCATTAATTATATTATATTGATTTCATTAAAGAAAATCAAATCAATAAAATACATTTTAATTAGAGCAGGTGACGAAAGCACGTAACATATTATATGAAATTAAACCTTTTTTTTTTTGTAGGTACACAAACCCTGGCACATTTAGAGTGGCTTTAAACTTCCTTGCCAATTTCCAAGTCAATTAGGCAGAGGTGGACTTTCTGGTATTCTAATGAGTTTGTTTACAGTGCTATAAATAGTTTTCCCCAAGGGAGCGCTATCTGTTTTTTTTGTTGTTCTTTTTTTTTTGACCTGCTTTGCTGTATTCCCTTGAGTGCCATACATATCTTGGTACAGGTGTATTTATCTGATCTTTGTGACAAATGCAGTGTGTCCTTCATTTTTGGAACCCAGTTTTAGATGATACTCAGAAAATCAAAATGAAAATGCACAGTGTGCTACTAGTGGATTGATTATTGTGTTATGAGCTGTAGTTTGACCTGATATGGTTTGGCTTTGTTTCCCGTTCGCTGCACTAATGTGCTCAGGTTTCACAGTAGCTGAGGGAATCACATTTGTATAAACATGAGTTGCGGTATCTGAAAGTCGCCATTAATAAAGCACATTGTTTCCTTGGGCCCTCTGCACTCTCCAGCTCTAATGTACCTTTACTCTCTGTAAGTCTTTTTACCCATCATTGTTCCTCAGCCCCCCCTCCCTTTGGCAAACATCAATCAGAGCTAGTCACAACAGTGCCTGCAGTTTTTCCCTACACCCTCTACAGTTGACTGAGCATTTTAAAGCCCAACGCAGAGCATTTAATATGATTTGATCCAATTGAAACCATCAAGTCTAATCAAATCTAATGTTACGTTCTGCTGCATGGTACATCTGCTACAGGAAATAATGATGGAATTAGCCAGAAACATTGCTAGCTCAAAATAATAAAAAAGGACAGTGAAGCAATGACTGCTGATGATAGCATGAACAATGAACAAAGGCTGATGTCTGTTGTGAAAATGCAGTTGCCAAACTGTTTCTGAGACCGTAAAGCATGCAGACCATTTTGCACACACACTCTGACATGTCTGACATGCTTCAGACTCTGTAAATGGTGCAATAGTGTATGCTTGAAAAGACAATATACATAGTTGTAGGACTAGTTCACTATGACATCAGCTGGCTGTAGATAAAACAGAAACTGTGATACCTGGTGGTGTTTATTCTCCTGTTTTCCTTAAACTACAGTATGCTGTGAACTCTAATGACATCTGGGACACGAAAATCTTACAAGTGGTTCATCATCACTTATTGATATGTTTGCTTCTCCCTTGACTATTCTTCTCCTCTCTGTCAGGCCAGCCAACTTGTTGTTGGACAGAAGCAGTTCAGAGGTTCCCTCAGTGGGAACAATGGGCGACTGGATGGATGGAATGAGGACCTTGCCCTGCAAGGAGGCCTTCTCTGGGGTCAGCTACAGCTCCTGTGACACACTGGCCAAAACCTCCACAGAGTAAGGCAACAACACAGAGACACACACATTAGGCTTCTTTGCCTATTCATGTCAGCAGTGTTTACAGGGCCCAAGTATCAGAGGTAAGGCCCAGGAATTTGAAGAGACTCTTGGTGAAGAACAAGCACACACATTCTCTTGTTCTCACTAAGTAAAGAAAGCTATAGAGCCATTACTAAAGGTGTCCAGATGAGACTCATGGTAACTCATAAAGACAGGTCTTTAGCTATGCTTTCAATGCTGCAAGTATGACCAGAGGGGAAGGTGAGAGCATTGAAAGAAAGAGAAAAAAAAAGAGAAACCAAAAAAAAAAGAGAACGAGGGTAGAAGAGTTGTGAGTTCCATGAGGGAAAGGGAATAAGAGAGACGCTATTGAGAGAGAGAATGAAAGGGGAGATTTGACAAGATAGCGAGAGGGGCCTTTGAAAGAGAAAATGAAGGCATAGCTGTCAAGTAGGTGTGCAAAGACATGGCATTCTCTGTGCTGTAAAGCATTAAAATGCAAAGAATAGAGCAAGGATAGATTGCTAGAAAATTATTTGGCAGCCACATCCAGAGAAATCACAACTGGCGAGCACACAATATAGGACCTACAGTATGTTCACTTGGTAAGAAAGTAGGTCCTACAGTGTGTATTGTTGTTCGGTCCCTTTCTTTCCCTCTCCCTGTCCTCCTTTTTCCTCGCTCTGTTGGCCTGCTGCTAGTTTAATTGATGTGGAATGTGACAGAGTAAATAATTGGACATTTCTAATCATTGTGATCAAAGCAGCCATTCTCTGCGTTGATAGCAGTTGCGGGGGCAATTGGGGACTGGTGGTCAGTACTACAAGCAGTTGTAACTCAATAACTGTACAAAGCAGGGAGTCATTAACTGTGTTGGGCTTAATATGCTGGAAAGAAGGATTGTGTGTTGTGCATGAGTTTAAACTATGTTAAATTGGTTGGAGTGATATTAAAAAAAGCTGTTGTTTAGCAGACCTCCTCACAGTGCCAACTGTAGACTTCATTGACTTGTAACTGGAACAGAATAGTTTTTCCTGGAAATATTATACGTAATGCTCTGTACTACCTTAAGACAAGCTCAAGTGTGTTTATTTTCCACACAGAGCGCTTAATTCTGAAATATATACTTTCAGCTTCCTGTAATTTTTATTATGGTTCTTTTCTTATGTAGGAGTACTACACAAAATGTTTTTTTCTCTTCTCTTATAAGTCACTATCCAATGTGACAAATGAATGTGTTTAATCTATGAAAAGGTTATCTTAAAATGTTGTATTTAGTGCACAGACTAGGTGGAAATCCACAATCAGTATTGACAAAATACATCAAAGACAAATTGCACTGAAGGAATCGTGCACTAAACATAATATATTGGTCTACAATGCCTTTTCAGTGGCTAGATGCTAAATTGGATCACCGCAGTATTAATCCACTGAAGGCTTCATCTAAGGCACCTAAGCTCAGCTACAAGGCAGAAGCCTTGGCTCAGACTATGAATTGCACTGTATAGATTTCTGTATTGATCTGTACAGTCTTAATCTAGTCCTTGATATTCAGCACAAGGCCTGGCAATGCTCTGACCTCAGAGGAACAGTTATCATACTCGGCCGCAGTGTGCTGAGTCATCTGTTGGAGTAATTGATTAATCCTTTTTCAAGAAGAGAAGATGGACTGACATATAAATACTGCATCATTTGGAGTATTTTTTTTTACCTTTACACTGTCAATGTCAAAATGTTTTCAAATCATTTTAGGATCTTTTTTTTTTTTTTTTTTAGATTTTCTTTTACAATGTGATAGACACACACACAAAAAAAAATTAAATCAGCATACAATATAATCACAATCTATACACTTTATTTTTATTGCCCGTTAAAGAAAACATTCTCATTGCAGTGGCAGACAAGTCATCATTGGTGTCTTGTCTGCCACAGAGGTGAGATAAGCAGTTTGTGTTTATTCTTACAAAATGTGCTAATACCACCCATAACAATAATATCTAGTTTAATGTGTTAACATTGCTGGGCCTGGCTGTTTCTCAGTAGAGTGGTTCTGACGGAGGTCCATGTCACACAAGCCACTTGCCCAGAATGGGAGCCATCCATGGGGATCACCACTCTCTAACACCCAGCTCCACCCTACTCAAGCTCTGGATGGTGGGTGGAGGACCAAGGCCTAGGTCTAAGATCAATAACCTCCAGAACCACTGATGGGCTTTTACTTGTCTGACCTTTGAAGGGATAGTTAGTTTTTATTGAGTGGTAACTTCATCCCATTTTAGGCTGTAATTATAAAAAAAGAGTAAAATGCCACATGTTCTAAAACAGGGCTACTGATTTGGTGCTCAAAATACTAATACAGTGTAAATGTTGATTAGTATTGCACACATAATCAGCAGTAGATGCTGGTTTCAGCCTCTTTTGCATGCTAATGACCAGAAAACAGACCAAATAAAAAGCTTATAAATTAAAGATTAATTATTTATCTTTATTGTTGCAAAGGTAGATAGTTGTAAACCCAAGTATTGTGCCAACTTGACAACAGAATAATTTGTATAATCAACACTGAAGCAACTATCCCTTAAAATCGTCACACAAAGTAAGGCAGAATCTGTAATTTGGATCACTGTCAGTTTCTGGGTTTTCAAATTGTATCTGTATTTTTTTTAACTCTATTTCAAACTAAACTTTCTGCTTGCATATGGAAAATAAAAACATTGTTTTTTTTTTTTTTTTAAAAAGCACTAAATGGCTGAAAGAGTTTCTTGCAGTAATGCCATAATCCCACTGCTTCTACTAATACAATACACTATTTAGGAGAAAGGAGTCCTAACATGTGCTGTGATTGCTGTGTGCTGTAAAATCAATACACTGTATACAGTGTAAACTGTAGGTTTACACTGTATAACACTCTTAACAACTGTATTCTAGTTAACTCAAGTGGTCTTTTCTTTGAATGCAAGTAACCAACCTTCTAAGAGCTTTTAAGAGTATTAACGCTTTAACAGAAGCACTTTATGAACCAGTGTCGTGTTCAACACATGTCCCTGTGCTGCTCCTCTCCACAAAATTAAGTGTACCTGTCAAAAAAATCCAGCTTAATGCAATGCAGAAGAGTAGTTCTGTTCTGCCACTGTGGCCCTTGTATTTTATTGTTTTCTACCCTGACAGGGTCATAATGGCAGCTGTCAGTGAAGCCTTCTGGGAAATGCAGTCCTTTGCAAATGACAGGCGCACAGCGAAGCGAAGGGAGCAACACTGGGAGCATGCCACTATTGTCACACGGATGTCATATTTACTATCACTAACGCACACGTTTCCATTTTTTTCCTTCCCATCTTTCTCTCTGTCTGATTTTGTCCCATTTATTTTTCAACCTCACTCTGCCCCCCTCTCCCCCTTTCTTGCTTTTCTTGCAAACCAGGGATCTAAAAAAGGTTGGAGTGACTATTGTAGGACCGCAGAAGAAGATAGTGAGCAGCTTGAAAGCCCTAGATTCTCACAACAAGAATGGCCCAGTACCTGTTTAAAAAAATGGACCCGACAAATGAAAACCACCAGAGACCTATCTGTTGGTCTGTGTTGACAGACTGTGTTTGCTAATTGCACTCTAACACAGTGGCTGCATATTCAGACTGAAAATGGCGGAAAAATATGGCATGATTCAAATGATGTCTTTCATTGATTCATTTGAAAGATGTCCCGGCAGAGAAGTGGAGAAGAGCTCAGTTCAGTTCTACCTGCTAGGTAACTGGCTGACTCAACCCTCTGCCCCTCTGTGCCCATGTTGAGTTGCCTTACAGACTAAGAGGGGGGTAGAGAGCAGAGAAAAGAGAAGAAGGTCAGAGAGACCTGATCAGGAAGACAAAGGAGAACTGTACTGGGATGCAGGGCAAGGACTGCATTAACATATAGCCGGACGTCTCCATGATTATGGCTTACCCACAGCACGCCCGAGAATCAGCCTGTAGTCCAAGGCAGTGAAACAACTGAAACACCTTGCCAAGAAGGGTACGACGGACAGCAGCAGCTGACCCACTTGTAGAGCCCTCCTGGAGTGAGGAAGTCTGAAGCGTGAGATTTTGTTGCAACTACCTTCATTTACCGTCTCTATCCATGTGAGATCTCAGCTGGAATGGACACACCGAGATGCTGACCGAGCCATTTTACTCTGTAGCTCTGATCTATAGCATTTGCATTCAGTAGACATGTCACTTAAAAGCAATAATGATATAATCAGTGGAATAATTTCATTGTATGGAAGCCATGAGTCTATCACATGTAAAATGTATTGAATGCTGTGCTTTAAAAATAACAGGGGCCATAAATCACTTCACCCACAGATTTTTCTTTATGGTGACATCTGTGTTCTGTGTGCTTATGAACAGATATTGTACAGTTTTAGTGCAGTTCTCTCTGTAACCCCTTTGTGTGAAATCTCAGGATGTATACTTCCTTATGTTTTCTCAAGCAAGGACAAACTGATGGGGAAAATGGAGCAAACTAGAACTGAGAATTCAGGTTAAGATACATGTGCAAGAAAAGGGAAAACAGAGAGATGATGTTGAGAGACAACAAGTAAAATCAATGTCAGCCCTCTGCTACTGCTGCTGATGTATTGCAGAAGTGTAATATACTCAGAGCTCACGTTTCTTCTTTAAGGAAGACAAGTTAGCATCATCAAACTCTCACAACTCTCGTTTTCTTTCTAAAGAGTGTAATTTTTGCCTGTGTAAGATCGGTTTAGTAGGTTGAGATTAACACTGCCTATCTGAGGTTATAGTCCAGTAACTTAGGTTTGAATTCATAATTTATTAATAAAAGCCATTTAGGAGTTGTCATTTTGTTTGATTGGAAAAATTTGTGTAAAAAATAGTTTGTTATATTGTAAAATTAACTTTAACCGATTATTTTTGGTGTGTTTAATGCAAAAAAAAAGTTGAGTGCCTCCTGTAGTTGGACTTGGTTTTGGTTTGACGTCAAGAAAGTCTTGGCCTTCTTTCTCTGTTCTCTTTGGGATATAGAGTTGGTTATTACCTAAACTAACTAGATTTTGCCCTGGAAGAGATGCAGCATATCTAATAGATGATTGCTTTCTGAGATAGTATCCAAGTGCGTCATATCTCCAGTATGGGCTTTCCTAAAAGCACCTTAGAAGACCTTTGTACAGTGAAGTACTTTACGATGCTAGTCTCCTGCTTTGATGTCACCCAGTCAATCCCTCAGTGCAACATGTACCCAGATTTTTTTAACTGGCACTTTGGTACTTTGTGCTTTTGGTTGGGTAATATGTAACAAGAAGGATGCAATATTTAAGTTTCTTCAAGCACTTAGTACGCAGTATTGCAGCACTTTGAAATTAAATGTTATTGCCTTGGCGCTAGATTAAACTTGTCTAACAGACGGGGTGATTTTGGTGCTTTTGGGAAACCCAGCCTTGGTCAGTCTGTCAGTCCTGTCTTCTTTTCTTTGGTCTACCTGTGGATGCTACTGTTGCTGCTATGTGTTTTAATTAGCATGTACATAATGTAAACCATTGTTATTATGGCAACTAGCACTACAGATCCCACTATATGTACATGTCCATCCCTTTTTTGTACAAATGTTTGTATGTATAAAAGCCTGAATAAAAATTGTGCAACATTTTTAATTAAAAAAAAGAGAAAAAGCATTTGTATTTTATTTTATCTTGTTTTGAATTATATTTGTCAGCTTTGTTTTTTTTTTCTACAATAAAAAGGCAATTATGATTACGTTATTTATTTGTTAACATTATACAGTGCATTGTTCGTTTTTTGGGAGGGTGGGGGGAGGGGCGTAGAGTAAATACTGTGTCAATGCTGTCTGTGTTTTGGTTCTAGACTTACTTTATAAAAATGACACAGCTGAGAGAGCAATACTGTTATGAGCCCTATATCCAGATTCCTAAATTTATGTTTCAAGTCTGATTCGAGTGTCTGTGTGAGAGTTTATGTGTGGAAATGTAGATCGCCTTGTCTACTAATGTAAAATGATTTGTAGTGGAAACATTTATATTTTTATAATAAATATTCTCAAAATATTTTCCAAAAAACGGATGATGACAGACCTGCTCCTGTGTTTTTTTATTTGATCATGTCGTAGTCATGCAGGCCGACAATTTTTATTACGAGCGCATGATTCACATGTTAAATAGATCACAAGTGGAAGTTGTTGTTTTTTTAATCTAAAACATTATTAAATGTCTTTCTTTTTTATAATTTTACACCCAAGAGAATTTTTTAATAAGAATTCAAGCAATCCCAAAATTAACATTTGAAGTATATAGTCCAAATGATCACTGATAGGCAAAAACCGCACTCATGGAACTGGTAATAACAATGTAGGGTACTTTACAATAAGAAAATAACTGAACCTTCATTTTAAACTCTGTAGGTTTGTGAAATATAAATAAAAAACAGGTAATTTATCATGTAATTAAAATACACAGAATCAAAATTCCAAATGAAAGAAATGATTAGATCTTAGAGTTTAATGTTATTTTATTTAACTTGGTTTAGCTTGTTAGTTAAATAACCATTTCAATTTAGTTCTTATAACCATGATGTCCTATCTACCTCCCCTCACCCCAACTGGTTATGGCCCATAGCTGCCTGTCCCTGATCCTGGTTGTGCTGGAGGTTTCTTCCTGTTAAAGGGAGTTTTTCCCTCCCACTGTCGTCAAAGCACTTTCTGAAAGGGGATCGTGATTGTTTGGGTTTTTTCTGTCCTTTGTTCTTTGTATTATTGTAAGATCTTTACCTTACAACATAAAACGCCTTGAGACAACTATTGTTGTGATTTGGTGCAACATAAATAAAACAGAATTAAAGAGAGTACACGTGTGTCACATTAATTTTCAAGAAACTTTCTTTAACTGCTGGAATGAGTTCAACATGATGTTATAAGAACATATTTTACCAGCAGGTGGGGTATCAGGATGAATAATACCTTTATTGGAATGGTTAACGAATAAATCAGTTTCAAAACTATGACTGATTGATTGCAATTGATTTAAAAAAAGACACAGATATATGCAAACATGCCTCTGCCACTTAAATAGGAATCTCAGATTGATAAAACAAGCCAGCAATTTTGTAATTATTCATATTCTGTCTTTGATGTCTACCTATAAACACTTACCAGGATAAAAGAATAACTCCATGTGTGTATATTAAACAAAGTATTAAGATTCCAAAATTCCCCAAACTAAACCAAATGATGTATTTTTCCCATTGTATCAATGCACACCAACTTTTTAAATAAACAACTTTTAAAAAGCTTACATTTAACATTGAAACATTTTGTCATTAATTTGTAGTAATCTGTCTTTTACTAACATCCTGTCTGTTATAGGTTTGTCACAAGACACATTCCAAACCACTTATTACTCTACTCATCCATGCTGGACCCAGCTCTTCCACATCCTCCACATCTGTTAACCAGCTTCCCACCTCTGCCTCTGTTTTTAATCTCTTCCACTCTCCTCCTTGTGTCCACAGCCACATCTAATAAAGCATTTTGCTTCCGATCATCCATGGTTAAAGTTGATTTGTTTCATGACTTTAATGCGGAAGATCTGTGTTTTCTCTCTATTTTTTCCTCACTGGGAGGAGATGAGATGTGTCAGAGAGGGGAAAGAGTGATGGTTGCTCTGCTCAGTGTTGAATGCTGACATTATCCAGATGGTCCCAGGCAGATGTGCACAGTGAAATAAGAGGACATTGCCCTCCTCAAACAATGAACACAGTATGCTTGACACCGCCACCAATTTTTCTCTTGTTTTTTATCTGGAAGACCTTTGTGGCACTGAAATTGCAAGGGTGATGAGAAAAAACAGAGGGAGAATGAAAGTGGGGGAGGTACAGAGAGTGAATGTTAACAGATTATGAAGCCACAGACCAGAGGATAGAAGGCAGGTGTGCTAAACACATGATGCCGGTGGTAGTTCTGCCTAAGCAGATAAGAACTTTTCAAACAACGGCATACTATCACGGAATAATGCAAGAGAAGATTAGCCAACAGTATTCATCACCCTGCTTGGCAGATACAGAAAGCACGGTTCCAGTTGGAGAGTAATGATAATGAGAAAACAGAGTCATGATGTGTAAAATGAATTTCTCACTTTGAGCAGGGGTAACATGCAATCATGAAAAATACAGCTTTACAGTAACATACTGGTCCTCTTTCTAGGATCTGCCAAACACCACTGTTTCCGTTTGGCCTCAGACATTTCAGAACAGTCAATGAAACTGTTATTGCTGTGGTTTTCAAATCATCTCCCCAACCCTGTGTGTTAGACACCAGGACAATGAAGAACAATAAAAAAAATGTTTTATGTTGACTTGAGGCCAGTGTTTTTAATCTGGTGTCAGTCATTTTTCCATCATCTTCAAGGGTCCGTAGTTTGTGTTTAGATTTTCTGCTGAAGTTGTGGTTAATTCTTGAAACTTGTTGGTGTACACATCCTGTGGAGCTTTTGTAGCCACATAAATACAGCTGATGGAAATTAACCTGATTCTTATGGAGAACGAGTCCTATCCTCCCCATGTAGAGATATCTCCTTCCTTTGAACCCTGTTCTGTGGCCTACCCTCATCGCTCTGTCTCCCCTATCTTCCCTTTTGGTCTTTGGTAAAAACAGGTCTCCAGCTGTGTGCAGCTGCTTTACAGGGCCTGACGACATGTTGCAAACTTCTGTTGCTCTGGTGAGCCAGTTCTGCTGTGAGGATGACATCCTTGTAACTTTACTTCCCGGATTTAAACTTCACTGAAAAGGAACCAGGGTGTCATGTGTTAATTATCTTTGTTTCACACCAGGTTTATCTGTCTGCAGCAGCATATTATGAATAAATACAAGCTGTGTACCTCCAGTGTTCTTCAGAATGTGCAAGAGCACACACAGAGCGGGGCAGTGCTGACACAACGGAAATCTTATATGAAAACATATACACTGCAGGGACCACTAAGCTGTCACACACGTACCGGTGCACACATTCAAAGATACTGTAGATGGATGTTTGTTGGTGGCTTTGTAATGTCTGTGTTCTCTATGGAACCTAAACACATCCTAACTCTTCAATCATTTTATTACCACATTCTGCGCTATCATCACAGCACACACTAACACACAGGTCCCAGGACTACAGTGCTCAGACTGCTTCTGTCATTTTAACAAATGGCACCATCACAAAGGGAAGTGAAGCTATCATCACAGCCTCTACACCACTACTGGATATTTGTCTTTTTTTAAGTGGAAACTACAAGTAGGTGTGCTTTTTGATCAACTTGGGCCCCAGGTGGAATCACTGTCACTGAGTCGTCTCAAATGAAATGACCTCGAAAAACTTTTTGTTGTGTTGTTTGATTGAGTGCATTCTCAGCGCAAACCCTGTCTTATGATTTCTTTTTGGATTAACGTTAACATTTTAATGTTTGTATATGGTTTGATTTTTTGATTTCAAATGTTAGAATAGTTCTCCAAAAGGATTATTTATGCGGGTGAAAGCCAATTTAAAAATGTGTTCTTTATAGACCTGAATTTATACCTACATTAGAACTACATTAACCTCTTAAGCCCCAAGCCTACCTGATCTCCTGCCTTTTGCCCCCATATCAGGGGGTGTTGGGGCTTAAGAAGTTAAAATAGTGTTTTTGTAAATAACTGCATGAATACGCTTACCAGTTACTTTGTTAGGTATGGCTGTTCAGCTGCCCGTTAACACACGTATTTGATTAGCCAGTCACATGGCAGCAGCTCAATTCATGTTCAAAACAACCTCTTGAAGTTTAGATTACGCATCAGAATGGGCAAGTAAGATTATTTAAGTGACTTTGAATTGGACATGATTGTTGGTGCAGGGCAAGCTGGTATTTCAGAAACTACTGATCAGCTGGGATTTTCTCACCCTACCATCTCTAGGGTTTAGAGAGAACAGTCTGAGAAAGACAAAATTTGTAGTGAGGGCAGTTCTCTGGGTGAAAATGCCCTGTTGAAAGTGAAAGTCGGAGGAGAATGTCCTGCCTGCTTTGAACACTTAGGAAGGCAAGAATATCTCAAATGACTCATTACAATAAAGGTATTCAGCAGAACACCTGGCAACTTGTCAAACCTTGAAGAAGATGGGCTACAGAGAAGACCACACCTGGTGCCAGTCTTGTCAGCTAAGAACAGGAAGGCTATAATTTGCACAGGCTCATAAAAAATGGTCAAAATGGTTATTTGAACATGAGAATTAGTTCACTGCACATAAATGGCCACCACAGTTATCAAATTTCCAACAGTGCACCTTTGTTAAATGATGGAGTGGGAGATATGCACATGAAGAAAAACAAAAACCTGCAGCAACTGTGTGATGCTATCATGTCAGTATGGGACAGCATTTCTTCCCAGCACCTTGTTAATTAATGCAGTTCTGAAGGAACTGTACTAGCAAGGCATACTTAATGCCTATGCAAATTTTTGTGTTTAATTTATTTATCCCAGCCTGTCACCCTTAGCCTCTGTCGTATAGAGTGATGAACTTGTTTTTTTGCAGTACCATTGGTTGTTGCTTATAGAGATTATTTAGACTGAGGTGTTCCATGCCTGCTAAATAATAGGATATGCTAGACTACACAGTTGTATCCCTTTTGCTTACAGGACCTCAATTGTCGCTAGAACCCTGCCATATTTATATTCATATTCACGGTCTTTTATGAAATAATCACACTATATAATTTTGATTACTGATTTGGGATATTTAACAAATCAGTATGGGGTTAACCTCTAGAGAAGGTGTTATTACCACTCTGTCTTTTAGTGTTAATGGCAGAACGAAGGCCACAGAGGGGCTGGTCTTGCCGCCTGCTGACACCATTGTCCATACCAGGGAGAATTGATTTTCCATGAATGCTGAATGATGTGAAGGGACTGCTAGCCCTCTGATGTCAGCACTCTGTCATCTCTCTCTCACTCTGCATTTTCTTTGTCATTCACCATTCTCCTTTCAGTTTTTCTTCTCCCCCATCTTTTTACCCTCCCTCTCTTTTCCTCACTCTTCTCCTCGCTGCCAGTTTTCCTCATGATTTTCCTCGGCTTTCCTCTTTCCTGCTCTCTTGCCTTTCCTCAGCTTCTTGCTTCTCTCCCATCACGTAGTAAGTTCCATAGTCAATTTATATATGAACAGCTCATTAGTAATAATTTTATTACAAAGGAATCAGCTATAGTAATGCCTTTCATGCCTTTTCCTTTGCTGTGTGATATTACAGAGATGCTTTTTGAATGCCATGATGTGGTGTTAAATGGCACTCCAAATCTTTAAGGCTGGGCTAAGGGTCGAGTCTGAGTTGTCCTTAGTTGACACTACACTGTGCAAACTGGCAAGTAAAAGACAAAAACACACAATTTCATCATACCATGCTGGTCTCATCTCTTTTTCTTTCTATAGCAACAGGAAGGGTGATTACATGACAAGATCATTATCCTAAAAAAAGAGTCATATTTCCACTGTTGTCGTATTTTTGCATCATTCGCTTAATTTCACACAGTTGAGCATGGTAGTCAGTTTGGAACAACATGGATTTTATCTAGTTCATATTCTCCTTCAACCTTCTCCTTTATTGTCCTTATTAAAAAACATTTGTTGATTTAACAGTAAGTAGTTTGCATTTTGTTGGACTAAAATGAAAGTATCTGTTATGTCAATAATGGCTGAAATGTGGCTATAATGATTATACTTGTGTTTGTTATAAGTAGCTTAATAAATTGTTTCTTTAATAATCAAACTAAAATGTAATGACAAAGGAGGAGCACATTTTTTAAATGCTATTAAGATTTCCTCTGATGTACGAGCACTTTTGAAAAAAAAAAACCCCAAAACAAATAAAACAATCAGTGTGCCCTCTGTCTCTCTCTTCCTGTCTACTTTTATTCTCTTCATTGCGCCATGCTTCCATAAACATATTAAAGGCATATATCACCAGGATCAAAATCAGTGTGTGAGAGGCAGCAAAGGGCTGATTTACTGCTCGGTTTCCTCTGTGTCTGCTAGTTTTATGACTGGGGTCGAGGGCCATGGACACAGGGATACATTTCTGACAAGGTCTCTCTATGACTACTGGTATTCTCGCCACTTTTCATGCCTTTTCACTCTGTTTGACCTCAGTGAATTGCAAGGCCACATGTTAATGCTACTATTGACTTAAACAGCTGAGTTTCAGAAGATATTGGATCCAAGGATCACCAGCTGCTATTGTGGTTAAGGGATGGCCATATTTATTCTTTAGTGGGTTGCCATAATGTTGCAACATTATTTCTAAATGTACTTGAGAGAAAACATGTAATGTACCAAAGAGTATGGGTCAACATCATGATTTCAAGATCTATCAAATTTGTATTTTTACGGTACTAAATTTACACTAAATTGTTTCTGCAATATTATGTTATTTTTAGTTTCACCAGTTCTTATATTATCTAATTATTCTTTTTCTACTGCACAAAGATCAAAGGGCGTGTTTTCATTTATATACAAAATCTGGAAATGATTTGTGAAAAAGCTGGAGAAACACAGTACATATACAGTACAAATACAATAATGCAGTATAAGAGGGATAGCACACTCGTGGTTAAGTAATAAATAATGAACTTGATGATAACAATCCAGTCTTCTAACTTGTTTAAAAACTCTTTATATGTTGATGACACTGATTTATTTTGGCTCTCTGAAAAATTTAAAAAAACATTCTGAATGCAGTGGAAATTGAATTGAAAGTTTTAATAAAAGTGTTTGACATACACCAACTGCCAACACCAGTGTTTTTTTTTAATCAGAGCTTATCTTGGAAGGCTCATATAAACCATGTAAAAACAAAAATGCCCATAGAAAAGATATTGAATCTAAAAATATTATCCATACTCTATTGTTCCCTAATAGCTCCATATATGTATGGGGAAACATACAAAGTAAGCAGTAATCCAGTTTATATCCTACAGAAGAAAGCTACGCATATTCTATATGGATCAGATTAATAACAAGCCAATCCACATATGAGTCATTAAACTACACATCTTAAAATGTAATGATTTACTTGATTTCACTGCACCAATAATGTAAAGCACAAAATAATTGCCTTCCAAATTGTATTGAGAGGTTTTTTGAAATTAGAACGATAAAGTTTGAGCATAAACTTCCACAGGAAAACGCATGTTCAAAAAAGCATTCAAAAGAAATATAAGAAATTTAAAATATAAAAAAGATGTGTATCTGTAAAAGGGTCAAACTTAGAGTAACTGTGATGGGGAATTAATACTCAAATTTAGAAAGCTGCTTAAAAATCAGGTGGTAATCAAATGCACAATGGAACTATATTATTATCACTGTTTATGTTTTTTTTCTTTTTGAATATTTATTTATTCTTTTTCTTTTTTGGTCTTTGTGGGGTTTTTTTGTAAAATGTAATTAGAAAAGTGTTGACATTTATAATAAACTTTATGGGAAAAGATAGCTGTAACAAGCTAAAACTTATTACAGCCATTTTTAACTTGTTTTCCCATCTAAATTAATTATTTGTTGTCATCATCATTATCATTTATTTTTTTAAGTTAATATTGACCCCAAATTTAAAAAAATCCCTAAGTCCCTAAGCACAAACAGTTACAGGCTAATCATGACTACCCCAGAATGACTAATCCATGAATCACGGTCTAACCAGTGAACATTAGATCTGTGCTTGCACACATGATAGAAGCAGTACGTAAAGAGCTTTCTATCCCTGTGATTTATTGTCTTTTTTATTCTTTCTTTCCTTCATTCATTTTTTCCTCTAACATGTTTCCATGTTTGGTAAAACCATATGAAGTTCTCCCCTGTCTTTCCTCAAAGTAAGTCAGTTTAACACACTCCATCCGTCAACCCTCAGTTAGTCCCTTAAACATCAGCCATATCATTCACAGTGTGATCACAGTGAAAAAGAAATTGTGGAAACTTAGATATAAGTGTAATGGCATGTATTTTGTTGAAAAGCCATAAATGTTACACGGTTCACATGTGCGTAATCTGTTTATATAGTCAAAAAGTGTAATTGTGAGTAATTTATGTGTAATGTTTGTGAGCATGGATCATATTTCATTTACAATCCGAATTATACAGACTTGATGCTATGAAACTAGCCGATGACTGACTTGCAGAAAGCTGTGTCCTCTGGCTCTGCTATAATGTTTTTCCCTTGTCCCTGCTCACATATACATGTAAGGGAGGTTAAGCTATTTATTTTTGTGTTAATTCTGCCTGACATTTACAATTACGACTGTGTTTGGTTGCAGCCAGCCCTGCTTGAATAGGGCTGTTGACTGTCAAACTTGGTTAGATCTCCTTAGATCTCAGCCCTTCTTTCATGGGGACCTTATTGTTTTTGCGTGCGGAGGAGGAAGTACGTGTGCGGAAATCCTTGCTCCTAAGTGTGCTCTTTATTCTATTCTATTTTAGTTCTAAACGAATGTGTAGGGGCAAGTCTGGCCAAGCTAGATCTGCTTGTCAGTACAACTATAGGGGTCATTGTATACCTAAATCTACCAGTGGGCAAAATGTAGTCACTATTCCCAAGATTTCATAGGTGCTTCATGCTAAAATAAGCAAAAATGAAAGAAAAGTAGAAAAACAAGGTTTTTTACCTGCCATGATCTATCAGTATAAATGGACAAATTGTAATAAAGCACATTTTTATACTATAGCAACAAGAGCTGCAAAACAATTTTAACCAGAGGCATTTTATGTTTAGTGGGACATTTTTCAGTGGACCTTTTGTCAGTCATGTCAACATATGCACCTGTATGTTTGTAGTCCCAGTGAGGACCTGCAAAAGACCGGATGCTTCTCATGGCTTCAATGAGAAATGATAAAACCTTCCCTCTTCCGATGATTGTCATAAAAGGAAAAAGACATTAACAAGCTAGGCAGTATCAGCTGGCTTGTCATGCTCTCTGATTCTGACTTCCTCTCTAGTTACAGCCATTCGTGCAGTTCAGGGAAGTGGCTGCCATAATCCACTAATGACATGAACAGTTAGCTGAAGGACAGATAGACAGACAGACAGACTCTTGGGGACTGTCAGAAATGTCTGTATTGATTTGGTAATATGAAACTTTTTCCTAATGGAGGCATTATAATGTTATTATGTTATTATTGCAGGCCACTGGAAGAGCAAACCTAACATTTAGGGGTAAAGAAAGACTCTTTTTGCTTTAGTGATCCCCTATCGCTCTTTCTCTGTGTGTGTGTATATATTGACGTTTATAGGTCATATAGCACTGACTCATTTTATTTTGGATTTCTATTTCAAATTCCCAAAAGATGGTTGACTTGGGATTGCCTTGGGGTTCCCACAGAAGAGCTGGAGACAGTGGCTAGGGAGAAGAAGTTCTGGAAAAATTTGCTTTGACCTAGTCCCCCCATCAGTGGCACAGAATGACAAAATGAATGCATGGAATAGACATTCTGTTCTGCTTCATTTAAAGGTATTAATAAGTAATAAGGAGAAAAAACGTAATTTGAAAAGTGAAACAGAAGTGTTAAGAAGCACAAATGTCAGATAAAACTGTAAAAATTAAATACTGAAAGGGGCCAAACTGGCAGATGAGTCACAGACAACCCGAGATGCACACACACTCGGGGCACTTTGCCTACTTTCCCCTATACCAGCGCTATGGTTATCGAGGCTCTTGTAATGATGTGATGGTCTGCTAGCACCCCAGCCACTTTAGATGGAAAATATGAAGCGATCCTCCAAAAGGTCCAGCTTGATCAAACGCACGCATAAACTCTACCTCCTAGTCTCTCTCTGCCTTCTATCCAAAATGAAAGGTGGCAACATCAGGAGGAATATTTTCATTGTATTAAGAGGATTCATTTAGACACCCTGGTCCTCATCAAGCCTGTAAGCTCTAGGAACAAAATATCTAAAGGGATGATCACTTCATCCCACTGGAAAGCCCTTCCTCCTTCCTCATAAGATGGAAGAATACTGTCAGTGGTGAGGAATGTGAATCAAGGTGGACAGCATGAGCAAAGGTCATCAACATTTGGTTGTCATTAAGGCTGCACCCAGCTCTCCATGACAACATACTAAGCTTTTGTTGCAGAGAAGATGCAGTATATAGTGTAAGTACGATGGATGCTTAGATCCGTGCTATAGGTCACTATGTAAATGTGAGGTGCTCCAACACTCTAAATGGAACAGGAAAAAATATTTGATGAATTCATTCCTATGAGATTTAATTATTTAAAGTAACAAAATTTGGAAGGAATCTTTGAAACTAGTCATACTTTTACATAATTATAGACTTAAAGCTCTGTCTGTAGAAGGGTTGAAGGTGACATTTTAATTTTAAGGTATTGAAAAAAAATGTGCTCAACAGGTTTCTTCTACACTAAAAAAATACATATTAAATTGTATCAAAATGTATTCATACTGTACATTCTTGTATTTTTAACATTCTGCTTTAGGAGATTCCCACAGTTTCAACCAGTCAAGAAGTTAGGTTTCATGCAGCAAGGGATTGCTGTAGAAAAAACAATTTGCTGTAAAAAACCATGAAGTCTACATTACAGCTTGTCACTCTTCACAGTACAATTGTGATTATCTAAATAAAGCTTCTCTCAGGAAATCGGACCTGGGCTTTTATTTAACGCCAACAATTTCAAACTGTTTTAGACATCTCACCTCTGCAGAAGTTGGGAATGTCATCTGACAGCCTCCATCCCTATCTGGGTGAGATCAGAAAGTAGTCATCACATCCCAGACCATCTGTTTACACCAAGACAAGCCGCAGAGCTCTGACTCGGGGATACCTAACACCGCCAGACAACGCAGCTGAGTCCCAGTGAAAAAAGCAGACATTGTGGGGTGGCTGCCACAGCTTTTTAGAATTCTGATTGCACATAGTCTAAACAATACAAATGGAGAGGGGCGCTGTGGAGGGAATAGTTATGGATAAGCTGTTACAATGTTGCCTTACTGAGACAGCTTTTCCCTTTTTTGAGGAATATGTAATACAGTTTATTATTATTATTATTATTATTATTATTATTATTATCACCACCTTATCATGGTGGAGAGGTATATGTTTCTGCATGGCTGCAGGAGCTATGGTGTAATTAACCCCTAGTTAGCGTCTTTTTAGGCAAATTGGTCCTAGTGCCTCTGTGAAGGGCCAGACTAAGAGCCATTCAGAAAAAAAAAAAAAACTCCCATGATGAAGAAGAAATCAAGGGACATAGCTGCCCTGTATGGAATAGAGTTACTGGGGCCCCACCCTAGAGCCAGGTCCAGGGGGGAAGTGTTTGTGGGAGAGTGCCTGGTGCCTGAATGGTTGGGCCTAAGCCCATGAAGCCTGGCTGGGCACAACATACACTGTCTGGAGGGGCCAAAGGGGTCCGGTGTTTAGTGGATCAGATACCAGGAGCATGTCTGTGGACCTCCTAGGTTTCAAGCATGTCCTATCAGGAGAAGGCCCTGGAGCAGACCCAGGACATGCTGGGGACATTTGATCTCTCAGCTGACTTGAGCCTCTGTTTCACTGTGGATGAGCTAGAGAAGGTAGCTGGGGAGAGGGAGGTCTGGGCATATCTGCTCTGACTTAGACCCCTAACCCAGATGTGCAGCAGAAAATGGATGAAGTGGATTGTTCCTCTTCTTGTTTGCATCATTATTATTATTATTATTGTTGTTGTTGTTGTTGTTGTTGTTGTTGTTGTTGTTGTTAGTTACGACACAGGTCAGAATTTTGTGTGTTGTTTTCATTCCTCCACACCTGGGGGTGGCATCGTACATTATTCATGTTGCATATGTGAGTTCTAGGTGGAGGCCAACCATTGGTTGAAGACTGTGTGTGATGAAGTATAAGAGGTTGTTGAGTATATATTGTAAATGTTGTAAAGTCTCTTTTGTTGATTGATCTGGTAGCTGTAGGGCAGTGGTTCCCAAACTTTTTTTGCTGGGCCCCCGTTTTTTTTACAAGAAAAATCCAACCACACACACCCTTATTTTGCTCCATTGCGGTTTATTTCACACCTCAAACATTTAGTAAACAATTAAGCAAATACAAGTAATCAGCAATAAATTACAGGTGGTAATAAAATAAACTACTAACTCTTTTACGCTACGTCCACACCTACACAAGTATTTCTGAAAACGCAGCAGTTTCGTCCACACGTAAACGGCATTTCGAATCCCCGAAAACGGAGATTTTTTAAAAACTCAGTTTTTGCGTTTACGTGTGGACGAGGAATACAGAGTTCGTCACACACCGTCAAAGGTATGTGCCTTTTTTCACGTCACGCTGTGCGTCACGTTATTGTTTACATGAGATGAATTGCAGAATGGCAGATAGAGACAAAATACTGTTTCTGTTAATCTGACTATCTTCAGGTTTTACACGCTTACATATACACACGCAGTTACTGTCCCTCCATTTAGAAAGGCAGAGGCGTCATGGTGTGATTATTTTACGTGTAGTTGTTTTTTTTTCCTGTGTAATAATATTCAACATTGCTATCAATACATTTTTCAAAAATGCCTCTCTGTGCAAAATGGGTTCAAAAACATAAACAGCTGTGGGATACCGTTTGTCCGTGACTGAGACAGAGGGAACAAATTGTGGCAGGATCAACCTGATATTATTTGTATCCCGCTGTAACTTTACTGTATAAAGAGCTAACATCTCCAAAATGTCAGGAGTAGTTAGTTATTATAACAAGTGTTTGTGAACTAAAAATCAAGAACGTGGGATACTGTTTGTCCGTGATTTGAACAGCCCAGCGTGTGCTCGAAGGGAAAACCAATTCTGCAGGGGAGACCTACCTTGGCACTTGTGCAGGTGAAACCAAAGGGAAGATATGCTTCACCGTATTTTCTAGTCTTTGGCTTAGAATGAATTTGGAAACATATTCAGCTATGCTTCAGCTCCTGCTTTGCGTTTCTGTAGGCGCCCCGTGCTAGCAGTGTCCAAGCGTTTTGTTCCCCCCCTTTTCATACCGCGACCCCCCCCTGCAATGGCTCTGGGGGGGCGGGCCCCACACTTTGGGAAGGTCTGCTGTAGGGGTTGTTTAGGTTAGGGAGACAGGTTAGAGGCCTCTATTTTCTTTTGGATCTTTATAATAGGTGAGTTAGTTCTGTTTCCTTTCTAGAATGTTTTGTTTTTTGGAGACTGCTTAATATTTTAACCACCTTTACTATGGAACAGTGACTATAAGAGTTTTAGTATTGGGAGTTTTGTTTTTGTTTGTTTTTATTTTCAGTCTCAGTTTTTCCTGCTCTGTGCTTGCGAGTATCTGCTTGCGAGATATTGCTCAGGGAGTACCCAGTTTTGTATTATATTGTAGGTATTGCTGTAAAAGGGTGCATAGAACACCCACAAGGACAACTATGATGTTGTTAACTGTGTTCCATTCAGCTGGAAATATTGGCCAGCTGAGTGAGACTTTTATCTCTGGTAGAAAGACTCATTGGTCTTTTTATTGTAGAGTCTCACCCAATGGTGCTTAAGGAAACCCAGGAAATCAAGTTAAGTCGTGAGAATGTCACTTTCAACAAAGATGTATGTTCCTGGACAGGATTTTCCAAGAACAATATTACTACAGCAAGGGATTTATTGTTTTTGTTTGTTTTGGTTTTTTTTGTAGTGGTTTGTGTGTTTTCCCCTATTTTTCCAGCACATCTCTCTTCCAGACACACTCCTCCATATTATCCGAGTGGTGAGGTCATGTTCTCATTTTCTTGCTCAAATCAACAGCATGCTTTCAATCTGTACCGGCACGTTGTCCATGTACAGTTTATGGTAATTTCCAGTAAATGTTTTACTTTGAAAAAAAGTCTTACATTAGTTGGGATATTTCTTGTTTATTACACTTATTTCTAAATTTTCCAACACATTTATTCGTTTTAATATAGCTGCTGTATGACTTCCTACAACTGGTTGCATCTGTGAGTGTTTGTTGGCTCAATGAAAAATGTTTGTATCAACTCTCAACTGCATTGTCATTGAAAAGAAATAACATATTTCATGATTGATCATCACATGACTTGCTGCAGACATAGCTTGTCTGAATATAAAACCTTATAATAAACTAATTTCCACTGGGTCAGCCAACAAAAACAGACATTAGCAAGCTATTGTCTCATTCTCTAGCTACATTATTCCCATATACTGGGTAAATCCCCCTTTGGTGTAATTGCATGTAAAAGCCATTATCATCTGGGTCCATGCTAATCATATTTTGAGGCTGGGCTCTGGGGTAATTGTTGAACTTTCTGTCAATGTGTGGAGATAGAAATGCAATCCTGGCACTGGCATAGCTGCAGCTGCTTCCCTTTTCTGGTCTGAACCCCTAAACCACTACAGATTGCCTTTCATTCTGCCCTACAGCAGACAATGGAGTAGAGTTAGGTTCTTCAGATCATTTGGCGTTTTATTCTTGTTACTGTACCTTGAGAGTTGGCACCTCATTCCTTGGGATGAAAGATTGACTCCATCATGTCTCAGCCACAGTGGAAAGAGAAAGAAAGAAAGAAAGGCCAGTAAGAGGAGAATGAAGGGAGAGAGAACAAAGGGAGTGGAGAGCGAGATGGAGAGTTTCAAGTTAACACTGTGTATGGAGACAGCTGTCTCGGAGCAACTCACTCTTTGGAAACACTTACAGACTCATCAGTTTAAAGAGCTGCACCTGCAGCTATGCTTGTCTTTGACTGTGTGAGAGAGATGTACTCATGCACATGTGTCACTGTTAAAGTGTGTGGAGCCAAATTTGTACGCAGGAGAAATTACATTTTTGGAAACACTGACTAATCTGTATTTACATTTCTGCATGCATAGTTTACATCTGTTGCACGAGTACTATTGTATACTTTAGATTTCCTTTCACTCAGCCTCAACTGGCTGTTTCCAGAATGCTTTTACTGATCATGTTATAGGCTGTATAGTAAAGGCCCATACAAACAATGAAATGTTTGACTGATAATGCCATTTCCTGACATTTGTTCAAATATTCTTTGGACTTAAATGTTAACCAGGAACTCAATGTTTTGTTCTCAACATCATTTTTGGTAGGGTTACAAAGGCAGCAGCAACATTAATCATAAAATGCACATAAGTGAATGTAAATGAAAACATTGTTATAAAAAAATGTTTTATATTACGTTTTTTGCTTTGGTTAACATAAGAATACAGGTGTTACCACTGGCTGGACAGCAACTCAAATGTAAATGGTTACAAAGAATCCCTGTAGAACTTTCAATAATTTTAATATGTACATACAAAATGTGAACAAATATATTCATAACCACCAAGTCTCATGAAACATTCATCACAGGGAAAGGCGGTAATGATTCTGGCATCGCATAGCTTGGGAAAATATATGGCTCCTAATTACTATGCCATCAAGCATATTTAGTCTCTCAATTTTTCATACATAATATGGGCTTGAATCACAATCAGAGGCAGGTTTGTGCTTTGTCACTTTCTCTGCTGATCCCAGAAAAATATTTAAACCAGACATTTAAGAGGAAAAAAAATCATTGGATATTCTGAGATTTATTGATATATGTCAGCACTATATTCACAGCTACAGAGGGTGATATTGTTTAATGATTTATAGGTATACTAACTCTTGCTAAATGTTTGCTTTAATGTATGTATCTAGTGACTAACCTTCCACACAGGCTCACAGTCATTATCTACATACATATATGGTCAAGTAGTAATTGGGCGATTAATCAAGACTGAAACATAAAGTAAACTTAGCACAAAAAGTAAGGAAATTTATGTTTGGTTGATTATTTTTATGCTTCTTGGCAAGAAATCTTTTACTGCTGGAAGCCCTGTGTATTTCCACTTAAATGGTGCCATGTTTGTAGAAAAATGCATTTGTGGATTGACCAGCAGAGTTGAGTATATGGGTTGCACCTAGAAAAACTTGCCAGATCTTGTCTGTCAATGCCAAACAGTTCATTCTGCTTTTTAGTCTTGTTTTGAGTTTCTTGGTGCTGACAGTCAGGTGCCTGATTAACAGCACTACTCTAAGCATGCCACGTTTGATTGATCTGGATAGAGGCCGTGCATAAATTTCGAGCTGGTGGTCCATAAAACCAAACTGCAGCATTATTTGGAGTGAGCCCTAGCCCAAATTCAATGCCAAGTTCATTGTCAGAGACAAAGTGGGGATCCCATGAAGATTCAACTTAAATTCAATTTTATTTATATAGCACCAAATCACAACAACAGTTGCCTCAAGGCACTTTATATTGTAAGATAAAGACCCTACAATAAGACAAGATGACGCCACAAGAAAACTATTTCTTCACCCTGCTAGCAGAGACTGCACGCAGTTCATCTCTGGTCTCTTAGGGCTGCCAGGAATCCTGAAATGACTGCCCTTAGCAATCGGTTTTGTTTGCGCTGGTGTCAGGGCAAACAAAACTGAATGTAGAGAAATGTTATGTTGAACAGTGAGTCCTGATTCTGCCTACGGTACTTGGTTCATAGGGTTAAATTGTGGAGAAATCATGGAAAATGCTGCACCCATAGGGTAACAACTTTTGGCAGGAGTATGACGGTGTGGAGTGGCATCTCCCTCACTGGAAAAACAAGGCTTGGCATTGGAGGCAATCTTAATGCAGAGATGAGATTTTGGAATCAGCGGAATATCTCAAAGATGATGCTCATTCCCATAAAGCAGGATTTTTCAGACACTACCTCCAGAATTTGGGAGTGGAAAGGATGGAATGGCCTACCTGTAGTTCCTGCAGAACTGTTTATGCCAGAGTGACCAACACAAGCCCAATGGCTGAAGAATGGGATGCCACAGCAGTGTGTAACCAAGCTGATCACCAGCTTGAGGAGGTGGTACTATGCTTTTGTAGCTATGTATGGTTCTTCTACATGCTGGGACCTACTTTTGATAAATAAATACATTTTTAAATGACCAATATGTCTTATTTCCTCAGATTTCAATTATCGAATCCAATAAACAACACCAAACAAGAGTCAATAGCAAAATAAGCTACTTGGCATTGGCTGAGAAGATCTGGCCAGTTCTTCATGAGTGCAATCCACAAATAGGAAATAAACAGGCTTTCCAAATGTTTTTTGCCAAGAAGTTACTGCAAAGGAATAATGTACGAAATATTAATTTAGTTACTTTTTGTGCTAAGTTTATTTTTTAAGATTTTAACACCTATTTACATATCATATCTTATACAAATAAAAGACAAGAATAAAATACAACTGTGTGTGTGTGTGTGTGTGTGTGTGTGTGTGTGTGTGTGTGTGTGTGTGTGTGTAATCAAGTGATTTACAACAATGGCATAAACTTCCCTGTGCTGTATATGTAGCAAAATGGTATTGTAAATTGTTTTACCGGTTTAACCCATGAAATTACACCAACTGTCAAATAAAACTCAAACTGGAACTTGGAATTATATATATATATATATATAATCTTGTAATGAAGTATTTGTGTTTATATTTAAACCCAAAGAAATGCCAACCACCCGATAAGGTTTATTCCCTTCTGAGTTGGTTCCCTCTTTGACCTAGTGGAGGGGACATTAGCAGTGGTGTAATAAAGCATAAAAATAATATAGGGTGAATTTAAATTTCAATATAGATGCCTCAGTATTAATAATCAGAAGGGTTTAGAGTTTATGTCTTCCTACACACGCACAAAAATCCCCCCAACTTAAGGGAAAGAAAGAGAAAATAAACCAAAACAAAATACATGGCAGGAATATTTTCAGATTGGTTACATATGGTCAATGTCTGCTATACGAGTCCATTGTGATTAGATGCACTGCATGCGTTTATTTAGGCAGCCTGAGACATTATTTGACAGTTAAAAACTCAAACAACTGCAAGGTTTTCAATGTGCAGTAAGTCACTCAAAGAACTCCAAAGGAACTTCAATTTAAACTTCTATTAAATCCCCAGTGCATGGACACACACACACACACACACACACACACACACACACACACACACACACACACACACACAACCCTGAAAAACAAGGGGCAGTCACAAAAATCAAAACAATGTTGGGTACCTCTTTTTTTACTTTGTCATGCAAAGGTCAATTTGGAACCCTATAAAAGAAAATCTACATCACATGAACTTTGCAATCTGCTTCTGATAATTCAAATTAGCCAGCTCTCAATTACTACCAGAGTTGACCTACAAACTATTGAGCAGTGCAGTCTAATCCTTTACTTTTAAAAAGATGAGGACTTGATGTATGTACTTGTCTGTGTGTGTGTGTGTGTGTGTGTGTGTGTGCGTGCGTGCGTGCGTGCGTGCGTGCGTGCGTGCGTGTGTTTGTGTCTAAGTTTTGGTGGGGGCTCACTGGAAGTCTCTTTTTTTGACATGTTTAGATTCTGTCACCAGGGTGGGGTTGTATGAAAGTCATAATATCTTAAAGCTAGTCTGCCGAGGTTAGTACGCTCAACAGGATACACAAAGACCCACAAACATACTCATACATTTAAATAATAGGCTGGTCATCAAGAGGCTCCAGGAAGCTTCCACAAACGTTACACAGCGCTGACAGACAAAGTCTAACCAGATGACTGGAAATGAGGCTGCATGAAAAGCTCTGTTTTATAAAGACTGCATTCCCATACAACAAAACGTTCCTTTAACTAATCCTAACAAAACACTGACTGGAAAATTTATAATAAACGTTCTGCAATCCCAAATCCATTAGGGGAAAGTGTAGCATATGATATGAAGACTATTAGTGATGCTACATCAAACTGAAAAAAAAAGTCATACTGCTGCTACATTTGTAGTTGAAATGACACTAATTTTGAAAAAAAAAAAAAGGGGGTTTTCATAGACTGTATGCACTCACCTCAAAAAATAAGGATACTTCATCATTTGCTAGCTTGTAGGACCACTTTTGGACTTTATCAGTCTCTGACATAAATTTTGGCCCACTCTTATTTACAATGTTGCTTCAGTTCATTGAGGTTTGTGGGCATTCATTTGTGCAGAGCTTGTTTAAGGACCTGTCACAGTATTTCAGCATTTCAGGGCCATTGCAACAGCTTGATTCTTTTGGTTTTCAGCTGTATTGTTATAGATTTGCTCTTGTGCTTTGAATTATTGTCCTGCTCCTTTATGCAATTTCACCCAAATTTAGGCTTATTCTCTATTGGCCCTTACATTTGACTCTAGAATATTTTGGTAGACAGACGAGTTCATGGTTGACTGCATGATGCCCTGGTCCTTTTGGCTGCAAATCAAACCAAACTACAGAACTATTCTGTCGGTGCTGTGCTTTTGGAAAACGAATTTCCCAGAGGAACCCACCCGAGGGATTAATAAAGTTTTATCTTATCTTATCTTAGATAGTTGGTATTAGGTGTTTTTGCACTGGGGTCCACTGTGGTGCTGTGGCTAACACTGTTCCGTCACATAAATATGGTGATGGATGCAAATCTAGTCTTGGACCATTCTGCATGGAATTTGCATGTTCTCTCCTTGTTTGTATGGGTTCTCTTCAGGTACTCTGGCTTTTTTCCAAAATCTAAGAACATGCATGGGTGTCACGATCTGGGAGGCAGATCGTCAGGAGAAGAAGGACTCGGACCCAAAAGCAAGCACGGATGATAGTGTAGCTGTGAGAAAGTTTATTAATAATGAAAAGCAAAATACAAACCAAAGCAGAGCATCGCTGGGAACTACGCTAACAAAAACCTAAACTGGGAACAGCTACAAAATAATAATGAAAGGAACAAAAACCTGCAACGAGAAACCTGAAACATGAAAACCTGAGACGTGGAACCTGGAACACGGAAAAAAACACAGCAGAAATACAGGGAAAGACGAACCAGCAATTAACAGAGGGAAACACAAGGCTTAAATACACAGAGGGATAATGAGGGAATGAGACACAGAAGGAGAACACAACTGGGAGTAATCAGACATGACAAGACCAAGGGGAAGCAAAACTCAATACACTGACATAGGACACAGACTTTCAAAGTAAAACAGAAAACATAACAGACGTGGACTTGACTAGGTGAGACAGCAACCATGGAACACCGAAACCAAAATACTAGAAAAGACAAACAATGACAAAATTAAAGTTCAATAGTAATACAGAAACAAAACACTGGGCCGTGACAGTGGGTTAGGTTAACTGTTGATCCTTGTGATCAACTGATGGCCTATTCAGAGTGCACCCTGCCTCTTGTCATGTGGATATGGCATAGTCACAAAATTACACATGACCTGTAATATACACTTTAAAAAAACATGGAATTTGTCAGTAACCATGTAACTGAAGCGCTCCACAAAATTGTTTGGTGTTAACATTTCCAAGAAGCTCTATAGGAAAGCAAGACATATGTTGCTGAACTTTCTGTTTCGGCAGGATGAATTGTCCCACTGGCTCGCTGAAGGAATATAGTGCTGGATTACAGGAGTGTACAGGCCTGGTGTTAATGTTTAATGTGTGCCTCAGGGCTCAGTATGCTTATTACAGAATGGTCAAAGCAACTGCTGCATTTCAAAAGGACTGGTGTGTGGATAGAGCTGTTTATACTGTACTGCAAAATCTAAACTGTATAGCCATTACAGAACGTTTGTGGCTGATGCAACTGGCATGATGTCTGCTTCTTTAATGTGTGAAGAGTTGGCTTGCTGGATTTTCTTCGGGTATTTTCTGATTCATTATTGGTGTTTTAAGGCTGCCGGTTGCACATATAAAGTTGCAGTTGTTGTGCATATGAAGAACTTGGTGGCAAATGCATGCAGTCACTGAGAAAGGGAACAGTGAACTGAGTTTGCAATCATTTACACTTGTTGTACAAAAAGATATTAGAGATATTTAAAAATGTTTAGTACACCAAACAAAATGACATTATTAAAACATAAAAACAGTGTTAATTAATTAATCCAGCAAAGGTTTGTATGGAGAAAAGATAAATATAAAATGTAATTAAAGCACTGATTTTGACAGAAACAAATATCAACTTTGTTGCAAACAAAGTGTAGTGAAAACAGCATTTAGCATCTGCTTTAGGCTTCCAACACTTTGACTGGCAGACAGACGGTCGTATTTTTACTGGGGGCCTCACACCTTTCAAAACCAAAAAAATCGAAATCACATTATCATCAATCATCAGTTCTTACCATCTGCACTTACTCACCATCATATGATGTTTATCACTGTGATATACAGGCATTTGAAGACTTTTACAGAAAGAAAAGCAGGGAACATCTTTTTGCTGAATGAGTAATTTTACTCTGGATACTTGGAGCACAGTTTGTTAGTAATACAGCTTATGTTTTGTGAGTTTTATTGGTACTACTGCTAAATAAATTGTCCTAAAAATGCCTCCACCCATTATTATCCTCATCATCATAAATAGTAAATATTCAGAAGATCGTTAAGGTCAGCTACCATTTGTGCCCAGGAAAGTAACGTGACCGTTGATCCTGATTTTGTTGAAATGCAAAGATTATCTAGTACAAAATAAGACAGTACTTTAAAACAGTAAAAGGGCTTACTACATGTATATATGCTGGTGCATGCAGTGTATAACTAGTTTTAATTTTGTCCCAAATTGGGCTTGGTTTCATTTGTTAACATTCGTGAATATTCAATTTTTAAGAAACCTCATAGTAGAGAATTATGTGGTGTGTTAGGTATTTCCCTCATATGGAAAAGCAAAGCTTGAGTGAAACAATATTGATGATGTTTGTTTGAATAAAATTCTAAACGTAAACAAAACTGAAAACATGTCATGCACTCAGCTGCCTGTTTAGTGTGAGCTGTCATTAGGTGATTTGACATTGTTTCTAAATATGCCAGGCTTGGCTCTTGTTGGTTATAGAGTAAATCCAACCAATTCTTACCCTGACCATATTAATGACTGCCATATGATTAATAGAGGCAATAAATGATGGACCACCATGACTGAGAGGCTGAAACTGGATAGAAGTTATATTAAAAAGTTTTATCAAGATTATTTTTGTTAACAAGTAACAATGACAGTGGAGTTCTGTATTTTACCAGACGTAAGTAAGAAGAAAGACCCATTACTTTTCTTTACTTTTCCTTTTTGTTAAATAATATAAACTGTGGCTTTTTGGAAAACTTGACTTTAACATTGATTGTTACCCATTACAAATGGCTGTATAGTATGTTAACGTACAAAAATGATCAACTGACCATGTTTTCTGAATATATCATGACCATAAACATTCGTTAGTGTGAATTTTATCATACTATATATTTTTAGGTTTTCAAAGAGGAGGATATATATATTGTATGTTGTCAGATGTACACAAATTCATTTTTACATGAATCAGTATCTTTACATATTATGGAATGTTGTTTAGGAATCTCTCTCTCTCTCTTTCCGTCTATCTATCTATCTATCTATATATATATATATATATATATATATACGTGTGTGTGTGTGTGTGTGTGTGTGTGTATTACAATTAAAGTCTGAATATATAGAATGGAACTTGAATATATGGAATCAAATGAAAATATACTGAATGTATCCAAAGTGTACACACACACACACACACACATAGACACACATGTATGTGTTCTTTCAAGGCAAAAAGTGAAGTAACTGGCTTGTTTGACTTATGAAAGTTCAAAGACACTGTGGCAGGGAACAAAATGAACCAGGGGAGCAGAAACACAGGTGAATAATTTGCTGATTGGACACAGGTGGAACACAAAACCAAGTCCAGATGTAAAAAAAATAATACAAACAGCACAAATAAAACACCAAGCTAAACATAATTTTAGAACCATGACAGAGAGGTTGAATCGAAGTTGGAGGTAAGTCAACACATCCATCAGTCTTTGTTTTAAGTGCACCTCTGGGAATAGCTTCACGAGTGGGTCTTTGTTTTGTTTTTCCCCTAGCTTGGTGAACAGTGTAATTTAGCCCTATTGATATGAAATGAAGCATTGATAAGAAATGAAGTTGAGGGTGAGACACCCAAAACCTTCACCCATGATTATTAAAATCAATATTGAAAACATTTTAAACATCCCCCATATGTAAAGTTTGCTGTTTCCGTGCTCATGGGGAAGATAAACATAGGCAAAGAGAATGAGTAACTGAGTGAGTGAGATGGCGTGTTCATAAGGTACTGGGCTTTGCATCTAAAAATATAATGGCAGATGGATGAAGCTAATTGGCTCCTTAAAAATCTAAGAGGAATGAAATGATGGAAAGGGCACATGGTCCTGTCAGCACACAATGTGTTTAATCCTCTCTGCCAGATAAACAAACACGCACACAAGATTAAAACTGCACTCTGATAATGTACAGGAGGAATGGACGTCAAGCTAATCCATGAAGATTGGCTTTTATCTAAATCCACAACTTCCCCTATCTGTTCTCTGGAGTATTAATGTCTACAGGTTCTCTCTGTGTAAAAAGTTCAGCCTGACAAAAACACGCACACAAAGTATCTGCAACACAAAATCTGTGTTGCAGATACTTCTCTGACATTTTTGTGTGTGTGCTTTTAATATCTGTACCCCAGATGCCTTTAAATAAATTGCAAGGTTCAGCATTTTCCTTTTTTAATAAAAAAAAAACAAACATATAATATAATTATACATTTTATGTTGATATACTTTAAAGGTACCAGTCATTTGACAGTATGTCCGATACTCATTCATTCATTATTTCTGACTTTAGAGCAACCGTATAATTTTATTCGGCTCAACAATGTCATAATATTTTGTAAGAAAAATAAATGGATGGATATTGACTGTATATAGTTAGGATGGGCTCCTGACCCACCATGAACCTGAACTGGACAAGTGGAAAAAGATGGAGGGATGGCTGGTTGGCAACAATTCCCAAAGATCAACAGCCGCTGTTTGTTTTGTGTCTGCCAGGTAAGACGAAACCCTCTCAGAACACCACACTGAGTATCCAAAATATCTCAGTATGAGATGGAGAGGGAGATATACATAAAATTTTAATACCCTCAGCTTGTAAATTGGTTTCTTGGTGCACAGAAAGTTTTCACTAACTGCACCAAATACCTCCTTCCTCCCATCCCCTGCATGTCTATGATGATAAAGCTGCAAACATAGACATAACTCTCTTGCAAAACACTTCTAGGATTTCTACATGTTTCCCACATGCCCTTTGACATCACTCTTCAGCTCCAGAACACTCCTTCACTAAATCACCATTAACCTAGGGTACAGGCCTGGTTCATGGGATTGTGAAGCAATGCATGGCCCTGTTGACCTTTCAATGCTCCACCGTCCTGTGTATCGGTAAATCAGTCTAGCGATGCTTTCCCAAGGCTGCTCTGACTCTGAAGGTCAGGGACAAGGAGGATGTGACCTGAGGAGTCATAGGTCTTAGGAAATCTAGTTTAGGGACCTGGATCCCACTGAGAGAGAGCGACCAAGAGCCAGCAGGGAAAATGAGTGATGGAGGTCTAAAAGAAAAAAACTGTACAGCTAGGAGATGTTGTTTTTGCAAGTTCATTCTTCTATTCAACACTCATCTCATTGTTGTTTTTTGGTATGAAAAGGAGATGCAGGGTCATATACTGGGTTAAAAGTAAGGTTCAAAGACCTTTTCCACCCCAACTTTAAAGCCAAAAAGCAATGTCATAATATCTGTTATGATTTATTTACATTTTGGTGCTCAGAAAATAATAATAACGATGATGATAATAATTTAAAAAAAATACTTGCAACTTGTCTGAAACCAGTCCATTTTAAATCCCTCTAACATATGTGGATTATAGATATCTGGAGACATCCAAACTTTAATAAAAAGCTGACTACAGGAAACTTTTTTACATGTTCAAGATCTATTAATTTTACACACACCTGGTGTTATTCAAGCTGAGCTGTTCAACTAAAACTTTAATACCCTGTGATCGAATCTCCCGGCTTGCATGAATGGACTATTATTGGAGAACTCCTACTGACCTAAGATACTGCCCTCACAGATTGAATAGCTTACCAACAGCTCAAGAAACATTGAAAGGAATCAAATGGGTCTTTAACATGCACAGTCATTTCTGCTAATGCAAAAGAAAAAAAGTTCACACAGTAATCACCATTTAAAAACAGGTTGCTGCAATATTTTTAATGTAAAGATAGTAAAGGAGTTCTGCTTTATTCAGTCATTCTGTGAGATTTGGAATAAGCCTTGAGTTAACTTAAGTCTTATCTGGGTTTCAGGCACTTTTAATACAGCCCTTAATACAAAGAAGAGTTGTTTTAAGGCTGATATCAGTGGTGCAGCTCTGGGTGATATTTTTAGTAAACACATTTACAGGGATTGCCAAAACATTTACATATCTGCTCCTAATCTGGCTTTTTTGAATAGTCACAGTTTTACAATATCATTCCCATTCAAGTGACCTAAAATGACAAATCAATGAATAAATAAAGAGTTTCTGATCAATCATTACAATATTTGCTATTAACATTTTTTTACCATTACCTTCTGCATTAAGCCTCACCACGCAAGGAACAGACTCACAGACCTGCTGTTACAAAAAAGGACAATAGTTTTGCTTCAGGTTTACTACTCAGTAGTAAAGATTTTAATCAGCTTATACATGCAATATTACACAACCTACAGCACTCCAGTAGCTCTATAATTGCGCTATTTTGAAATGGCTCAAAAACTGTGATTTGGCAATGGGAATCTGTGAAATTTTGGGTTGCATTGCAGATACAGAGTCAGTTCTTATGCTCTGTTCCATTCATCTATGCACATTTCTGTGATCATAGGAATAGAAATAGCAAAAAAGGGATTGCACTGCAGTAGATTAAAAAAAAAGAATTTGATGGTACAGGTGTAGATGATAAACTAGTAACTTAGTAATTAGATAGCCTTGGTTGTATGAAAGCAATCTCGGACTGAAAATAGACTGAAAATAGAACAGAGACATGGAAAGACATGCACACACACACACACACACACACACACAAGACAACACAACACACAGCCCATAGCGAGCCACTTCTGGCCCAGAAGTGAGGTGAAAATAGTATTTTCTTCTCATCTGAGGCTTCATTGAAGGTTAGCCAAGTGAGAAAGAGCTTCCATCATAGCTCAGTCTCATAGCTATGTGTCTTTCAGAAAGGTTGAATATTGACTCCTCTACCTCTTCGTTTTACTGGGGAGTTTTTGATGGCGTGCAGTGGGAGATCCTTGTTGTTTGAACTACTGTTTATTCAGCTTGTGTGAGCAGCGTTAGTCTAGTGCGGTAATTAAATATATTTCACAGAGTTGTACATTGCCTCGAGGCTGGCAGCTTCTGAAAAGAGAATGGTAGATCGCTTTGTTTGTATTTTTTCACAACTATACATTCTGAAAAATCATACTGTTCAGCAGAAATGTTAAATCCAATATAGATTTCAGTGAAGGAAGTAGTTAATAATTAATAATAGCACACAAATAATGTGGCTGTATTCTTTTAATTGTCCTACAAAAGCTATTTAAAACGCTGAATTATGAGCAGATCAGTTGTAAAAGAAGGCAAACAAACTGTTAGGAACCATTTATGATTAACTGAAAGATACAAAAGAACAGGAGTAACAAGATTCTTAGTTTGAATCTGGGAAAACTGGTGGCCTATGACCAATGTGGAATGTACTATACCTGAAAAGATAACTTTAGTGCACAACAAAGTAGAGCAAATTAGCTTCTTCAGTAAGTATTTCTTTTAATATAGCATGTTTCTGAGACGCCTTTTGTCCTGAGCCTTTGTTCCATTTCTTCTTCATCATTGTATCAGCTCTACAGTCAGTAGAGCAATATCTCCAAACAGACAGCTCAAATGAGTGATCCTATCAATATCTGTGTTCCCTCATCAGCAGTTTTATAGCGGCTTTCCTTGGCAGTGTGTGGATCAATGTGTGTATCTCTGTGTGTCTGCACAACAGATGGCCTCTGTGGGGAGCAAGGTGTGTATGTGCCCATCTCCTGTCATCCCCCCAGGACCTATAAAGCATGTAGAACAAACAAGCTCATTAGTCCTCTACACACGCACGCACACACACACACACACACACACACACACACACACACACACACACACACAGTCATGCTCATTGATGCACTGCATTCATAGTAATTACTGTAACAGGTTATATATAATATGTAAAAACTATATACGCTTTTTGCACAGCCATGATGTGACGCTCCTGTTCCACCACATCCCAAAAGTGCTCTATTGGTTCTACTGGCGTTCATGTTGTTTACGCCACATTCTGACCCTACAATCAGAACTTCACTGCTGAAATCAGAGCAGGCAATATTTTTTCCAATCTTAGTATGTCCACTTTGGTGAGCCTGTTTGAACAGAAGCCTCAGTTTCCTCTTCTGAACTGACAGGAGTCACAAACCTTGTTTGTAATGAGTGGTTATTTGAGTTACTGGTGTCTTTCTATCGGCTCAAAGCAGTCTTGTCATTTTCCTTTGACCTCTGACATCAGCAAGGCATTTTCAACCAGAGAACTGAATATTTTCTCCTCTTCAGACCATTCTGTCTAAGCCCAAGAGATGGCTGTGTGGGGAAATCCCAGTAGATCAGCAGTTTCTGAAATGCTCAGACCAGCCTGTCTGGCACCAACAACCATGACATGTTCACAGCCACAAATCACATTTCTTCCCTATTCTGGTGATTGGTTTGAACTTTTTTTCTTTTCAACCAACACACATATTCCTTTTGACCAACATTAAAGAAATGATATGACCTATTATTTCAAAAAATTTAGTTTAATATTTTTGTTTACGCATACTGTACCCTAGATGTATTTTTGCAAAAATGTGACTGGGCTTGTAATTAAAACAAAACAAAACTGTCCAGTTAATCAAATTACAGCAAACACAAACATCTTAGATAATTAGAGCAATAGAAGAGATTTCAGTATAGCTTTATAAACAAGTGAAAAAATAAAGATAGAATAGCAATAAAGTGCAAACACACACATGCAGCACACTTGTGTAACCACAATACATTTGCTATAAATAACAATGATCGGTGAGGCATTAGACATAATGTAAGATACCGTAGTCATAGTGTCTGTTTTCTCCTTTTGTTGTGACAAATGCTTGGGCCAACAGCTATGATCCATCGGATATATGGGAGGCTCATAGGCGCTATGCTTATTCAAGCACAACCTGAATTATTCAAACATGTCAGGGTGAGACACCAAGGCTGGGCTGCTGAAAAATAAGAGAAACTGGTCAATGTGTGTTTGTTGTTGATTGTATGTCAGCGCATATGTCAGCATTTGTGTGGCTGGCCTAAATTTAATCCCATCCACATCAACAGCACAAAACAAGCACATTTCTAGATTTCACTTTGGTGAAGGAAATGGTAAGCATGGGGATATACACAGCTTTTAATGTATAAACTGTTAAAGAGTTATGAGGGTTACAGCCTCATGAAAGAAATGTTTTTGTGGATATGCAAGCTCAACAAAAGACATGTTGTGTGTTTACATGTGCATGTGTGTGTGTTTAGCCATCCCTTAAACTCCCTTTTGTTAAGCCCCTATCATGGACCTCCAGTCGTCAGATAGGAGCTAATCTGTGCAGTGTTGGTCGCTACCTCTGTCTTTGTCTGACTTTTCTGTCGTGTAGTGACCATATGATTGTGAACATGCAAGGCTGCATGTGTATGTTTTCCACAGGGTGAGGCTGAGATGAATGTGTTTGTCAGTGATGGATTTCTTAAATCTGAGAAACACTGGTGTCCTTGAACTTCAAGGTCTGCCATATGCTGCCCGGGACAGGGCCAGGGGAAATTGTGTGTATAAATGAGTGTGTGTCTGTGTGTGTACATGTAGTAGCAGTAAACTGAGTAATACCTTGGGCAGTTCTCACAGTATAGCATTATTTCTGGTAGGTGCCATGTGCTTTGGATGGTCATCAGGTCATACAGCAAAACATTTAATGTAGTTCTAATGTAGGTATAAATTCAGGGATTTGTAATTGGCACATTTTTAAGTAGATTTTGCATTTAAATCATAAACCATGAATTCAAGCATTGCCTATTTTACTGTTCTATACTTTTATCTTCTGTCCTTTACGTGCTTTACAGACTGGGACTGCTTCGAATCTGTTTTTAATAATAGTTTTCTTGTCAGGGGACTAAACCAAAAACTGAATGGACCTAACTAAGACATCGTTAGTGGCTCTTGTTTCTCCCTAGCACACTCTGTCTGATGTGTTTACAGTTTCTACCTTCACACTAAGTAAAAAAATGAGGAAACAGGCTCTTTCCTTGCAAAACCTCTCTCCAACCAAGTCTTTGATTATGACAAGGAAGAAAGGACCTTTAGAGAGGCACCCATATCCAGGGTCAGCACTTTCCTCAGGAGATGGATGATAATGTAACTTATCATCCAAACTCTATACAGGCTTGAAAAGAGCCATAAAGGCACACACAGCATATACAAAGGTTTACGTGTTTAGAGTAGAGCACAAGTAGGGTTATTTTCATCAAACTTATCCTAGTAAAGGTTTATTGCTATGGAGAAGAAACCTTATTAAATCAGAAGATTAGGTGTGTGTATATATATATATATATATATATATATATATATATATATATATATATATATATACTTTTCGGCTTCCTCACCGTGTTGGCCTGCTCCCTGCGCTGTAGTGATGGGCAAGCAGCAACGAGGTGCCCGATTTCATGACAATAAAAACATTTGCGATCTGACATAGGAATAGCAGCAGAACGTGTCTGGCGCTTAGGGGAAACCCTAAAACTTCTGACAGGACGAGGTGAGGAAGTGTACTCACGGCGCTCTGTCGAAAGTGCAGCACGATGAGTTAACACAAACTCGTCGGCAAGGACCGCGGCTTTAGACAGTAACCCCACCTTCTGCTCATTAAGATACACGACAATGTTTTCAGGGAGACATGTCTTGAACTCTTCCAGCAGGATCAACTCCTTTAGCTGAGTAAAGTCCTCCGCGTGACTGGCAGCCACCCACTTGTCAAATAAGACAGTTTTCTCACGTGCAAATTCCACAAACGTTTGACTATCAAGCTTGCGACAGGCACGAAACTTCTGTCGATACGCCTCTGGGACAAGTTCATAAGCCCGCAAAATAGTGGATTTGACAACCTCATAATCCAAGCTGTCCGCAATAGAAAGACTCGCACAGACCTCCTGCGCTCTTCCTATTAATTTGCATTGCAGCAACAGACTCCAGACGTCCTTTGGCCATTTTAAAGTGGTTGCGATGCGCTCAAAAGCAGTGAAATATGAGTCAACCTCTCCTTCCCTAAAAGGAGGTACCAAAACAATCTGTTTGCTAGTGTACAGGAACATCTGTGCCGAGTATAACCTGGAAGTCCCGAGGTCAAAATGGGAGATGCCCCCAAGGGTGGTGGAGAATGACCGAGCTAAGATCCTGTGGGACTTCCAGATACAGACGGACAAAATGGTGGTGGCTAACCAACCGGACATAGTGGTGGTAGACAAACAGAAGAAGATGGCCGTAGTGATCGATGTAGCGGTTCCGAATGACAGCAATATCAGGAAGAAGGAACACGAGAAGCTGGAGAAATACCAAGGGCTCAGAGAAGAGCTCGAGAGGATGTGGAGGGTGAAGGTAACGGTGGTCCCCGTGGTAATCGGAGCACTAGGTGCGGTGACTCCCAAGCTAGGCGAGTGGCTCCAGCAGATCCCAGGAACAACATCGGAGATCTCTGTCCAGAAGAGCGCAGTCCTGGGAACAGCTAAGATACTGCGCAGGACCCTCAAGCTCCCAGGCCTCTGGTAGAGGACCCGAGCTTGAAGGATAAACCGCCCGCAGGGGCGTGCTGGGTGTTAAGTTATATATATATATATATATATATATATATATATATTAAAGCATACATATTTGTCTCTGTGTGTGCAAGACTGTGTGTCTATGTGGATAACACACAGGCTACTTGCCAAGAGGTTGAGTGTAAGGCAGGGAGTATAGAAACAGCAGGCTTTTTTCTCCCAAGTTTGTTTATATGGAACATGATTCAATTACTTGTCCGCTCCTCTTTCAAGTCTTGAGTAATTGCACTGAACATGTAAGTGAGTCTGTCTTTGTCTGTGTATGTCTACGGACATGAATTACTAACAGAATGTATGAGTTAATGGAGCGCGGCCAGTAAACACTGTGTTAAATATGTCCACAAGCTGCAAGCTGCTAAATAAAATGATGACATTGTCTCTTGAGCTTTGGCTTGCCTCTTTTACTTATTACTAATTTCCTTAAACATTTATTTCTTTGATTATTATTTATTTCAAAATTCAAATCCAGTTTGTGAACATGGTTTCGCATGTGTTTGTGATGTTATATTTTACTATTTCAAGAGGATGAATTATCTTAAAATTGTACTTGCTTACTGTATGATTATAATTTATCTATGTCATATTTACTGCTTTCCTTTTTTTCTTCCTTTATTTAAATATTTCACTTCAGAACACTCTTAGTACTAAGGGGAGTTTTATGTAAAGTAAATATAGTCTGCTGTCACCACAGTCCTGGCCATATTCTTCTCTTCTTTAATCTTTCAGATGATCCCATTATCACAATTTCAAAGTTATTATGAGCATTTCTCATTCAGCCTGAAATAATTGCTCGGTAGAGTTATGATTACAGTAATTCCAAAGGGTATTTGAATGCAAATGACAGCTATGAATTTAAAATCGCTGCATGTGCAAAAACACATTAGAAAATACAACAGAAATCTCTATCTTGTTAATGGTGATAGGAGTCAGAATCACTGATGGAAGAGATGAACTTGAATGGGGCTTTGCTAATTAAATAGCCGCATTATATTCCCTCTCTGCGATATTCTCTCTGCTTTTCTGTCGCCACCCATCTCTCTCGCTTTCTCAGAAACACACACACACACACACACACACACACACACACACACTGGTACAAAGCCGTGTGTGCAGCAGAGCAGGAGGTCTCAGAGGCCTAATCTTGGAGCTAGCAAGGTACAGCCATAAAACTGACAGGCCAACTAATTACCCCAAAAATTACAACATCTTAATGTTTGCGCTCACAGCAATGTTCACTAGGACTGTGTGGGTGTGTGAGTGTGTGTTTGTGTGTGCATGCTTGACTATTTTCTTGTTTTTTGGTGTGTGTGTGTGCGTGTGTTAGAGAGTGTTTATTATGCAGACAGCTGGAGGTGGTCCCCTGCATGTAGAATAGAGAGGACAGATGTGTGGTGCAGCTCTTTGTTCTTGTACTGCAGTGCTTACCCTTCTCACACAATGAAAAGCAAGAGTTGAGTTCAGAACCCACCAAAGTTTTAAAAACAAATCTCTACTCAAATTTGTGGAATACCTATTTCAAAACCTTGAAAATATCATCATAAAAGGTCAGAAAGCTGCTCTGTATTCCTCTGAGTTTGCTTCCTCTCTTTCCTTTGGTGTCTGTTGCATGTTGCGATCCCTGCGTAATCCTTTGGTTCGGTCCTTGCCTGATGCCCTGTAATGTTCACATCTGTTCCTGATCTTGCTTTTCTGTGATCAGCTGAGTGAAATCCAAACCTTTTTCAATTGACTCTTCTGATGAGACAAACAAGCTATCTTTACACATTTAAACCAAACACAGAAACCTAACAAATATGTTCTGCGCCTCATATAGAAAGATAAAGGAAAGAAGAAAGAAAGAAAACAAATCACAGAAACCACCCGCTGCTTCCATCACTGTCAGCTATAAGCCGGAGGTGAAAGTAATCCTTAGGTTTCTATGACAGTAGATAAGCAACGTGATAAGAACTGTGCAAATACCATCATCGATTCACATGTCGGCTGTGGCTTTAATACCCTGTCGGAAACCAGACACGGGATTACAAAAGGGACAAAAAAGGATTTACCCCGATCTCATTCTGCTCCTGACACAATACCACAATAACATGTCAAGCGACAATATTACCAGAGGTATGGCTGTAATGATTACAGCATTAACATATCTCTGCTGTAAAAGTCACCATTGTAACTTAGGACAGATGTACAGAAAGGTAGTGACAGCCTTACAAACAATCAAGCAAACACATAGCAGCTTGTTACTCTGCTCCACCTCCAGATAGAAGTTCTCTTTTAATCCGTGTCTGCTTAACTGTGCCTTTAATAATTTTTTAAAAAACATCGTGGGACAGAGGAAGAGCTTTCTGTTTCACCTTCCTACACAACTGGACAAACTAATGGAGCACATACACATGCGCATAGAAAATAAGCGGCAGGTGTGAGTCACACTGTTTTGCTAATGCCTCAAGGTCATTAACTCTGTGCCTGATTAGTTTGGTGAAAAAAAAGCAAAGCGAGAGATAGTTCATCCAGATATATGAATAGTGCATGAGAGTAATGGAACAAAAGGTTTCAGGGCAAGCTTATTTTGAAAGTCCAATTCATTTTCAAGTATTCATTTCTTCTTTAAAGTACTGCGCACAAAGAAAAAACTTTTTTCTCACTGTCAAGAAAATCTGACTCTAGTCATTTTGGAAGAAGAGATGAGAGAAGAGAATGGAGATAGAACCACTGATGAATGGAGATTGGCAAGAGATAGGGAAGAAGATAGAGAGAGGGAAGAAGGGTGGACATCTGGGTCACAGTGATGGAATGGTAGATTGATTTGGAACGAGTTTGAGGAGTTGGTAGAGGTCAAAGTCACCATCTATATTACTGTCCCAGACTATTCATCTCATCTACTGTTAGCCTGTCTGTTCATCGGAGAAAAGACGAGAAGAGACGAGAAGGGAAGATAAAAGAAATGATTTACAATTACAAGTGGAGAGCAGAGAAGAGGGCTGACAGAGGTGAGGTCTGTAGAAAGCTGTAGGCAGCTGATAGTTTGTTTTCCTTTTTTTCCAAAATCAGAAGACACTGTTTCCTCTTAAAATCAAACTTAAAGTGTAATTACTTTTATTTGATATTTATTGATTATATTTCATACTATCTGTCTTTAAAATGCTATTTTGCGGTTATGATTTTAATGTGTTTTCCTGGAAAATGTTGAGAAATGGGTGTACACTAACTTTTACATTAAAAATGGTATGCCTGCTCTAACCTATGGAGTACAATGGGCTTCTTGGGAGGGTAGCAGTCTCCAGATTGTCATTTAAACACATTAATTTATTAATATTTATATATGATCAGTAAAATATTATCCTTTATATTAACGATGTCTATATCCATACTCCGAATATGGGCAAGCTCCTTGCTTGAATCACATGTGACCATATGTATCTTCTCACCTTCCCTCGGCCACTGAAGGATGTTTGTATGAGTTAGTCTGGATTGTGGATGTGTGTAATAAGTTAGCGTGGGAGCAGATGGTCAGATGGCAAGCTGAAAATGAGAGAAAGCAGGTGTGCGACAGCATGTTTTTCCTGTCATCATCCTTCCCTGGTCATAAGAGGTGCCAAGAGAGGTTGAGGAATAAGAAAAAGATGTATCACACTTTCTTTGACAGAGGTAAAAGACTTTCACCAAGCAAACTTGGGTGACTCCAGAGTGGCACCGTTACTTTCCCTCGTTTTTTAGCTATTGTACTTTTTTCTTTTTTACTTTTTTTCAAAAAGTACATGTGAGGTAAGGTTTAGAAAAATGGGAAACCCAGTCGTAAATGTAATCACATTAGTCTTTGTTCATTATTTGGATTGCTATAATAATCAGTCCTACATCACCTAATAAATGTTTCTTTGGCTGAAAAGGAGTGGCACTAGGAAAGCAAGAAAATCAATGGCAAGTACACCTCAAAATGTAATTGAAAGTGCACTTTACCTGAATGGGAATCAACTTTCCCAGACAAGACCGACATTTAGTCCATACAGCCATAATTTACAGCAGATCTAATCAATACTTTCATCTTAACAGTGGATCATTTTTAATGTAACAAAGGAACTTTTATTTCTTATCTTTTCTCAACATTTTTTGTGGTTGTTTCCCTAAAAACTGATAAATGAGTAGAGCCAGCCATCAGTTTAACAGTTCACGACTTCAATCCTTCTTGAGTTGGTTAGTTGCTTTGTGACTATTTTCTAAGGACATAGACAGACATTTTCCTTGGTGCAGATAAAATGTCAAAATGTGTAAATGTTGGACTGTTACTCAAGCAGTCAACAGACAGCAACACTTTTAAGTGGATTCCAACAGATTCCAGTGGATTCCTCATTAACTATGTTATGTACTGTTTACAGCTTCTTCAGATATTTTTTAAAGTGCTGAAAAATGTTAGCTGGTAGAAAAATATTTAAAACTACAATATTATTCCAAAATACAAGCCTCATCATCTCTTTGTTTAAGAATAAAACATACCTTAAGTGACAGAAGCAAAAGTTTCAGGGAGTGGATTGAAATAAGTAGCATGAAAACAGTCTCAGCAGAGACAGCAGGATATGTTGTTGGATACTTGTTTCTAGGAAAGGTAAGTTAATTGAATTAAACATGCTAAAGCGGGTGGATTTTACATATTAATGTGCCATTATAATAACCACCTGACAGATGCTGGAAATCTTTACAGAACGATTTGACTCACTTTTGCAACACGCTAATTTAAAGTGGTGAACAGGAGTGTTGATGGATTAAAAGGCTGTAGCTTTTGTTTCAGTTTGTGTTTAATGTTAAGAATAGAAGGACATTAAATTATTCAATATGAACCCCTCTTAACATTATGAAATCATTTTTAGTTTTTGAAGTTGTTCTTCTTTTTGTTTGTTTAGCTCTAAAAAGTTCTGAGTGGTTTAGGGAGAGATCGTGATTTGAGGTAGAGTGAGACCTACCACAACCATAACCTAGTGTATAATGCAAAAAATGAGAATGGGCTAAACTATCCCAGGCACCTCCTTCCTAATTAAATCATGGAGGTCATTAAATAAAGCCAGCTTCAGTATGTCTGGATGTGTACTTTGCAAGGGGAAGGGAAATGTTTTTGTATTCATTTTAATTGTGTTCAGTGTTACTGTATTAATTTAGTGATCGTAGCCTTACACACCCCAAGCTCGTAGAACAAAAAGGAAAAACAAATGAATGTTTTATTCATTTAAAAAGCATATTTTGTGTTTACCTGCATTTCGGCTCTTTGTTGCTGTGATAGCCTTCTGAGGTGCATTTCCAGATGACAACTTGATAATTATTTTAGCATACACGGGAAATTGATTGCATACCAACACATCACATGCATTCAAACATGGGTCCATTTGGAACTTTTCCCAGTCACTCAGTGGATTAATGGCTTTTGGCTTACATTTGGTGTTGCATGTATGTGCGTTTCGTTAGTCCTGCCTATTTCCATATGGCTGTGTATGTGTGCAAAATACGAACTACTCTCTCTATGTGATGTATGGATTGAGGATGATAATCCCAGGTTATGAATGAGGAGCACAGAGTGTAATTTATTGTGTTTTCTTTGTGCACCCCAAGTACATTTTCTCTGCAGCACAATATAAACCAGACAGATGACAGTGTCCCCCTCAGTCTTGCTTCCTCTCTCCAGCAGAGATCCTTTTCCCTCGTACTTCTCACTCTAGTCTCTTCACGAAAGACTGTTTGTCATAGACATTTGGGATAATGCATCATGTTGTACTGGAACGACAGAGGATTTAACATTGGAGGTTTGAAATAGCTGACATACTGAAAGCATTATCTTTGCAGATATTTTTCATAAATGTGTCACACATGTCTTTTACAATAGATTGAACAGATATATCCAGTTTGTATGCAGGTCATAGAGTCATGTTGGTAACGACCTTAGGGAGTGTGATCACTGCATGCATTTGATTGAGAGGTAGACAGTGGAACTGAGCGTAGCTCACTTACAGATCAAACCTAAGCTTCTATTGTGTTGTTACTTTTCTATGTGACCTTTTGCACGAGAATCTCGTGGAAAATGTAATATTTGTTAAGCGGTATCACTTATAATAATTGAGTGACTAACTATAACGATATGTAGAATAGCAACATACAATAAAATACACCAAAAAAACATATTTAGCAAAAAAAGAGAACTGAATATAGCATAAAACATCTTGCACTATCGAGGGATAAATTATATGATAACTGCTGGATTTATGCAGTGCCTAACTAGTCCCACAATGACAGGCTGGTCATTCTCACTATAGTTTAAAAAAACAATCTTTTTAATAAATATGCACATTAAGATATTGTACACTTGTGTACAAGTACACCACTAACAGTAGATTTCCTCGTTTTAACCTTTATTATAAACATTTAATTATCATTTAGAATTGCTCCAGAACAATCCTTGTCATACATTTGGAGTAAAATAATATTGAAATAAATTGGAATTGTATCACAGGTGGCCGGCGGTCTATAGATTATATCCCATGCTTAATATAAGACTGATATTTCAGATCAACGTCAAATCTGTGCTTTTATTTTTCCACACGTGTTACTAGGCTACATTGTTGAAAGCTGTGGAAAGTGCTGCACCTGCCGTGGGCTTGTGAGCCTCATGAACACATTTGGCTCTCTTTGACTTAAATTGATTTGGCGTGACATCTGGATGCAATATGAGCTTCCAAACATATGTTAGTCAATACGGTTGGATAGTCATGCTTGGGCAAGCACGCACAAATGCATGTAATGGCACTATTAAGATTTGCACAGCTAACACGGTATCTCTCTGTATCTACGCATATATCGCTGTTACCTAGAAGATATTACAACTGCCACACGCATACCATTATTTCTTATTATTTATATTTGTGTTGATATAAATTACATTTATGAAATCATGATTTCATGATATTTTATACAATTTTTGTCATCTTCTCTAACTCCGAGATGATGTCACTTTACCAGAACTCCACAGACTGGACTAAATCTAAAGTCAAACTGGTTCTCACAAAGAAAGAACAGCAATCACGTGTGCATACACACACTTGTGCCATTCAATCCTTGCTGTCCTGTTTTAATTTATGGTGAACGAGGCAGCTTTAGACATTGGTTCCAATTCACCGTCCCCCGCCTCACTATTCAACTCAGACTAGTGTCTCATCATCCATCAGTGGGGGCTGGAGCTGAAGACGACACCCAACTGGGGCATAGCACAACACCGCGGCTGTGTTTCCTATCAAGCACACCTCTGACGTCTCTTTGTATCACCACTACATTTCCGTGCCTCTTTGTTTTGCTCTTATGCTTGCTCTGTTGCGTCTCTTTGTCATTTGGTCCCACTTTATTTTGAGATTTCCCTTATGTTAACATATGTCTCATTCTTTCTTGTGCATTTAACCCCAGCCGGTCTGGCTAACATGACAAACATAACAGAGCACATTTTAGCACACAGGCATGTTGTAAAGATGTGAGGCAGTAATGCATTATGACTATTTTGGAAAACTGCTTTAAGTTAAACCTCAGCTGCTGGCATCTCCTTGATGGGGTATAATGATATCAGCAGGACATGCTCCAATCAGAAGACAACCACCATCTATGTTACCGACTCCAACATCTACATGAAACAGCCCTCGCATGCTTTCATTTTTGTGGTAAAGGGATACTTTACACAAGTATCTGGTGCAAACCGCAGCAGATTTTCTGTAAAGCTGCTTGCAACTTAAGAATTTAGAGCACACATCAAACAATTTAGATTCCTAATTTAGACATTTCCACATAATCATGGGATGAATGGTAAATTTAACCAAGCAAACTATTCTTTTTTATATGTGGGGTTTCCACATTTTTCATGGACATATGCATGTTGAAGTCATCGAAATTTTTACATTTATTGCTCAAACAAAATGTTCATAGTGTTGACTGCTGCAGCAAGTTAAGCCTCCATTTAACTCCAACAGCATTTATACTCTATAGAGGCTCTCTCAAGTTGTCACTAACTAGAAGATCCCACAATTGAAATATTTACCCAAGTTTGATATAACTTGCTTGTAACTTAGAAGTAACAACAAGTGTAAGACACTTGCCACTGATATCTGTTTTTTTCTTTCTTTGAAAGGCTCATTTTTCTCTCTCCGAGCTGAGACTCAACACCCTGTGATCTGTGTGGGTGTGTGTGTGTGTGTGTGTGTGAACCTCACGTCTGCATGATGATGATAATTATGTACAATGTGAACTTTTCGGTTTTTCTTATGGCAGATGGTTTCACTGAACTTTCTCAGTTTTTGCTGCATTCTCAGCTGTCCACTATTCAAAAGCCAAATGTAAACCATTTTTTTTCTTATCCAAGACTAACTCGAACAGATGTGCCCATGCACACACACACACACACACACACAAATAAACCACACATGAATATAATTCACCTTCTTCTAATTCCTTTGAATTTGAACCAAATGTTAAATGAAGTCTGTGATACAGTAAGAGTCGCAAGAGGATCTGTGATGTAGGTGAGTGCAAATGCGTGCTAAAACGCCTCCAGCATTTTGTAATGCAAGGACAGAGGCACATCACCATTCATTTATTTTAATTGCTCTCCACCTGCTATGATAATCAGGACTTAAATAGAGAAATTTCCATTTTCAATTAAAAACTCTGCTGCATATGCTTAGGAACGAGGCCCACCTTATTATGAAACGAGGAAAAGAAAGATATTACTCTTTCACTTCTGTATATTTTGTTCTCTGCTGAATAACCTAGAAAATCCAAACAACAATGAGTAATTCCTTGCGTAATGAGAAAACTGCATGAAGCTGGTGTTCACATTATATGAGTCTGAAGTGAACTTGATTGTTATTATCATGCAGATAATATTTTTCTAAACATTTTCAAACAAACAAACAAAAAAAAAAATTATATATATATTTTTTCATCATTTTGTCACCATTCAGTGTTTACTGACGCTTGGAAAACACTTTTAATTGTTTTTAATATGCTGAGCTTTGCTTATAACAGATGCAGAAAGTTAGGACCATAGCCAGAAAACAATGTCCAGAGTTATTATTATTATTATTATTATTATTATTATTATTAATAATAATAATAATAATAATAATAATAATAATAATAATAATAATAATAATAATGATAATAATAATGATAATAATAATAATAATAACCACATGAAACAAAACCTCAAGGTGCTCTTTGTTGTAGTCCATGTTTGGCATTGGCCCAACTTCAGCATTAACAGAGGGCTTTGTTTGATGTATGTAGTTCAGTTTTTGGGGAGTGCACAACAGCTCCTCTGAGAGCTGCTGAGAGCCTCTGTGAGCCGTTGTAACCCCTGGCCTGCTTTCCTAAATATAGTTGTTCACATGATTCTTTGCAGAGGCATGATACAGCCATGAAGGTAATATTTCTTCTACAAGACAGTGAACCTACTCATACACTCCTGTATGTTTAATGTGTGATTGCAGAGTTTCCAAGTTCAGCTATAATCTTCGGCTACTTGAAAACTCCTCGGGTAGAAAGAGGAGTGTGTATCTATCTATCTATCTATCTATCTATCTATCTATCTATCTATCTATCTATCTATCTATCTATCTATCCGTGTGTGTGTATGTGGGGGGGGCTCCTTCTCCCTGTAGAGATCATTAGCAGTGTAGTGCCTTTTGGTCAATACCGCCTCTCAATGGACTGCGTACTATATCTCTCTCGCTGTCTGTATAACAGAAAAGAAACTAATTTGCAGGACTCACATATGTGTTAGACAACAAATGTACCAGAATACCCAGGAAATTGTGAGATTACCTGAAGGCCTTCAGGGGGTGAATTGAGGTGGGTTTACACCTTCTGGTGTGGTATTAGTACTTGCGGTGGTGTGAAAGTTCAAATAAGCGGTTTGCTGTAGTGTTAGAGGCATGCAATCTACAGACACACATGGGCTGTGAATGAAATGTGAAGGATGCCAGCGCTTCAAGCTTTAATAATTCTATTTTATTTTAAAAACATAAAAAATATTTTCAAGTCAAAGCCAGTTAATAACAGAAATCATTCTCTTGGCTAAAGAAGAACTGCATGAGTGCAGTTTTAACTTTGGTTTTGATCTGATATCCAATGATCCATAAATGTAATATTCCAGTCCAATAATGTATTATTATTGGATATAATAAATATACTTTGATTGGGTATTTGAGTATAGTGTATTTTATACTAGTGTCAAATCTGTTTTAATCCACAACTGAAAAGAATAGTCTGTTACTAAATACTGTTGTTGATAAAACTATAAACTATTAAGTGTTTTTATATAGTAGTTATTGGTAAAAAAAAAAAAACACTGTTACTGATTTTTTTTTAAATCAAATTAAATGGAAAATCATGGTTCAATAACTCATTTTAAACTTTTTATTCAAGAATGAACTTACACCACAAAATCAAACTTAAAAATCTTTTATATACAAGCATGTAAAGTATCTTAAATGAATAAATTCATATCAAATGCACGCATTCATATAAATTAATATAAAATGATTCAATTCACAACACTTTTAAAAATAAATTTTACAACCAATAAAACATTTTAACTGATTTATATGAACAGCAACACAGTCTGAATCTCCATATATTCAAAAAGTTCAAAGCTGTTGTAAGCACACACATACACACAAAACCAAAATCTACCTTCATTCACGTTTTCCTACACCACCTGTCACATCACTTGTAACTTGTTTTCCAGCCTCCACGTCTCGAATATTTGTAACAAAGAGAAAGTTTTAAGGAATATGTGGAGTGAAGGCACAGCAAGCCACAGAGCAGAAGGACAGATACAGAGACAAGCAGGGCATGGTAATGACTATATCCATCACTGTGACACACACCAGCACTCTTCATGGATCAGAGGCCTTAAGTGCTGCGCTATGGTGGGTTTAACAATAATACACAAACCAATACCAACCAGGGAGCTGATTTATTATGGAGCTGATCTGCCCCCCTGCTTGTAAGAACATAACCTTGAATGTGTTTACAGTGTGTGTGTGTGTGTGTGTGTGTGTGTGTTTGAGCTTCTTTGAATAAAAGTAGTAATGAAATGTAATGGCACTTCCTCACACAGTGACGATTCAGACAAATGAGACTATGCTTGGCAAACAGCTCAAAGTCATATTTAATGACTGCAAATGTTTTTATTTTTGTTTGTTTCTGTTTGGGGCTTTTTTCAGTTTCTCACGTGTGCCCACATCTCTTTTTGAAAAAAACACAAAAAGAAAAGGGAATTTCCAAGATGCAGCATTTTTGTATGCCATTTAAATGTTCCATAATAAAAAGATCAAGGAAACCAGTGCCACCATATCAAAGGTTTTCTGTGTCATAACCCAGTCATATAATGTTTTCCCAGCTGCTCTGCCACAAAAAGCATCATTATCTGTGAGAAGTTAATTATTTCCGTGGGAAAAATGTGCAATTGGGGTTTTGAAAAGAATTTACTGTAGTTACACTGATCCAAAAGGAACTTAAGATCTCTTTGGACAGCAAACTGACTCATTAAAACTTTTAAAAATTAAAATAGCTCTGCATGTTTCTCATCTGTTGTATTATTGTAAAATATATTATTGAGTATTTCACAGATTTTATTTCTTAGCAATTCACTTTTATAATTCCAATTTTTCACTGTAGACTATACATTGCATTAAAGTGTTTATTTGCTTTCTTTTTTGTGCATTCTGGAGTTCAAGTAAAATTTAAACTGCGAACAATTATTTCAAATATAGTTCTAATCCAGACGGCTCATGGTATTTAAGTTTGCGGCTTGTATATTTTCATGAAGGAAATCACAATTCATTTTTTTTAACTACACTAATTGTGATTTGTTTTACTTTTGATTAAAAAAATCCAAAATATTTATAGCAAACTGCCAGAAATGCTAGTGCCCTAAACCATCAATAAAAAAACAAGAATCTATCTCTTTAACAACTTAGTTAAGTTCAGATTAGTTTGTTTATTTGCAGCAATAAAAAGTAAAGAAATAAAATAAAAGCAACTTACCAATAAGTACAAATGAGGAAAAACAGTAACAATCCAACCAGCATAATTTACTATTTAGAAATAGCTTCATAAAAGAAATTTTACAAGCTCAAAGTCTAAATCCTACAGGTGTCCAGTGTTCATTGAGCAAAAAAATCAGCCTGCTCACTCATATTGTAGATCCCGGCGGATACACAATACAGTACAGTACCTGCACCCTTCTGTGAATTTATGTGAAAGGTTTGGCCCAGAAGGAACCATTCCATTATTATTATTCCATTATTTCTCATTTTATTTTCATTGATCCTCTACTAATCTGTTTTGAGCATGAGCTGTCTAGCTTCTTCTCTCTTTTCATTTCTGTTTGTCACTCGCTCTCTGTCAAAATGTGCCACAGTCTCCAGTTTTTCCTTACGTGACTGGAGCTCATATCAGGGAGAATAATTTATGGTCACCATGAATAAGAGATGCTGTGGAGTTTCCAATGATTCGGGTCTGATATGGAAACAGTCTGAAATATTTGGACAGAGGAGGATTGAGTGATCACTGTTCACCAGCCTGTTGTTAGCAAACACATGTCAGGGAAACCAGCTGTCAGGAAAACCCATGAGGCAGGAAGAGAGGAGAGGACAGAAAGCGCGTGAAAAGAACAGAACAAAACTGTAATATTAAAAATTTGAAAGAACGAGGGGTGGTGTCTGATGTTAACTTCTCTGTTTAAAACTTTTAAAAAATTTTTCTCTTTGATCGCATTCTACGTTAAGTCAAGTCAAGTCAAGCTCGGGTCAGAGGCATGCACATGTCTCTTTCAAAAGCTTGCAATTGAACAGATAATAAAGGCATTAATGTCACAGTGTCAAAACCACATCTGCAATTAGAAGTCTGTACACTGAGGTTAGAGAAAGACTGTGATCCTACACGGTTTAAAGAGACCCGTATCAATTATTTAGAAAGGGGATCCACATTCCATATCTAATTTAGCAACTTTGTACCAAATTAAGAATATACAAAAGCCATTAGAAAATACTGTTGAAGTCAAAATCTAGGTCAAAATAAGTACAAACAGCAGCAGTTATGATAAATGTCCAATTTGAGTATTTGAGCAGGAATCCCACAGTGAGGGGCACCGTTGGACTCCTGACAAGATGGATTAGACCACTACCTAGTTCTTGATGTCAACTGTGAAGAAAAGCAACATTGACTCCAAAATCCCTTAAAACTATTATCTGAAGAATGTTGCAGCATTAGAAAACCATCTGTCCAAAAGTCAAAATGTCCAAAGAGTATTTATGAGTGCTGTCCAGACAGGAAATTTTAGAAGCATGACTGTTGCAGCTGTGTCATTTTCATGTCTTGCGTTGATATCTCCATACATTTTCTTGCATGGAATGGAATCCATAGGTATTGGTTTCATCCAGAATCAGTGGAACCTGTGAGTAGGGACTTGGAGGAGTCTGAGCCAAAGAAACTGGAAAGGGAGGAAAATAAGTACATTTGGAATGACAGACTACTCCCAGATCAACTATAACTTACTTCATGAAAAAATACAAGATATTTAACAATATATTTGATTGTCAATGCAACCACTGTGGCAGTGGCACTTTATGTAGTCGATAAAATATGTATGGTGGTGGTGGTGTGTGTGTGTGTATGTAATATACAACCATATTTTTACATGGTTGTATATTTTCACCATGTAAAAATATACAACATTTAAGTGAAAAAACATACCAGACACAAATTATTCCTCAAAACAATAAAGTATTTTTAGCTTGTCAAAGTGAGTAGGATCCTTATGTTTCATGGAGGACAAGAAGAGTCATATGCATTGACATAACTTAAATAATTAATGGTGCAATACAATATGCAATTGTAAATTGGTAAATTTGTGAATTTCTTCTTTGACCCCTTCATGCATGAATTAAGACAACCTCAATCAGGATTTTTTCGTAAGTACTTTTATTCATCTTTAGGCATGAAAAAAAGATTTTTGAACTTCATTTTTTAAACATGTACTTTTCAAAGAGTTTTTTTTACATTTCCACTTAGGTGGACAACATCAGTGTCCAATGTAGAGATTTTTGTGCAAGTATACCATCAACACTGACACAAATACAAGAAAACAGCATTTGAATAGCTGACCACTGTAGTGACCACTATGTGTAATAGGTTATTTAGTAAGTAATTTATTATCTAATAATTTGACTACAAAACACTTTGTATAAATCGATGTTTCAAAATGAATTATTAATCTATCAATGAAAAATTAGATTTTACAAAAAGAATTCAACTATCAATAAAAACCTCATTTCAAAGACAGATTTTCAAAATCTTTTTAAAATACAATTTCAAATAGAGAAATAAGTAAATGGATTCAAAAATCAAAGATTTATTTCTGACATTTAAAATGGTGATTCCACTTCTCATTTGAAAATCCATTTCCTCACTACATTTCTTTTTCCTGTTAGCTCACGGATTAGCTATTATATTAGCAAATGGATAAACTTTGGAATCAACTATTAGATTAGCTAGCTCATTTCCAAACTCTCCAAGCAATGCAAATTAGCCACGCAGTGTGATGTAAGGAGCTCTCTGATTGGTTAGACCTTGGATTTTTCTACAGTGCTGTTTGTGCTGATAGCTTTGCACTGCTAAGAAGTGTCTGTGCTTGTGCAAAGGTCATTCAGCCTCGGTATTTGCACTGTGCCCATCACGGATGTATGAAGAATGAAGGGGCTCTGCAGTGAAATGCTGAGCTGAACCTCAGAGCGTGCCAAGTCCTAACATGGCTAATGCTAGGATCACCGCATGTAGCTATTTTTTTAAGATCATCTTAGTTTATGAAAATATTACATCCCAACTGTACAAGCTAGCTACCGTTGTTTTGTAAGCTAATGTGCGCTTAACAAATGAAGCTTGAAGCAGCTGAAACTGTAAGAACCAGCACTCAGCCCTGTTACATTTATACACAGTGTTAGAGCAATGGCCGCAGCCTACAACTTGTGATTAAAATGATGTCTGTAAACACATCACTCCAGATGTTACCACATTACTTTCTGATACTTAAAGTCAAAAGAACTCATACAGGGTTACTAAAACAATAGCTGTTAGTTCTCTCATTCCTTATATTGCTGCGAGCCCTGCTAAGACTGGAGATCGCATTATTGAGTTAATTTATTTTAATACGCGAGTATTCACATTTCTGGCCTCTTAAAAATCTGATTGTTCTGATATCTGAATCTAATAAATGACTGGATTTAAAGCAGGAACTGTGCATCTTGCCATCAAAATTTGGTAAAGTAGCATGACTACTGTAAAGTTCTATAGGATCCTGTTATTCCAGTCATCCACCTATCAGTATTTTTTGAATAAATGGATATCACTGATAAATCAGTGGTGAAATTGAAGTGTTTTTAACTAACTGTTTCTTATTTTTGTAGAATTCATCAGCAGTTGTGGAGAGATGTATGTGAATATCTTCTGTTCCACTTTTCTTAACCTGGAGGCTGAGGATGGCTTAATCCTGACAAGGACACAAACCTCAGTGCTTATTATAGATGTTACATCCTCTGTGCAGCAATTCCAGAGAGAGAGAGAGAGAGAGAGAGAGAGCAATGACTGATTAATCTGCCTATTTCTGGCAGATTTGGCAACTTGTAATAAGAAAGTTTGCATGCTTTGAAAATGCCATGTACGATTTATCTGATTTAGGCTTTTCTGCACCTTCATTTTGCTTTTTAAGTGTTTTAAAATTTAATAAAATATGGCAGCTTTGTGTTGTGCTGCAAGATAAACCCATTGTCCTCATGTCACACCTTTTTAAAAACACTTTCTGTTCAAAGGTGATTCTTACTTTTTATACTTACAATGTCCAACTAATAGGAGAAATTGAAAATGCAAACAACAAATGAGTTTGGGTGTTAGGAGGGTGATCTCTAATTGGTAATGGAACTAACACTCATGGTTATATATAATTCCGCTTAAGCTGGATAATTGTGTTCTGCTGAATGTGTAACTAAACAAGTTCCATATTCTCTCTTTCTCTTTTCAAGTGTAGTATGACTGTAGTGATCAGTTGCAAAGAAAAAAAAAACTTTATTTATGTGAATAACTTTACTCTTCTCAAATATAATTCATAAAACAGGCATGCAGGATGTAGAGTCAATCATCACTGAGGCAGTCTGTCCTGCAGTAAGTTTGCTGTTTTTCCTGTGTGGGTGTCAGATGCCACGAAACTGACTCAGAGCCGTAACATCCTCCATGACACTGGTATGGAGCAGATGTGGGTGTGTCCTCATCTCGCAGAGGATTCCCAAGTTGTTGTCAACAAACCAACCCATACCGACACACACACATATCATTTGGAAATGTAAATGTCAACCAAAATAGTGATTTAATAGGTTTATGACCTCTGTGAAAATTATTTTCACATCATTTAGTTTATGTATCACCCACATATCACAAAGTGTGCTTGTTTTTAAAATGTCCAATTCAATTCAAGTCAGTTTTATTTAAAAAGCACCAACTCATGACAACAATTGTCTCAAGGCACTTTATATTGTAATAATAATAATAATGGATTGCATTTATATAGCGCTTTTCCAGACCCTCAAAGCGCTTTACAATTCCACTATTCATTCACTGTCACATTCGCACACTGGTAGAAGCAGCTACAGTTGTAGCCACAGCTGCCCTGGGGCAGACTGACAGAAGCGAGGCTGCCATATCGCGCCATCGGCCCCTCTGGCCATCACCAGTAGGCGGTAAGTGAAGTGTCTTGCCCAAGGACACAACGACCGAGACTGCCCGAGCCGGGGCTCGAACCGGCAACCTTCTGATTACAAGACAAACTGCCAACGGTTGAGCCGCAATCGCCCGTAAGGTAAAGACCCTACTATAATACAAATACTAGTACAAAAAATACTAATCTGCATTTTGGATCAACTGAAAGCTTTTTTTGAAGAGTTTTTAGGACATCCTGATAATAACGAATTACAGTTGTTTGGCCTAGAAGTTATCAATGCATAGTTTTTCAGCATCACTGTGAAACAGGATGTTTCTAATTTTGGAGATATTTCACAAATGGAAGAAAGCAGTCCTACATATTTGTTTGATATACCCATTAAGTGACATATCCTGGTCAAAAAGGACTCCAAGATTCCTGACAGTGTTAATGGAGGCTAGCATAATCCCATCTATATTTTGCATATGGCTAGAAACCACATTTTTAGTGCCAAATACAATAACCTCAGTTTCATCTGAATTTAGAAGCAGGAAATTTGAGTCTTTAAGACATTCCTGCATGTCTTCCTTTAAGACATTCCTGCTACTAATTGGTGTGGCTTCATGGATAGATAAAATTGGGTGTCATCTGCATAGCACTTAAAATGTATTGTATATCTTCTAATGATACTTGCGTAAAGGAAGCATGTATAATGTAAACAGAATTGGTCCTAACACGGAACCCTGTGGAACTCCATATTTAACCTTAGTGTGTGACGACAAAAATAAGATGATGTAATTTTATGTGGAAGATTAATTAAAACACTCAAGTTAGTTGTTAGTACATCTCAACAACCGTTCTTCATTTGCTCTATTATCAACATCTTTTCACTTCTCTATTTATTTTCTTTCCCTCTCGACACGTTCACTAGATTAGAAGTCTCAAGCCCTCAAACAATCCTCACCAGTGCCTACCATTTATTGCTTTTCCTAGACCTGCTCTGTTCACCGAACGCAGCGGTCTGGTAATAGCTCTTCTGTCATCTGGCGGAATCCTTCCCCTTTCCAGTGCCATGTTTCCAGACTGAATAGCAATTTAAATGCAGTTCACTTTACATTTATTTGAAATCTCATTAACTGGATATAAAGACCCAAAGAAATGGGTTGTAAATAGAATATCTTGGCTACGTGGATGAGGGAAAATTTATTCATTATTAGTCTTTTTTTTCCACTTCCATTACCAGCACAGAGTTTAGTGAATGTCTGTAAAGTGTCAGCAGTCGTTTTCAGGGTGAAGCCCAGTAACTCCTCTAAATACACTCCATTTAAACTGACACAAGAGGCTGTTCACAGACAGTGAAAAATGGAATGACTTATGAAAAGTGAAAGTAAATGACATTGCTTCTTCACCAACGTCCGTTTTGACAAGCATGGAGGAGAAATAGTTTAGGCATGAATTCAAATAAATTGAGGAAATTAAAGGGATATGATATCAAAGTCTATAGAGATAAATTCATTCGGCATAAAATGCAATAGTACTGTGCAATGTAACAGATCACAGTACTGTACTGTGGTGTTTACTTTGCAGTGGTAAGTGATTCTGATTCACAAAATGCTTGAACAAAAACTTGATGACTTGGTTCAGATTTTTAGTTAAACGGTGGTCACAGATTTAAACCATGTGGATTGATGAGGTTAGATTTAATTGAAAAATAAAGAATAGCATGAAAAACTATCATAATCTACTTGTACTACAAAAGAAACATTTGCTGTAATTAGAAAATAGCTATAAAGCACATAGTCCTTTACTCTTACTGTCTTACGCTCTCTGGAGCATCTTTATCTTAACAGGAAGCGGTGATAAATAAATAATTGGCAGAATTTAAGGAGATTATGCATCCAAATTCTGATGTTTCAGAGAGAAGCTGTCCTCACTGCTGTAAATCATCTCACGCATAGGACTGTGTCTTAATGTGTGTGTTTATGTCTTCGTCACTGAGCTGTGATGTATATGGTTTGGCTTCACAAATGTAGACATTTGACTCACTCCCATTTACTACAGCGCTTGCCAGTGCTGTCGGATAGAGGGCAAAGGGCTGTGTGGGCCTAATGAGAGTCTGGCCAAGAGTCAGGAGCTTTATGAAGTCCCGGAGGTGAGTTCTGAACTGAGGTGAAACCACTGTAATCCATAACCCAGAGAACCCTTATGAGCGTTGGCTGCTCGACTTTCTTCCTGGAGCTGTAGTACTTATTTCACTGAAATACCCAAAAAATGAGATATTATAATCGTAGCAATCAATTTTTGCTTGGAGATTTTAAGCTGTTGCAAATGCATCTCTCTTAATTTAAGGTGCACATTTCAGATATATTTAAACTTCATTATCTTGTGGTGAGCATTGAAAAGACTTTCCTACTCACACTGCCGTGCACACTATCACAAGCCTAAAAATTAATTAATTTAAAAAAAAACTAAACTAAACTTCACATTCCCCAGTGTCAGGAAGACATCAATAATTAGTTAATAATTAGAGTTTGAAAACTCTGAACCAAATTTTAGTGGTAAAAAGTCAGTGTCAGCTTATTTTATATTTATTTTGCCTCGTCTGAGTGCAAAACCACTGCTTTCAAGACTATTTCAAGACTATGTAAACTGTTCATTTATATGCTTATGCTTATCAGTTATGCTATAACAGTTATGCCAGATGCTGCAGAAGCAGATATTGTCTGTTCCCAGTTCAAGAGAAGAAATCTCTGAAATCCCAAACTTTAGTTCCTGTGCTTTATCAGTCTTCCTTTTTTGGAGGAAATGTGTTTTGCATTTTTATCTAAGTGAGCAAAAAGATTTTTTTAACAGTCTAAATAGCTTTCATTTATCTTGAGTAATCAACTTAATGATGGTAGAGCTGAAACTTATCTTAAAATTCTACTGTAAGTTTAAACCATCTAAATGTTACAATGAAATTTGTTATTTTTCTTAAAAACGTGTATATTTGGCATTGTTTGCAGTCTTTATATACACACATGGTCACAGTTTACAGTTTATCTCAATGTCAGCAGTGCACTTCGGTCTATCTTTGAGATTAGACTCAACTTTCCACTTTTGATTATGATAGCAGAAATTGTGCTGAATGCACTTACTGCTTCTGCAGTAGACCACACAACTATTTCCCCCACACTGTTATCCAATAGAGTAAATAACATTATGAAGCTCAGGGAGAAATCTAATCACTTTCTGCAGAGTTTGATGACAAGGTAGAATAAAGCATGGAGTCAAGATCGTATTACTTATTACATAGAATGGAGTGGACCACGACAGCATCATGTTAATAGGTCTTAATAGCTTGTCTGCATTTTTTTTTTACAAGGTCAGACAAATGTCCTGTGTATTTAGCCCCTGAACCGATAGCACATTTTCACTTGCAATCATTTTGACTAATAAGAGGCAGTGCTGCAAAAGATAACGCTACTTTCAAAAAATGAAGGCTAACAGCACTAAAAAGACAGCTATACAACATATTGCGAGTGATGTGTCTCGGCCTGTGAATACGTTGCACGTACATGTCTAACACTGTGTGTGTGTGTGTGTTTGCCCAGGGGACTAAATGTATTTGCCCTCCTATTACAGAGAGGATTTACCATCAGGGAGGCTCGCAGTTCTCTTGGAGCCCACAGAGGAGTGAAACAAGGCAAAGTCCTTAGAGACATGTTTTATTCACCCACGTCTCAGTTCATTTTCACCTCTCCTCCATCCTCATGTATGTGTCAGCTGTGGCCTGACTGCCCCTGCCTCTGTTCACCTTTCATTGTTGAGGCCATGAATCAATATTCAACAGCACAGAATAAAAAGCGATGCTATAAAGGTTTTATCTAAATGCAGGTTTTATCTTGTTTAAGACCAGTAACAGATAATTTTTCACGACTGCAGTGCGCACCAAAAGAGAATTGTTTTATTACTTGTTGGGAAGTCACAGACACCAAAGCATTTGAAGTATGGTAATTCTTGGATCTCGGCTCCCTCTGCTGGTCAATTCCCATTTCATGAAGGGCCTTACAAGAAAGCTCATTCAATAATTCAGTCACTAGTCAACTGTTATCCAGAATGTTTCCACTGAACATAAGACTGGAATACAAACTTCTGACCCAAGTCATCAAGTGACAAGCAATTAAAAATTAAGCCATAAGTACTACATACCCATTAGAGTCTGAACTGGGAAATTTATCATATTTGCTAAATGTAAACATTTAATACCAAGGTGGATAGCTGTATACAAGTCTGTTCTGTTGTTTGTTTAAGTTTAAGACAGCAGATATGACTAAAAGGCATATGGTTTTTATGACTTAGTCTGTTTTAAGCCTGTGAAGGCCTTTGAATTATTATATATGATACTAAGGTATACAACTAAAGACCTGAAAAATTAAGACGTGTCAAAGTTTCAATAGCTACATAGAAGCAACCACATGCTTGTATTGTATTAAATGTATTTAAGAGTTGTACAGAGTTGTGAAAAAAATAGCTTAGGACCATTTAAACGTTTTACATGTTTTTGGATAAGTTTGTTATGTTGTGATTTTTGTGTTATTGTCCACAGATATGTGTAGGTTTGTAAATGCTGTTTACACAGTTCTTGTGCTATGTGTTGATTGCATGTTTAAATACAGAAGGAATTTGAATATCTTACTTTTTATGTATTTGTATCTCAAAAATGAAGTTATGTGAATTTAAAATCTTTTTTTTTTTAATGTTATAATTATTAAAAAAATGTAATAACAGCTGTTTTAGTAATACTTTTATTGCCTGAATCTTGCTAGATCCGCTCATAAATGATGACTGTGTAGGTTTAAATTTTTTCATTAAAAGTGCATCGCAGATTGACAGTTTACTATATTCACTTGAATTGAATGACGGTGTGACATCAGGTTCTTTTCAAACTTGCAGCTGTGGCTTGGAACATGCGTCACCCCTGCTGAAAGCTTTCTCGCGTCTTCCCATATCACACACATCTGTCAATATCATAACGCCATATGTCAAGAGGAATAGGAAAATTCTGGAGGAAAAATCTTGATTGAACCCAAGCCAAAGGAATCTGAGTGTAGCGTGCTGAGTATCTCTGGAGGAGCAGAAAATACACAAAGATCAAACCACGCATAAACATTCATACAACGACCATTTCAAACATTATTACTCTTATTGGGGAGCTGATACAATGCCAGGATCCCAGTGTGGATTTACAGTTACAGTTTACTTTCTCCCATCACTGCAAAGAACAGTGGCCATAAAAGCGATACCATGTGACACGTACTATACTTGCTTCCCTTTGTTTTACACAAGTTTCACATGTGGCGATCCACACACCTGTCAAGAAGATGAAAATATCTTTTAAGCCACTGCAGCAGATACACACAGATGTGAGCATCACCATTTGTTGTATCTGCATAGGATCGTCACAGATGGCTCACAGAAGGAAATCAAGTTCTGACCTTCTCAAAGCTCTTATTACTGAAGCTCATATATCACTGTGAGAAAAGATTTAAGTTGGGACATTTATCTTATGTTTGGTAATATATATAAGAGTAAACTTTTGACATTAGCTGGCTTATAAATCTCGGGCTACCATAGCTTACCTTTGCATCTTAAGAAATTATTATAAGAGATTAGAATAAGTACGCACAAAGAAGAGCACAAACAACTTTTGAGAGGTGTAAAAGTGACAAAAATTATGCGAAGTTACAAAGTACATAGAGGCTAATGTCTTATTGGCCTTCCAACATTCTCACTCTCAATTATATCTAATATTTACCAGAGCAATAGATTTAAGAAATAATGTTTTTTCTACTCAAAAGTCTTTAATGTGCAATGACAAATTATGACATTGCATGAGCAGATGGCTCACGTTATCCATTATATTATGGACTTGCTTATACTCTTTAGGAATGATAGCACGGTATGAAAGGAAAGTGTCTGAATACCTATTCATGCAGCCACTGACTCTGAAGGAATAGATATTATGTCAGTCAATATAAGGTCAATGTAAAATATCTAACATAAACAAAATGCATCTAGAAAGAACAGCCCTTTGATTTTACTTAAACAAAAAAAAAACGTTTTATCATTATCATGGACAGAAGGTTTGATCTTCTATACATTGTTACACAGCAAAATCTCCAGTGTTAAATTAACACTGGAGATTTTGCTGTGTATACATTCTCTCTAGATCTTGTTGAAAAATAACTGATCTCAATCCTGTAAAGTACTGTTCTTATATTATCTAACTACTATCTGTATTAACAAAACCATTGCTTGGATTTTATAACTTTGTACCTCACTACTATCATAACCAGAGATGGGCGCGTTACTGTAATCTGATTACTTTTTTCAAGTAACGAGTAAAGTAAGGGATTACTATTGCAAAAACGGTAATTAGATTACCGTTACTTTCCCGTAGGAAAGCTGCATTACTGCGTTACTAAAACTGTGATTATTTGCGAGACAGTGACAGTGACGTAAGCGAGTGCGCCGTTAGTGACAACAGCTGTGTGCAGATCAACAATGGATCACATATCGATTGTGGGAGAGAGTATGAGCGTGCAGCGTTTAAAGCGTGGAAGTACTGACCTTACTTTGAGTTTGATTCCATAAAAAGTGACAAAAACATTAGCGTCCATCGTGCGTGTGAAGAAAACTTCTTTTTACAGCGAAAAAAACCCCTAAACTTCCAAGCAAGCACCAAGTGCGCAACGACGTAATGGGAAATTCACAGAGAAACTCGCGGATTCTTCAACTGACCGCGGCACACCTGCACCAGGGTAAACCTCCGCCTACTGCAGTCCTGCTTTACAGGTGAAAATAGTGTTTTACTTGCATATATTTGAAAGACTGAGTGTAAACACAAAAAATATTTTATTTTATGCGCTGGAATGTGTAGAAAATAGGTTTAAATGTTAAACTAATTTGTTCAAGTCAGAGAATGTTGCATATAATGAAATTTTTGCTTGATGCATAAAGTTAAAATATTAAAACTGATAAAACAAGTTAAAAAAAGAGACTTTTCCATTTGATTACATTTTGTATGATGGATTATGCAGAAAAAGTAGAATTGGGCTGAAAGATCTATCGCTTTATCACCTCTTCAGGTTGTAAATCGTGTTTTTAAAAAGTAACTAAGTAACTAAGTAATTAATTACTTTTGAAAATAAGTAATCAGTAAAGTAATGGGATTACTTTTTTGGGGAAGTAATCAGTAATTAGTTACTGATTACTTTTTTCAAGTAACTTGACCAACACTGATCATAACTACTCTGTCTGATACTTATTACAAATGGTTGTAATCTTTAAAGCACCAATGATTTTATTTTCCTTTGGTTCAGTTAGGATATTTTCAGGGTTTTTTTTTTTATATCATATTTGATGTGTATCAAAAGTTGATGGCCAGAACTAAAACTGAAATGTCACCTGAAAACCAGGAGCCCATCCTTAAAATTTAATTATATATTAAGATTATGTTCTTTCAAACAATTTCAGTTTCATTTTTTTAATGAAGACTGACCTACCCTAAAAATATCTCTGTGAGAACACTATGACATTTCCCTCAACTCTTGTTATAAATATGATTGAGGCAAACCATGTATAAAGACTATATTAGACTAAAGAAGACTGGAGCACCTCAGTGGCCAAACAAAGCATTGTTCATTTCCTGTTTCAAACCTAGGCTGGCAACAGCTTTGGACAGAGCTATGGACAGGGGCTCATTGTGTGTCTTTCCCACCCAATCAAAAGTTTAAAAAGGAGAGAGAAAACAGGAAAGGAAACACCATTACCATTTAACTGATTGGGTATGAACCATACACTCTGTTTCCAAAGTTGCTCACTGCTCACTACTTCCCATTACGGTCAAGTAACATAAGATCCCTGAAGCCGAACTCATCTGCCGCACAGAATTAAATCTGATGCCTCAGACTGCTCACACACTGCTTACGAAAAATCACACAATGAAATGCATGGAGAGAATTAGTGTTTAACTAGTGCATTTTTGGGGCATTGTGCAAAGTTGTACCTTGAGAAATGGGCTCTTTTCTCTGGGCTAAGGTAACACATACCTTCCGAGTTGCTCACCTATTATTTTTCCAAGTACATCGTGATAACTGGCTAAAAGCAGCCCTGTTTCAAACCAACAATAATGCTGACTTCATTTTCATCACACATAAAAGGTATAAAATATGGTCAAGAAATAGTGCAAATTTATCAGAAACTGGACATTGCCTTCTGATCAGAGAAACCAAACAGCACTGCTATGAAATTATTAACCATACTCATTTCCAAAGGAGGTGCCACTCTGACACTGCAGTTTCTTTGTGATTTATGTGTTTCTGAGGGCACTGATATCTCCGTGCTCAGATTTTGATGGGTGTGATAAAACCAGGCAGTAAAGTAATGTCAGCTCTCTATAACCACAGCTGGTGTTACTCACCGGAGGGCTGCTTTGATGTTCTACAGACATTTGGAGAAAGTCTTTGGGATCAATGTTGTGACTGACAGGGCAGACAGAAGAAATATGTACAGTACATAACCACAAACAGACGTCACTGCAACCCTGTCAGCAGTCATCTGCATTGTAAATTCCCATGAACACTATTCACATTATTGTTAAATCAGACGTGACTGATGGGCCGTTGGGCAATTGAGTAAAGTTATTCACAATGAATATGTGGTACTAAATTGAAGAAGAAGAAGAAGAAGAAGAAGAAGAAGAAGCAGAAGAAGAAGAAGAAGAATCCTTGTCCCACAAGGGGAAATTTGGGTGTAACAGCAGCAAGAAAGACACATATACAAACAAACAGTACATAAGACACAGAACAGAAACATACACAATTTTTATATATTTACATCAAAGACAAATAGGTAGCATGAATAGGTAGCATGCAAATGTACCACACTGAGAACTGCATGAGCATTAACCTCCTAAGACCCGAACTCTTCCGCAGCATGCATTTTTAATTTCTCTTTGATATTTGGGCATATTGAGGCCCGATGAATGTAAAAACAAAAAATTACCAGATTTTTTTTTACCCAATTTTTGTTTCTAAGAAAAATGAGAGCCACAAATGAGGATATTCGTTTAAAATTTTGATAGAACAGTGGTAGTATAATGTCCTCATAAGTGGATATCTGGCCCTTGTAGAGCAAAATTGAGTATTTGGGTCTAAATAAACAAAAATGTGATGTCCACATATGTGGACGCCAGGTCCTAGGAGGTTAAATGAGAAACCATAAGTATGACCTATCCTTCATCAGCATTTTCTGGTATTTGAAAATAACTAAAAAAAAAAAACCTTTAAGAGGTTAGGACCCCAAAAATGCTGCTTCATATGTTAGACTGTACTAGTGAAAAACGTGTCCTTCTTTGGACAAGTGGGTAGTAAGGACATTTTGCTTTTAGGTCCAGACTTCTCATAACAGCTGTATGAGCAGGCCTGGTGGAGCAGGTCCAAGCAAACCGACTGTCTAAGAAAATCTGATTTGGCTAAAAGGAACAAACTTTACATTGGCTCCAGGCTAGAGGGTTTCAGATGAAATATTGGATAAGGGCTTGAGTGTTGGGGGTAAACAAGATAAATCCACAGTGGAACTTCTCAACATCTGAACATATTTGCTGAATAGAGCCGCTCCCACAGAGTGAAACCTTTTGAATGTGAAGCAAGTTGTTGCTAGGAGGAAGAAAAAACAACAGACTTTTGGGTAAAACCTGGTGAGTCTGAATAGATGTCCATAGATTTATGAACTGATAACTGCTCTCAAGCAGTCTGCTGTTGTCATGGGCTACTAGAGTAATAGAGTAGTATAAGATACTGTACAAGTTTCACAATAGTAAAGTTTAAGTGTCACAATCACTGATGCTGTGTGAATACATTCATTTAACTTAGAGTCAAAAGGGGGTTATTCCATTTGTCATGGCAAATATCTCACAGATATTTTACATCTGCATTTTAATTGAACAGTTTTTACTTAGACCACAAAAACACAATTCTTCTGCAGTTTGGTTATAGAACCAATGCAAGAAAAAAAGGTGTTTTATTCCTTGGCTTTGCTGACAACTGTTTGTATTTATCATGGTTTGAGCTGAATCTTGATACTGCCTTGCAGTGTTCATCTAATCTGAGTAATATTTGTGTTACTAGTCCCACACCAATATTTATAAAATAAATCTCTGCACTTTTAGGAGAAAACTGTCTGCTGTTTATTTGCTGTTCCAGCACTTTCATAACTACACAGTCATGTCATCATCATGCCCTGTCATATTAAGTAATAACTTTTTAAAAAACTGGTAATTATCTTAGTGAACACTGGATGGCATTGTTGCTGTTCAGTAACCCTGCAATTTGCAGCAGTGTCTCATTTTTTCTCACTATGTCAGTGTAAAAGGGTAAACTATGCACTGTCGTGTATTGTTATTTGATATACACGATTAAATTTAAGTATTTCATGCATTAATGTCTTGGTTTCAAGATGTCTTTTTAATATTGGAAAGGCTGATGTACAACACGCGAGATTAGATTAAGGAAAATACTTTTTCAGTCAGATAGAAGAAGCTATCAAACATGTCGCACCCTGTTCTCCTTCTAAATCTAAGGGAACAGTATAATACAAGTAAATTGTAAATTACACATCTTTTTACATTTGAATGTTGTAAAAAAAGATGTGTAATTTACTAAACAAATTTTAAAGGTCATTATTGTAACTTTTTAACATTTTCTTGATCAAATTTTATTCTTAATTTACAGCTAGAGTTAAAATTATAATATACTTGTAGTGTTTAACTATATGTATATTATTGTTAAACACTACATAAACACTATATAACTATATATATAATTAAATATATAGTTAAGCAGAAGACTATTTGACCAAGGCATGTCATCTTACCATGCGTTTGAAGTGAACTGCTATGTGTACACACAGTATTCCTATAGTAATGCGGGATTGTTATGTGGAAACTATCCTGGGATAGTAGACAAACCAGATTATCCAGGCTAGCTCTGACACACCTAGTTCACCTGTATGTTGTTCCGGATTCCCAAGAACACGGGTCAATGACTCACTGAGGAACATCACTGGCACTGTAGACAAAAAGAGGAGTTTCAGCTGTTCCAGTGAGGAAGGTCAGCAGTTAATTAATGAATTAATGCAGCACTTATTTTTGGCTTTGTCATGAGCAGGGATTGTTAGTTAATATTATACAGTTAACTTAAGTAAATGGGGGAGAGAAGATCATTACTTATCATCATGTGTGAGTCTGCTGGTTCTATTTTTCAGTCAACATATTCCCAGTAATACTTTGGTTCCTTTTCTGAAACCAGTTCCCTTTTGTGTAGTGTATTAGTCTGGTTAATAATGATGCATATTGGTGCAAAATATTCATCTGAACAATGAAACGGTTCCAAAAGAATTGATAACACTCAAAATGCAAAACATAAAGAATTTAATGAATTTCCTCAAATGTAATTTTCGCTCTTATTTTTACACAAATGGCTTCGATGATTTCCTGCAGTTTTGTGATTATGGCAGAAATATTTTGATCAAGCCTCATTATTCAAAGTTTTATTTGAATACGTCTATGTGAAAGTGCATAAATTAATTACTTTTTTCTTTCACTGAAAATGATCTTACTTTGAAATGCAAATGAGACTAATGACTAATTGTAAAACAACTTTTTTCCATCAGCATGTGGACCAAGACTGGAATGAATATCTAATGGCTCAATGCCACTCTTAAAGTAAATTTATGTTTGTGCTCAAAAGAAAAGACATTTTAAAGTGCAGATAATGTATTAAAAACAAGCCACAAGTCATTATCAAGAGTTTGTGTAGCAGGACAAAAGGAAAAAAAAAAAGAAAAACGGTGAGATATCAGTCTTGCTGATGTAGTGGTCAGTGGCCTCCCCTTGTTTGCGACCTCTGTCAGATGACAGTGAAGGTCTCCAGTAAGCAACAGTGTTGGTGAGTAGCACTCACAGAACTGTCTCTTCTAATAGCAGCCGCTTCACACCTTCTTGAATGAAATAGGTGCCTCCCATACCAATTCTGGCCCATTCCCCCTAATTGGTTTCTATGCTCTGTTGAATCTGTCTTCACTGTTGCTCTGTTCAACAGCCAAAAGTTCAGTACCTTTCCTGTCACTTTAGCGGTACTGAAAGCCAGTGTTACTTACTTCCAACAGGTAAAATGAAGTAAAATCAGTTTTCCAATAAGCTATGATTCTAATTATTCTATGTATTACAAGCAGCATCGCCATGGAGGGCAGCAGCAACAGCAAAGCTGTCGAATTGGGTTCCTCTTCTTATACCTGGCAGCTGCCTTAAACTTCTCATTAGATGCAACCACGTAATCCTGCGTCATCTCTACATTGGTCTGAATGTGTTCAATAAAGACCCCCTGTTCCTCCACCAGCATGAAAATGTCCATGAAGAGGTCCCGAAGCTCCTTCATATTGTTCTCCAGGCTCAACAACTCCTGTTGGTGGAGAAGGATAGTGGGATTAATACTGCAGGTAAGAGAGACATTAGTCAGATGATGGGAGAAAGGACCAGAAGATTTAAGACGCAATGAAGGAGCAGGCTGAGGAAGACCATGACCTGAGCATGGGAAAATGCTCAACATTCTCATGACTTTTATATACTTAGTGATTAATGTCCTGTTTCACTAACACATCTCTCTGTATTCAACACTGGCTGTAAAGGTGTTTGTTAGGACAGAGAGCACTACTTCTTTCTATTCTCAAGGAGTCAATTTTATTCACCTGGTGTCCCAGGTCTACACGAATCTCTGATAAATGTCTAGAATAACAACCAGTACAAACCTTTTCTGCTCCTTTACCCATTTGTGTCAGCTGATGTAGTGTATTTGTAAAACATGCTAAAAATGGCACTTTTTTATTACCTCCCTTAAAGAGGATATGTGTTTGTTTAGGTTTGACTGTTTGTTAGCAGGGCTAATCAAAAAGCGAATGAATTTGCATGAAAATTTTACCAGAGGTTGGGTTTGGGCCAGATTCAATGTTATTAGCTTCCACAGTTGATCCAGATCTATTTCCAAGAGCCTTTTAAAGGATTGTTTAGCATTGCTGAATATTGATATATTATCTCATATGCATTCTCAAACCGCTCTTGTTAATTTTTGTTATTAAAGATTCTCACATTCACAGCATGAACAGACTGGATATCTAACTTTAGCAAGGAGCAAATTTCTATCAAATAAAGAACACTGAATTAGTTTATTTGCCATGAATGGCTGGTTGTTTTAGGTGCCTTCAAGAATCTATTGTTACCTTTGTGTTGGTCCAGTGAGTTACTTGTGCTTCCCTTACCTTGTGTCGCTGTTCGATCTCAGATAATTGTGTCCGCGTGATTCTGACATCATTCAGCAGGTTCTCGTTGAACACCTCCCAATTTCCGGTGGCCACCATCTCATCTACCTCCTCCTCTGTTACAGGTTTTCCTGATACCTCCAGCTGCCGGATAATGAAGTGCTTACAGCGCTCTTGCTTGGTCAGCAGGCCTTCATTATACTCTCGCATTACCTGAAAATAATTACAGCCAAAAGAAATAAGAGGAAGACAGTGTATGAAGAATGAGAGACGTTTTAGTCCCATGTTTTTTATCATCAGTAGAAAACATAAACATGGTCTTCGGTGCAGTGACAGTTTTCACAGTGTTCACAGTGCATTTACTGCATTTCTTTTCACGTTATCAAATACAGATAAATGTATATATTTATTTATGTATGTATGTATGTATGTATTCATATATTTATATATATATATATATATATATATATATATATCGAAGAATCCATAGGTCCCGCATCCTATTCATGTAGCCCCTTCCGCCGGGGTGCAAGATGCTAGCAGGCAAGGCATACATGGAACGCCATAACCAAGTGGCCGGCATAGTGTACAGGAACATCTGTGCCGAGTATAATCTGGAAGTCCCGAGGTCAAAATGGGAGATGCCCCCAAGGGTGGTGGAGAATGACCGAGCTAAGATCCTGTGGGACTTCCAGATACAGACGAACAAAATGGTGGTGGCTAACCAACCGGACATAGTGGTGGTAGACAAACAGAAGAAGACGGCCGTAGTGATCGATGTAGCGGTTCCGAATGACAGCAATATCAGGAAGAAGGAACACGAGAAGCTGGAGAAATACCAAGGGCTCAGAGAAGAGCTCGAGAGGATGTGGAGGGTGAAGGTAACAGTGGTCCCCGTGGTAATCGGAGCACTAGGTGCGGTGACTCCCAAGATAGGCGAGTGGCTCCAGCAGATCCCGGGAACAACATCGGAGATCTCTGTCCAGAAGAGCGCAGTCCTGGGAACAGCTAAGATACTGCGCAGGACCCTCAAGCTCCCAGGCCTCTGGTAGAGGACCCGAGCTTGAAGGATAAACCGCCCGCAGGGGCGTGCTGGGTGTTTTTTTATATATATATATATATGTGTGTGTGTGTGTATGTGTGTGTGTGTTTGTGTGTGTGTGTGAAACTTTAACTCTTTTCAAACTAATCTACCAAAGAAAGAAAAAAAGAAAGAAAGAGTTAAATATCAAAAAGAAAAAAAAAATAGTAAGAATATACTCCAGACCTGCTGGAAGCGGCGGAGTAGTGCTGCATGTTGGGAGCTTTGTATTCTCGTTAAAGCAGCAGTAGGTCCCTGCTGCTCCATAGTTTTCTGGACCTGTTTCGAAAGGTTGTCTAAACGACGGTGGAGGCTTTCGGCCCTGAGCTTTATGTCTCGTGTTATGCTGCTCTCTTTTTTCATCACACTAAAACGACGCATGGTTGCCACCATGGTCTTTTGCTGTTGAGTGAACTTAAGGACCTGTTTGTAGGTAAGATTTGGAAACACACGTTAATAACATAGTAAGTATTATCCTGCAAATATCGTGTAATAAATAAATAAACAAATGCTAAATGCAAGTCTAGTTTAGTCATTTTTACCTCTGTTTCCAGCACTGCAATGTCATCTTGTATATGCTCAACCTCTGACAGAAAGTCCTGAATGACTGGCTCCTCCTCAAACACCACAGCTTGTGGCTTTATGACCCCAATCGCCACAGAGTCGTCATCATCATCCTCCACTGAGAAAGGATTGGTATTCTCAGTTGCAACCACAGATAACTCTTGAGCCTTCTGCTGCAACTCCACCAATCTGTCTCTCATTATGAAAAAGCACTCCTCTCACAGTTATAAGTTATTACAGTATGTAAAGATCTTGCCAGTGCTGATGAGAAAATCCTGAACAGAATAAATAAAAGAAAAATTATTCATTTTGACACACTGTAGTAAATAATAACAAAATATACAGTACAAAAGTATGAAATACTGACAGTAAAGCTAGAATGTGTCAATCAGTTTAAAAAAAGTGTCTATGACTATGCCCTTTTTTTCACCAAAAGCACGAAATAACATTTTGTAGTTCTAATATGGATATTTTTTAGAGTTCATGTCTGGATTGTTTCTAAATTTTAAGAATGACACTAAATCAAGAGGTTTGAGTATCAATTATTCTAAAGGGAAACAGCTGAGACAATAGGGTCATGGGCAATGAGCTCTTTTTACTTCTGTCAATACTAGATGATTTTAAAATATGAAATACAATAATATTTTATATTTTTTATTTTTAAAAAATATTTTCTTTCTTAGTTGTACTATAAAAAAATCCATAACTGGTGCTCTGAACATTCAATGAGTATCCGCAGTGAAGAGCTAGACAGCACTAGGCCCTTATATGATCCAAGCCTACTGTCTGAAGACACTAAGACCACTTCATGAATACGTGGCAGCACAAATAAGGTTGCTGTAAGATGGCTGCGCTATCCCAGCTTTTGTTCTGTGTAAGCCTCAACTTAGCTCATCACTAAAAGTGAATATGGACATAGATTCAGGGGTGGATTGACCCTCACTCACCTCCCATATGATGACATCAAGCTGTATGCCGGGAGTGAACTAGCCGATTAGCTCGCAGGATCTACTGCAAGGGCATTGGGGCGTCATTCAGATTGGAAAAGTGTGAGGCTTCTCAAAATGCATGGAGTTCTGCACCCAATGCCTGAAGTTCTAAGTGCAATGGGAAGAGAGAAGGTAAGAATTAGTGAGGTTCAGAGCCACAATTCAAGAGGAAACACAAAGCATCCACAGTTAATTCAGGAAGATGGTCCACAAGATGAGCTACTCAGAGGATGGCTATGGCAACGAGGAACAGGAGGAGGAACTATCATGAACAACCAAGCCCCTACATCAACAGAGAAAGTGGCTGACATCAAGAAATCCTACTAGTGGCTAGAAAAGGCCAGCCTAAAGGACAACCAAGACACTCTAATCATGGCAGCACAAGAACAAGCCCTAAGCACCAGATCTATAGAGGCAGGAGTCTGCCACAGCTGACAGAACCCGAGTTGAAGACTATGCAACAGGATGTAAGACGCAAGTTGGGACAGTGTACACTGACAAGGACAATCAAGTGGTTGAGACAGTGTTTAGCAACATCTGTGCTACATATAGACTAGACGTCCCCAACTCCCAATGGGACACAGCACCAAAGGTGGTTGAGAACAACAGGGCTAAGATCCTGTGGGACTTGAAGTTCCAGACAAACAGCTGCTGACCAACCAACTAGACGTAGTGGTGGTTTAATCGATGCATTATATATATATATATATATATATATATATATATATATATATATATATATATATATATATTATGTAAGGCCTTAAGTTTTCATACAAAGGCTGTCACTAACCACCTAAATCCCTCCCTTAGTATATTTACAGAATACTTGTAGGTAAAGCTTGTAATCTTGCAGTTGACTCTGTATGTATGTAATGACTTTATTTGTTCTGATGAGTATAAATGATGAGTCATATTGGGATTCTGCTTAGTACAGAGCATTTTTAACTGTATATATAAAAAACAAGAAAGAAAAACAGGGAAAAAGTTTATCTGTGGAATCAGTCAAACAGACTTGAGCTCATTTTCCCATGGGAACTGACTTGTTTGTGTTTAACTCTACACACAACAAAAACAGAAGACGGAGAAGGTTGTCGCCAGGTTGTCGCATTCTAAATAATTCAGAGAACAGATAACGTCACTTGGATAAACATCTGATTATTTAGTTGGAAGTTTATTAAAACAATATCTCAAGAAACATTGTTAAAGAAAGCATTTAATTTGATGTTTTTTTGGTTTCCTGCATATTGATTGAAGTCATGAGATACTGACTTAGATTTTCTACATGCTTTTGACCAATGAAGTGCACTCAACTGCATATTTCTGTCATTAAAATGGTCATACCAACATTTTTAAAATGCTTTAGCCAACACAGGGATTTGAGTTTTAGAGGCAGTAAAATAATCTTTTGGAAGCACATGATTGTGTGGGGGGGGAATGGAGCGTTTCAAATCACAGAGTATCCCACTTCTGGATAGATTTCAAACAGGAAAGATCCTATGTGTGTGTGAGTGTGCATTGTAACTTATATAAACTTCACAGGAGTTCAAAGAATGTACAAGTATAGTTTGAGGTGAACTCTTTCCCTCTCTCTTTTTCTTTCTTGCTCTCCCCACCTGCTCCGCATGGAAGAGCCGATTAAAAAAATTGCTCAAAGGATTTGAGAGCACATTCTCCTGTGTTTAGCCTAAAAACCTGGAACAGAATAGAGCTTAATTCAAGGAGTTCAGTCTCACTCTGTGAAAACATTTTTGGTCTGTGAAAGAAGCAAATATTTTCCTTCCACCCATCCATCTCCTCCCTTTCCTGTGTTTCTGATGACATTCTCCTATTTCAATGCAGGTAGAGAAGGAGGAGTTCTCAATTGTTGTAGCCTATTTTTCCTAGGTCAGACAATTGTATGTTGTAAGCTGGTCTTGAAAGAATTCATTTACAATGTAACAGATAAAGTAGTTGGTCCAACTTTTTCTCTTTCTTTAGCTGGAGTTGTGCTTGCTATTAATAAATAAAAACACTGAACATACACGGACATTCAGCTTCTTTTTCTCTTAGTCTCGTTTTCTTGCCCTTCAAATACAAATCATAGTATGTTTCTAGAAACAAAGTTGTGAGGCTATAACAATCGTTTGATCTGAAATATGTATTTTACCTTAATGTTGTTAGTTTTCCATCATAGGCTGCCTGGTAGGATTACCCTTCACACCAGGAATGTAGTCCAAGACAAACAGTCTTTGATGATATCAGATCACCTTTAGATCTCCTTACATTTACCGGATGGTCATCAGAACGACACTGCAACAGTTATGCCACTATCAAGACAGTTACACTCGCAAACCCTCACAGGAAAGTTTTGAGGAAGTGTGGTTGAGTTGGCTTCAAGGACCTCCCCTTCTTTAGAGAAAGTCCTGGGTAAAGCCAATAGGAACGCAGACTGGAGGCTTATTTGCTTACATACAGAAACAAGTGAAGAGGGAGAGACAGGATGGTGAGTACAGAGAACACACAAACCCTACCCTCAGGCTTACTCCTGGGCAGGAAAATAGAGCAGAGCAAACAGAAGTGTATTGTGTACACTGCTAAAACCAAACAAAGGGGACTGTGGTTAGGGTGTCAGCTAGGGCGTTGAGCTTTTGATTTGCTAAGTTAATTTCTTTGTGAAGTGTCCAGATTCCTGGGGTAAGCCCTCATGGTCTTTGGGTATTAGTCCAACAAACCCAGCTGAGTACTTTTGACAGATTTCTACTGACAAGCTCCCTGAAACCTAGGAGCCTTTTCAACACAAGAAGGGACACAGTCACTTTGTGCTATGCAGCATAACACGCTGTGCAAAGCTGTTTGATCTGCGCTGTCAGAGAAAGAGAGGGGAGAGAAGTTTTGAGGATGAGAGAAGACTTCAGTGGGGACAAGAGTTCACTCTTTTTGAGATGAAACTTTGGATGCTGGTTGCATAATTACTGTCTTTTTTCAAGAACTGTGGCAACTGTTTTTCAGAATTCAGATTGGTAGTCAAGCAATGATGGGGAAACTATATATGAGCGAGAAGGAACAGAAATAATGAGATATACTGACTCACCATATATTCCTGTTTTGTTTTGTTTATTTACTTCATCTGAGACAGCTTTAAAATGTTACCAAAGGACAAAAGAGACTAAAATACTAAAAAAGGCAGAGGACTTATAATACAGCACTGTGTACTACAGTACTCTTTTTTTTCTTTTTTGTTTATTAGGACAGAGTACTTGGATATTAAAAACAGACCTCTTCCATAATGTTTCCTACTTTTGTGATACAAAAACAAATACGTAAAAGAGGAAGAGCAAGTACCAAAACTAGACTAATAAGCTCTACTTGATTTCTTCGGATTTTACTTCCAAAACACGTATATTGCTTGTAATTGGTCTGGTTAAGTGGTCTTGAGCAATAGTTCTCCAGCCTTTCTGAAGGTTTTTCAAAGGTTTTCTTTGGACAGTGGCTGCTTATTTTTAGCCCAGTCCTTATATCTGACCATTTTCAGGGGAGTAACTTTTTGTTTGTTTGTGAAGTCATTTAACACTGACCTAGGAATCATATACATGACACACAACTTAGCCAAGAACCCATTTTACCAAAGATAACACAGTTTGACCATCATAATATAGCATTTTTGCACCAACAAAGTGATTCCAAAAGAGACAATAGCCAAAAACTTGATATATAACTTGGTATGGTGTGAAGTGTATTCTTACAAAACTGATGAAACTGGGCAAATGGAAGACAAAAGTAGAAATGGCAGGCCTAAAGAATCTATTTAAAGTGGATGAACAGTATCTGAAAGGCATGTCCTCAAGAAATAGAAAACAATTTCAGCAGAGACCAATAAAGGATCTGAAAGACACATCTGGTCCTTCAGTTGAAGCCCCATCAGAAATGGTCTCTGTGGAAGGGTAGCTGTCAAGAACTTATTCTTAAGGAAGGAAAACAGGGAGAAAGGCCGGGAGAAAGGCCAAATTACACAAGAACTGGTCTGAAGAGGTTTGATGGAGTGATGATGCAAATTTGAAAAATTGCATTAATTATTACTATGCACAGAGGATGTCAGGAGAGAGGTACAACAGTTAGTGTCTAAAACCACCTGTAAAACACAGTGGAGACTCTGTCATGGTTTCGGCTGCATTGATGAGATGTTGGAGATTTTGCCAAAACTGCTAAAATGATGAGCACAGAAAAGAACAATCAAATTTTGAGCCACCGTGCAAGACCATCTGGAGAGCAGCTGATTACCAACAGCTTCATTCTTCAGCATGATAATGATCCCAAACAAAATCCCAATGCAGTAAAAATATAGACAGATAGAAAAATGCAGTGGAACACTATCAGTCATGGATTGGCCTCCCCAGAGCCTGGACATCAACGTTTTCACAGCAAAATTTTGAAATGAGGGATGATTCAAAGCTTTTACACAGTTCTATACTTCACTAGAGTGACTGAGCTTTTCCATAGACATCAAGCAAGCAAGCAAGCAAGCAAGCAAGCAAGCAAGAAAGAAAGAAAGAAAGAAAGAAAGAAAGAAAGAAAGAAAGAAAGAAAGAAAGAAAGAAAGAAAGAAAGAAAAACATTAACCACATGATGACTACAAAAATGCTGTTGTTAAAGTTTGATCACCATGTGTGTAATAACTCTCTGTGTTGCTATGGTGTGTCAACTGTGAGTCATCTATTCCTAATGGCGAGATTGTATGACAACAACACAAAACAAGATTTCTGAGTATTAGAACTCACCTTCATCAGCACCACAGAGAAAATGTTGCTGTATAAATCTGTTTCCTGTTCTTTTTTCCTGATTATTTGCTCTTAAATATCTTCTTCCATCACTGATTTTGTTAGGGTTGATTCAGATTTGTGCTTGCTATTGTTCTCACACACACATTCAAACCACATCTCATTATTAAATCCTTTCCATACCTTTGGGCAAAACAGATCTTATCTCAACCTTTAATTATGGCAGCTCTGTGTAAATTAGTCTAGAACCAAAACACTGGAAGAGAAATCCCAACTAAATCTGAGGAATACTTGTTTGCCAAGATCATTGGACTCACAATTATGCCTTATCACTGTCGGGAAATGGATGGGATCAACATAAGTTTTTATGCATCAGCACATAATTAGAAATGATCCAGTCCTTAGCAGGTCTTAAACGTAGGTACATACACCCTCTGTTGAACAACAACAATGAAATTTTACACAGTGTCATTATTTATTTTACAAAAAAAGTAAAGCTATGTGTGAAAACCCACGTAGACCCATTCAACATTTTGCAAAACTACAATGATCAGCAATACGTTAAAGTAACTGTTGTTTCTATAACTTTATCAGTTTTTTACATCTGTTCACACCTGTGTCCAGATCAGTAGGCATATAGGCATGTACCAATCAAGTTTGAATGGGCCAATAGGTGGAGGCCCTACACCAGGAAAACAAGAGACAGACAAACAACAGTTCCATCTATCCTTGCATATAACAACATCCATTTTTTACAATGCTGCTGCAGTTCACTGAGACTCGTGGTCATTCATTTATGCATAGCTCTCTTAAGCTTTTACCATGGCATTGCAGGTGGGTTGGGTTAGGATTAGCACTTTGACTGGATCACTGAAAGCCTTTGATTCGGTCTAATGTAGACTTTTTGGTGTGTGGTGTGGGATCATTGTACTTTTAGCTTATAGACAGATGGCCTCAATTTCAGTTCATAATCCTTCAGTATAAAGATGAGTTTGTTAATTCAATGGCTGCAAGGTCCCGGGGCTGCAAAACACAGCCAAATCATCGCGCATCTACCACTGTGCTTGATGGTTAGTATAGGGTTTTTGTGCTTATGTGCTCGTTTTGTTCCAGATATCTTGTGTTTTCTTTATCTTGACATTTGTTTTGAGTTTTTTTTCAATACTTTTAAAGTCCTTTTTGTAACTGTACAGTTAAGCATTTAAAATGCTAACTGAGGCCTGCAGTCTGACATTTCACTCTCTCTCAGTTTTTTTGTTTTTTGAGTATATATATATATATATATATATATATATATATATATATATATACCCAAAAATATGTCCAAGTCCAACATAATTTTTATATTAAGAAACTAGTTGTCAAGTATTTAACTAGATAGATAAACCCTTTATTAATCCTACAAGTGAATTTTATGTTACAGAAGCATGATAGGCAGTAAAAAAAATAGTACACTCTACAATAAGCAACAAATAAACAACAGAGTTAAAAAAAAAAAAGTGCCACAGTCGCCTGGTAATGGCCTCCTCATACTATGTGATAGTGGAGGAATGTATGTATTTATAACAGTAGCAAAAACAGAAAAGTAAAAATGAAATTAGTTAAAAACAGTAAAAGTAAAAACACTGTTTAAGATAGTAAGTGCAAGTTGCATTAATAAGCCATATGAACCCATATAAAACAGCTGCATGAAGATATAATGCAAATACATCTTTGGGATCTCATACCTTACAGGTGTGTTCACCTGTCAGAAAATGAAGAGTTATTATACAGTTTAATGGCGAAAAGTAAGAATGAATTCCTAAAACATTCTAAATCAATTTGGTGTTAACGTTGGCGCAAATGAGTGGATACTTTGAATGGGTCACTTTCTTGGTCATCAAATTACTGCTCAGCTTTCACAAAGTACTCAAGTGTCTTCCAGCTCATTGTTTGGATTTATGGGTTTTCAATACCATTGCACAACTTATGTTTGATACAGTTTTTAGCAGTTTATGAGCAATTTGGTGAAAACTTCACTAGAAGCACATTTATTGAGCTCCTAATGAGTACTAATATAATTAAAGTTACAGCTCTGTTGTTACTTTTTAGTCATCTGCATGGCCAGTGAACAGAAAGAAAAAAACGACACATAAAAGACACACAAATCTGGGTTTTTTTCCTGCTGAATTTCGCTACAATCTACTGAATACAGTTAGTGTAAAAATGGTGTAGCAGTCTAAAGTGGAGATATAGTTATTATTTTTAATTTTTCAGGACAGAAGCACTATGGTAGAAAAAACTGTGTCCAGGACAGAAACAACCACATTTTACTGCTAACAGAATTTAGCATGCTAACACAAAGCTAGCCAAGAACCCAGAGTGAGGATACAGCCGAGTGACTGCTGACTTTATCACAGAACGCCAGACCCCGAATTTCAACAGGTAACAGGTAAAGGCATCTGAGTGCCCTTAAGTCTCTTTGTGCTGGTTTTCACATTTGCTTTGTGTTACTGGTTTTGTGTTCTTACATAAATACTAAAAGAAAGATCATATTATCATTAGGATAGGGATTGGTATTAGTGTGAGGGACTGTAGTCTAACGTTTATATTATTAACTGGTGATTATGGCACAATGCATTTCAGATAATTTTACAGTGAGAAAGCTCTGCAGCAAATAGTTTAACGAATTACTTTCTCCTAAGAGTAATTAAGTAACGTACTGCATTACTTTTAAGAAAAGAAGTGTGTAATATATAGCTTTTTTTGAATAACGACTCCAAAACTTTTAGAATGTACGATATCTGTGCATACTTCTTTATTTTTATTTTTATTTTTATCTTTATTTTATTTTAAAAAGGCAATGAAATTGGCTACTTTAAAAAGTGATACAAAAATATTGGCCTACAAAGGAAGATAACAGTTGTTAAAAAATATGTAAATGTGCTCCTGTAAAAAAGGTTGCAGAACAGAGAAGATTCAAAAGAAAAGGAGCTGAACAGGATTGACTGGTTGTGTAGTATTAATACCAGACAGCATACAATCCGTCAACATAAACAGGAGTTTAAGAAAGATAGTGTAAAAGAATTTATTTGGAAAACATTGAAATGCAATATGTCCTTGAAGCTTTATCTGAAATACTCTCGATATGAAAAAGCATGTCAGGTTGCAATGTCACTGTATCAAGCAGAGCTCCCCTCACAATATAGCGGTATGAGAGCTCTCTGGGTATTTCTGTAATTGAAGGAATGTCACAAGAAGTGCTTTGATATTCTTCACTCTCAGGTCCACAGAGCCAGGAAGAAGAGAAGGAAAGACAAAAACTCCCAAACAGCCTCTCGGTCACAGTCTTGACCAGTGTTGTGTCTCTAAGGAAAGCATGAAGGAAGGATGACAAGGAACTGGTAGGGCTTTCGAGGGAAATACACTGAAATAGCGATTTCTTGTTAACTTAATAATATGTCCCATATGTGTGAAGTTAAGTATTATCATAAGAGAAAACCAAAATAGACAATCAAAAATAAATAAACTCCTGGCCTTGGTGTGAGTGAGAAGCACTTAACCCTTGTGTGGTGTTCATATTTTTGTTACTCAGCCAGTGTTCATGGGTCTGGTGGACCCGCTAGAGTTTTGGCTTTCCAAATTAACACTATCAAACAATTTTATGTTAAATTACTAAACAGATGTTTACTTCATCCCAATTACAAGACATATGAACAGCAAACATGGTTAATTTTTTCCCTTTACCTTTGTTGGATCACATTTATGAATTAATGTGCTTCTCGTTTTTGTTTTTTTATATAAAATGTTATAAAAAACATAAATCAGTTATAATCAAGTGGAGTGAGTGGAAAGACACAACACATTTACACGTGAAGCAATATGTTTCACAACTAAATGGGATCAGCTGCTCATCAATGGTGACATTTGGCCCAGGGTTGTAAAACAGGGGGAGGTGGTGCACACACTTATCCCACACTGTCCTGATGGCAGCTAGCTTGTCTCTCTGCCGTCGAGCTGGTCTGTCGTCTCGGTTATCAAAACGGATAATCCTGGAAATTTTGTGGAAGTTTTCCAGAGACATTGATGCGTGGAAAGGTTTCTGCATCCCACAGGGATTCTGTGGATTCCCCTTTGGACCTGAAAACTCCTGCAAGGATAAGAACCCCAAAGTAGGCCTTTGGGGTTCTTAGATGAATTTGGTCCATCTCCTTCCACCTCTCTCCAAAAACACACCTTCCTTCTAGATTACTGCAATCCAGAATAATTTTCTGGATGGAATCTGGGATGAAAAGCTCAAATGAAGAATTGATGTCCTGCACATGAGTAACTGTCAGCCGTGTTGGCCCTGGCTTATCACAGGAACAGCTCTGCAGGGTGGCTCATTTCTTGGGCAAGAAGACCATTCAATTTCACCAGTTATTGACATCCATATTTCTTCACTTGCTGTCTGGTGGGCTTGTTCTGGTCCTGGAGCTGGCTGCAGAGGGGGTAATCGTCTTCGTTTTGTTACTAAATGGTGCTCAACCTCATCCTCTTCTTCAAAGTCACTGTCAGACTCTGAATTTTCAGAAATGTGAAATATTCTGAAACCTCTTTGTCAACATCATCATCCGAAGCCCTTCTCTCTTCCAAAATCAATTGGATGGCCCTCGCAGCAGATAATCTTTTGCCATCTTGATCAGTTGTGATAAAGAACCACACTAGCAAAGTCTTATTTATAGTATTATGCCCCTAATTTGCAGGTGGGACAGGGTATGAGAAAATAAAATTTGGATACCTCATGAAAGAGGGTAAAATGTGCAGGAATGTCAGAGCAGACGGTGTTGATAGTTGAATTTTCAACAATGTTGCAACTTTGTGCGGAGCAGGGGGGGAAGAAAACACTATCAGCAGCACCAGAAAGGAGGAAGACAGAGTGTGGGAACACAGGACCTACACTTTCAACACTTTTATTAGACCTGGGTCCAGTGGACCCAAACACCTTGTATGTAATGTAAATGCGTGGGGGGAGGTACAGTATGAGGTCATTGAAAATTAGTTTGGATTTATGTTCTTCACAGAAAATAAGCCAAAGCCAATGAATTTCAGGTTGAAAAAATAATTAATTGTTTAATTTTTCTTTTGAAAAAAAACTGAAAACGGGTCTCACAGACCCGAACACCATACAAGGGTTTTAAACAAACCAGTTTTATCAACAGATCCCAAAAGTTCTCCACTGACAGGGAGGACAGTAATATTAAAACACCTTGTATTGCAAAGACAATATTTAAGTCAGTGAATTAAAATGGTAAACTTGTATCATCAAATGCACATTTTAGTCACTTCATGACTTTGCTTTGCAAGCATAACTGCAATTGGTCCATGGTGTAAACTTGAATTACCAGCAGCCACAAAGGTACCTCCATCACATCGTATGAGAATTACATGACAGGGCAATATCCGACTTTTAATAAAAGACCTGTATCACTCTGATATATGGGTTATAGATGCACAGAAAGAAGGAAAGAGAAGGGTGAGATAAATGAGTGAGTTGAGAGAGAGAGATGGTCAGAGGGGCAAGGATAATGAGGTCAAAATCATTGTCATTAAGCCAATCGGAGAGATTGATACTGGGGTCGTGGCTTTCCCTTCTAAAATGAGGCAATCAGTGATCTGGATATTAAATGTTCCCTGTGGGAACTGTGCGGTATTGTGCCTTCGGTCGTTTGGGGTTTTAATTCACAGCTGAGCAGCTTAAACTTTAATTGCTAACTGTGCTAAAATTCTCTTTGCTACACAAGCATTACCAGTTTTTTAGTGTTCACTTGTTTTTTTTTCAGTATAGCTACTTGATCTCAGTGGATCAACCATATACAGAGGATACAGAGAACAATAGAAAAGGACAGCTTTATCTTGTAATTGCCTGTTGACTTCATTAAAATGAACAAGAGCTTGTGTAAGTTTGATAGATGACAGAACAAAACTGTACAGATGTGTGTAAAGATAAACATGATGTGACTGCATAGTACAGGGTGCTGGGCCACAATGTCTAAAGATTGTCTTTGTTTCTGGTAGAGGAGCTACAAATTTAAATTCCAAGAGATGCTGTTACTCGTTTTTTTAAAAAGAAGACAAACTGAACAAAAACATGAACTGTCTTCAATTGCTTCATCTAATTAACTGTATCACCCTTAAATCGGCACCTACTTTGGTTAAATGGCTGAAAGCAGTCAGCTTCAGTACACTCATGAGTGCCTGGACATTTTATGTCAGTGTAGCTTTGGACTCTCCCCCTCTGCTTAAGTTAGCACTTCAAACATGGGTCATTTCACCCCCTAGTGTCATGAAGCAGTTATATCATTCTCTGCTCTGTGTAGAAAAGGGCAGACTGTTAAAAGCACTGCATGAAGTTAGACCAGAAGGACACATAACCTAGTTGTGCTTTCATTCTCTATGCTTTACTGGTGCTGTGTTTTCTTTCAATGAAAACTATTATCTCTGGTGTTGTTTCTGGTTTTATATTCTATTAATACTTCTTACTCCAGTTTACCTTTTTCTTTCACCATAAACCCTGCACCTCTTCATGAATAAAAAAAAAAGTATCTCCAATTAATGTACAATTTCATGCAATGTTGCAAAGATCACAGAAAAACCATGTCAACATTTTATAACAATTACTGTAGTGGAGTCAGCGAGTTCTGAAGGACATCAATATGTCAGTACACTATTATGTAATTTATCCAGGATGGACTGCTGAGATTTGTGTCCACCTGATGAGATGAGCAAACATATTTAATCAGGACAAACAGAAAGTGGAGGTTAGTTCAGCGTTTGTATGTGTGTGTGTGTTTGTGCCTGGGTCCCTGTATTACTCTGCCTCTCCATACTTTCCCAAACGGCGATTTAAACAAAAATAAAATAAACAGCAGAAATGGGAAAAAAAAGTACATTTCTGTAAATAAGGGTATGGTCCACGAGGATATGGTAAAGCTAAACCGTAAACTAAAGCTTAAATAAACAGCTAAGATCTCCGAACACGTGTGTTTTATGCTGTGGTTTTCAAATCCGTGACCTTTAATCATTTCTAACGTGGTTAAATTCTTTAACCTTCCCCTTAACTTGAACTTCCCCTAGATGGAGTTGTTGACAAAACAAACTACCCTCCCCACTCCTACCAAATATACAAATGAGTCATACAATTTCATCACTTATGAGAAATGCCAGATTTGAGATTGACTTTTGTTGGCTGACATCTCAAGGGAACAGTAAACTTCATTTTGGTGGTTAAAGTGGAAATGTTCTTCAGGTCTACGTTATGACAATGATGGTGGCTTTGACAAGTGGCTGACCAGAAGAAGCGAGAGGCGGATATTGTGGTACAGGCTCAGTTACAGACCACATGCCCCTATTTCCACAGTGCGTGCACACACATACACAGACACAGAGCTATATAAACATGCACATACATATCCACAGGCTTGTCTCCCGGCTGCAGGACACCCCTAATCGAGATGGAAGAGTGCTGTGGCAGATCGAAATGCCTGCAGATGACAAGGTGGGAATGGATTGGCTCCTGTGCCCTTGTCATGTTGCTCCATCTGCACCAAACAGAGAGGAAGACAGATGGATTCCAAGGCTGAAAGCTGGGTGGCACAGGGAGACAGGTACAGGAAGACAGACAATGATTAATGAAAAATATATTAGGTAACAAAATAAACGCTGCTTTTGGAGAAGAAGTGCATAATTCATAAATCCATTTGTTTAGTGAAAGTATATGTAGTAACAGCTTTTTTTTTCTTGAGCTGTCTTTGAAGTCAATTTTGAAAAAACAAAAGGTAAGGACTAAAATGTTCCTGTTGAGACTCTAGTAGAGTCCTTTAACAGTCAGTTAATGGGAAATGTCATATCTTATAGCACAACCCTTCAAGGATCCAATTCAGTCAGTCAGATTTCACTCTGAAGGATGAGCATGACTTCAGGACCAGTCAAAGTTAAATTTCAGGTGAATGTGACTATATATTTAGGCAAAACATTTATTGTTATATTGTCCTAATTCTAATTGTCTTTTGTGTTCTCTGAGTTTCTTTTAGAGTATGTAAAAGTCTGAAAGTAAGACATTCTGGCTGAAGACACAAGATGATTGTCCTCAAACACGACAAGACATACAAACACCACATCTGGTGGTTTGATGGATGAAGTAAATCTTGTAGGTTTTTCACTCAAATCTAAAAAGGCTAAAAGCACATATTTTTCAAAGCTTTACCTTTACAAGTGATAAAGTTTTAAGGTCCAGGAGCAACTTGTTAGTAAGATGTACATGTAGTTTAACTGGCTTTGGTCATTTATTGGACATATGACTTTCCCTTCTTTATACTTTTTTATTGCTCTTCCAGTTTTTTTCTTTGTTCAAGTTCTTTCTGTTAAAATACTGGCCCTAACATTCCTGCCAGTGGAACAAAAAAAAGCTGTGTTAACAGTGAACATATCACTGCAAAGGCCACTCCAATCTGCCACCTAAGTGCTGCACGTGCTCGAAGGCATACTTACCGTAGAGGGTTTATTCTCTATCTTCCTGGGCAGACTGCTCTAGTGAAGCCTTTCTATCCCTTGCAGTCTTTTACAGGTCACTGATCTCCTATTACAGCTTAGACATCTGAACCATGTTTCCTAACAATCCTTTTCCTTATTTAGCTGTGCTCAAGCAGCAGATAAGATATTCCCCTAAGGGGAAAATACAGCACTTAATATTAGAAGAAATCATTCATAGTCACAAGGTGGCTTTTAGCTTAAACATTGCATGAAAAAAAAATCTGCTATGCTGAAAGATGATAAAATCCAGTTCTCATATTTAGGAATTTTCTTATACAAGTCATGCAGTGATTGAGCTTAAAGGATGAAAAATGTTTATCTCGAAAATTAAATCAATTTAACAGCTTACAAAAGTTTGGGGACTATGTGGGAGTCACTCACTCAGTCTTGGTAGTCTAATTGTCACAGGTACCCAATTCAAGAGCATTAGTTTGAATGTTTTAATTATTTCAAGGATTTCATGGAAAACCCAACCCTTACTGGAAAATATATTGGACTGGTATGTGTTTTTTTCTAAGGTGATGTGGTGGCAAATGCAGAGAGGCAGGTTAATGTTGTTTCCCTCCCTTGGGGGATTAATCACCTGGTCTCATAACTACCTGCCAACATAATCATCCATAAGAGATAGGGAGACTCAGCCAACAGTAAACCTGGAGACAGCAGGGAAAGACAGAGAGAACTGGGAGGGAAAACAAATAAGCCTATGCATTTTGCTTTACTCGGACTGCATATTTTGTAATGCAATGCCAAAAAAAGACATACTGGGGATACCGCGTCGTTCTGCTTTCACTTTCTTAAATTAGATCAAAATGTCTAGAAATGTGTGTTTTGATTTTACTACATAACTGTCCAAAAAATTCTGAAGGGAATTGTCATTTATAGGCCCTTATATTTTGGATCTCTCTTGTTAGCTGTCACTGAAACAGACAAGTTGGCCTGCTCAGTAATATACACAGTGGATGGATGTCAGAGAAAAATGAATGAATGCAAAACAGAGTAAAAAGCTTTCTGAAAATGCCATGTCAAATTGAGATCGAATCAAGCCTATTTATTTTTGTTAGCCCAGCATCTCTCATTGACATCTGTTGATGAGAGTTTGTCTTGGATGATGTCCTTCATTTCACCTCCCATGGTCTCTACCACTACTCCTTCCTCTCCTCCCTCTTCTACTCCTTTCCCTGCATTGAGACTATAAATTGCTGAATATAAAGCCTTGTTTCCAGTCCGTTAGACCCGCCAGCCAATGCCAAGGGCCTTCACATCCCCTTCTGCACCTCTAAAGGCACTTATGTGGAAAAATCTCTCTCTCTCCGTTTACCCTTGTCTGCAATATGTGCATGCATCATTCAAGCACCAACCAACACAACCACTAGCAACACCTTTCCACCACAAGGCCAAGTTGTAGCTTTGCTATTTATTGCAAGGGAGGACATGGTTGGAAACCCAGATAAAAATAAATAGCTTCTCCAAAAAACAATATATATCTTTTGTGAAGATTTCTCCTCTAATGGCCCAATGTAGTTTTTTTTTGTTTGGTTTTTTTTACAATTTAATAAATAAATTAGATTTGCTGATATTTCCTAATGAAACCTGATTGTTTCTGATAACAGTAAAAAAAAAAAACCCCTTGTAACTCTTGCACCTTGAAAGCCTCATTGGACGTCAGAGGTGAACATCATTAAAGTTTATCAGAGTCATTTTACTCTTTTGCAAACTATTTAGTAGAGTTTTTAAATCGATGATAGTTTCTAGAGTTCTTTGGTAAATCGCCTGTAGAAGGTGTGATCATAACGTTCTGGTACTTTAGTCTTTAAAGTCATTTATCATATGTGATTTGACGTCTGTCAATATTTCCTCTTTAAGTTTGGTCTTTTTTATACTGTTACCCTACTTTTATTTCTGTGTTTGCTATTTTGCCACATTCTTAGTATCACTTATGATTTGTCTGGCTCTTTCCTATTAGTTTCCTTATACACCTCCTGCTTTTCGCACCTACCTTAACAGTTTGACACAGTTTTCATGTTTTTTAGCTATATGGTTATATTTTCATTTCCAGTTTTCTTGTTCTTTAATTTCTCCTTGCGCCTTGCCTACAAAGCCTGGCTTCTCTAACTGCCTTTCTGTGATTGACCACCATCTGGATTAAAGAGATTAAAGACTGAATTTTGGATTTTAAGCTGCCTCTTTCTGTTTGGGTCCTCTTCCTCTGTCATTGCTGTAAAGTTTTCTTCAAGATCATTTTGCTGTGAGTCTGGGAACCATGTTCAGCACCGCTATTTTTAGATTTTTGGAAGACCTGTTCAGATAAGTTATTTAGCACTGCCTAGTAAATATAGTTGAATTCCCAACGTCTCGCTGGTTATGTACAAAGTCAAAGATGGAACCATAGATGGACAAATGTGAACATGATTTCAATGTAGAACAGAGGTCTAACTTTATTCTGTGTGGAAACGTACATTTGCATTTTTTTGTCTTTAAAACAAATCTGAAATATCCATCCATCCATCCTTCAATTTTCTTCCGTTTATCAAGGGGCAGGTTGGGGGGCAGCACCCTACGCAGAGAAGCCCCCGGCCACCTCCTCCAGCTTGTCTGGGAGAACATCAAGCTGTTCCCAGGTCAGCCCAGGGATATAATCTCTCCAGTGTGTCCTGGGTCTCTCCCAGAGCCTCCTCCATATGTGATATGTCTGGAACACCTCACCCAGGAGGTATCCTTGTCAGATGCCCGAACTACCTCAATTGGCTCCTTTCGATATGGAGGAGTATCAGCTCTACCCCCGCCTGGATGGCCGAATTCCTCACCCTATCTGATGCCAGCCACCCTTTGAAGAAAGCTAATTTCCACCGTTTGTCTCCACAATCTCGTTCTTTCGGGACCATAAGTGAGGGTAGGGTCGTAAATTGACCTGTAAACTTTTACTTTTATGCTCGCTGCAGCCACAGCACCAATCTGTTTGTTAATCTTCCGCTCCCCTCTCCCCTCAGTCATGAACAAGACCCCAAAATACTTAAACTCCTCCACTTGGGGCAATAACTTTTCCCTGACCTGGAGTGGGCAGTCCACTCTTTTGTGGTTGAGGGCCATTGTTCCTCCTGCATGGTCTCCCATAGAGATCTGATACGATTGCAAAATCAATCATCGACCTTTGGCCAAGGGTGTCCTGGTGCCACTTATGGACACCCTTATTTTCAAACATGGTGTTTGTTATGGACAACTGTGGTTTACACATTAGTCCAGTAACAGATAGATATTCATATATTTCCCCCCGCTGGTAATGCAACTTCTTCATGCAGCAAAGCAGTTCTGGAAGCATGTACATTTTATGCTTTGGAAATGTAAAATTCATGATTTGCCTATTCTATTCAACCCTGTTGAATAGGATAGTTGAACATTCCCAAAAATGTAACCTTTTAAAACCTTGCACTTTTAGAAAAAAACTGTCTGTGTGACAAATTATTTTGCATATGTAGCGCTCATGTAACAGCTTTGCAAGCCACTTGGTTTTTTTGCGAAGCCATGATGCGTCACAATGCTACAGAGTAGTTGTAGTCTACCCTGATAACAAATTGTTATCATATCAATATAATTAGCTTTAAATGCTACAATTCCCACATTTCCTTTGTGATTTCCGCCGGTCCACTGGTAGCTGGTATGCGCAGGCAGCTAAGAGGGTCCAGTGAAATTTGAAGTCAGTATTTCTACACTGCAAGAATGTAGCAAAATTTTAAACCTTTAAAAGAAAAGGGAAGAAAATTAACCCAACAGGGCGAAACAAAGACACACAAGGTATGTCTCACAAGAAAGGAAAAGTTTCTAAGCACAACAAAGAGTGGGAAAGGACTTTTTATGGCTGATCTACTATGCAAAAGCGCAACTTTCATTTTGCCAGTACTGCTCAGAAGCAGCGAAAAAGGGTAAACTTACAAACATAATATGTATGTAGGGTTGCCAAATGACCCGCTTCAGCTGGGACATTGCGTGTAATGAGCACTGGTTTGTCCCTTATTCTACCCGTAAATGTTTCGTATATTGATTGTTAAATGCAATGTCACATTCTGACCAGGAGATAGCACTCTTACAAATACCAAATTAGATTTGATCGCAGTTGTATCAGACGAGTGCTTGTGTCCAGTCACAACCATCAGTGACTTAGTCTGTGTAGCATAATAAACTGCGCAGTTGAAGCCTGTATTTACACTGTTTTATTTGAAAAAACATTTCTTCTTTGCCTACTTTTCAAAGGAAGTGCCGATGTAATTTTTGTTATCCTTGACTGTATTTTTCTTTAATGTTTTAGATGAGGTATTGATTAAACTGAATACCAACATTTTACTGCATTTTTACTGTAATGTGAACATACAGTGCATATTTACACAATGCCCAGCTGGATGTGCATTGTACTTTGTCCCACTTCCATCCATCCATTCGCTTCCGCTTATCCCTCGCGGGTTGCGGGGGGCGCTGAAGCCTATCCCAGCTGTCATAGGGCGAGAGGCGGGGTACGTTCTGGACAGGTTGCCAGTCTGTCGCAGGGCCAACACACAGGGACAGACAACTATTCACGTTCACATTCACTCCTGCATTCACACCTATGGGCAATTTGGATTAACCAACCTATCCCCACTAACTGCATGTCTTTGGATGGTGGGAGGAAGCCGGAGTACCCAGAGGGAACCCACGCAAACACGGGGAGAACATGCAAACTCCACACAGAAAGACCCCCGGTCTGATGGTGGAATTGAACTCAGGACCTTGCTGTGTGGCAACAGTGCTAACCACCATGCCACCGTGCACGAAACTTTGTCCCACTTGAAACTTTTATTTAAAGTGGGACACACTTGACTTGTGTCCCACTTTAAAGTTGCTCCAAGTAGGGTCCTTTGGGAGTACAATAGTTAAAAAGTTGGCAACCCTAAGTGTCACGGAGGAGCAGGGAGGACTCGGCGCAGACTGAAATCTCAGAAAAACAGGTTTATTTACACACTCCAGGTGCACTATATACAGGTGAAGGAGAAGGGGGCCAGGGTTCCCAGGGGTGCAGAGCGGGGTCGGGAAAAGCGTCCAGAGTCTCCAAACCAAACACGAGAAATCTGCATACAGAGAACAAGGGTTAGCACGGAACTTTCACGGACAGAGCTCAAAACTGGCTGAGGCTAAAGTAGCACTGACGAGCGTTATTCAGTAGTCCAGCGGCGAGGTGCTCTCAGTCACTGCCTTAAGTAGCGGGAGCAAACAAGGTGAGGAGCCACAGGTGATTGCCTACAGGTGGTGGAGGCCGGGAGCTCACAATGAGCTCCGCCCAGGCAGCGAGCAGAGAGAGAGGAGAGAGAGAAAAGACAAAACATAAAATGTAGCCACACAGGGCCAGCCGAGCAGGCACGGGGACCATGACACTAAGTATGTTCAACATGTTGAACATTCTAACTTTACTAGGAAGTCACAGTAGCTAGCTCTGTCTTTTACTATATTCTGTGTGCCAACGCACAGTATATTAAAAATGTTTTTGGTCACAATGGCAGTTTTCATAGCTGTTCACCACCAACTTGCCACAGATGCTTCTATGCAGCTTAACCCACTTTCTGGAAAAAATTAAGACTCTTTTTTTTGATACAGCAGAGGAGAAGGACTGTGCTTTGCGGAGACCAAGGATAAATGGTCATGTGGATTTTCAGGCAAAGGTCTGAAAATAACGGCAGTACTGAAATAGGTCCAGGGGTGTACCATTATTTATGGTAAATGGCCTGTATTTGTATAGTGCTTTACTAGTCCCTAAGGACCCCAAAGCGCTTTACACATCCAGTCATTCACACACGGGTGATGGCAAACTACATTGTAGCCACAGCCACCCTGGGGCTCACTGACAGAGGATGCCGAACACTGGCGGCACCGGGCCCTCTGACCACCACCAGTGGGTGAAGTGTCTTGCCCAAGGACACAACGACCAAGACTGTCCAAGCCGGGGCTCAAACCGGCAACCTTCCGATTACAAGGCGAACTCCCAACTCTTGAGCCACGATCGCCCAATGCCAAGTATCAGAACTTTTTGGTTGTACTTTGCACCACTTATATTTTATTTTTTCTTCAACCCATTTGCACATAGTGGTTGGATCAAACTAGCTTGTCAGATGTGCAGACTTTTATTTCTTTTTTAACAGATCATAATGCTGGGTCTCTCAGAGCTCAAAAGTACCCACAACAACATTCTTTTTATTAGTTTAAATAAAAATAAGCTACTGATATTAGGAACTTTTCAGTAATATCTAATGAAACAACAAACTTAAGGGTTTCCTCCTTATTTCCTGAGGTTCTCATAATAATCCTTTAATGCTGGTACAAACTCATGGTCCATGCAGACAGATGTTTTTACTGTTGTATGAGTGAGTGCAGACTGTGCTCAGCTGAGCACCATTTATCCTTTTCCAGTATTCATTCTTGAGTCCAATTTACTTCTGGTACAGACATACCTGATATCAGGTCATTTAACTATCCACATTCCTATCCGTAGTCTGAGTTGACGGATACAAACCTATTGCAGGCTGAGTTTACAACATGTGTTTTTATGGGTTTAATAGCTGTTAGTGAATTACTGAAGTGACCATGTGGACCTTTTGCAAAAATAATTGTTCAGTAGTTGAGATGGATGAGTATTATAAAACACAGACAGAGAATAAGAGCAAATTCGTGTGTTATCAGAGCATATTAACTACGACTGAAGCATTATTTGCTAAGACAGTTTTCTTTCTATCATCCCCCTGGAAAGAATGCAGTTCACTTCTATATTATCACCATGTAGCTAAGTACCCCTTGATGGCTCCAAAGACTGCCAAACGGCCAGGTCATTGTACTCCCAAAGGCCCCACAAGAGCTGACGTTTTTTTAGACCTTCCAGAATAGTGAAACTTCAAAAATCATGAACAACACTGAGACAGAATTTCATACTTGGAACTTTTTAATAACACTGCACAGAGAGATATAGACAATACTTAGAGAGACAATGAATATATTTACTTGGAACTGTCACAACATATTGATCCAAGCATAGCATGAATGTGGTTTGACTTCAATAAATAAATTCATAGTGCATGCACACTATAAAATTGCCCTGTTTGAGTAAATATATATCAGTTCTCTTTCCGTAAAGGAAAAAGTTTTATTCTATCATTGTCTCTATTCACTTTCCACAGGAATACTGGTGATTAGGAAATGTCATCCTATTGTTCTGTAATTGTCCAGGTTAATGACAATGGGAAAAATACTCAAAGATTGATTATTTTATTTCATAAGCACTTATTGAAAACCAAAATAGTACCATCTCCACCCAAAGAATGCCTGTCTGTTATTTATTAACACAGCAAATCTATAATGTACTTTTTCAAAGTTTGGTTCCTTTTTTTGTATGTTTGTTTTTCCTTCCACCTGTAAAACTGCTTTTGAAGAAAAGACTAAAATCTTCCAGCACACCTATTTATCTTACAGCCCCTATAGACATCTTTCTTCTTGCCATGAGTCATGTCTGCAGATTCCCGAACAGAGCAGCAGGTGAAAAACAAATGTTGTGTAGCAGGCCTCGTTTAACCCAGGTAAAAAGGCTCATCAGCAGATGCCTTAAGGGTGTTTATAGCTCCTCTGCAGTTGGCAGCAGAATGTCTTCTGTGTTGTTGCCAGGTATTGATAGCTTGATATGTTGTTGTTTATGTCTGGATAAGTTGTCATGCCCTCCACATGAACTCTTGGTAAAGTCAGCTAAAGAAGACAGCTTCTTTGAGCTTTAAGCCACCACAGGTGTGAAGGGATAAAAATAAATCCAAAATCATGATATCAGTGTGTAAAACTATGAATTGATGCAGTGTCGGGGCAACTACGATCTTTTTTATTTTTTATTTTTATTTTTTTGGGGGGGGGGGTTCACCTCAATCTGATTTGTGCTTAGTCATCGCTTTTTCTCTTTTGTTCATTAAAGTATGTCATGCTGTGCCTGCTATACGACTTTAACCATTAAGGCTATTTCATTAGCAATCCCAGAGGAATAACTCATTTCCTATCAACGTTAGCCCCACTGCTGGCATAAACCCTCGTTCAGAGTCTATTAATGTCATGTAGGACACAGGTAATTTAATTCATAAGCCAAGATTACATCGGAGTTGTAATGGCCTAATGATGAAGCATGATGTTTGAGTTTCAGTTAATAGGATTATGTAACAGATGACAGAGACCAGACTATTATCAGTAACTAAGGAGAACAATATACATCAAGTAACACATCTTGCTTTCTCCAGCCGCCATGCGCAACCATGTGCACAATTTACTTTTTATCTCAAACAAACCTGACATTAAAATATATATACTCAACACCTGATCATCTTCTTTGAAAGAATTCTGGACACAGCTCAAGAGCAGTGGATGGTGGGGGTGTTTAGCAGGAAAGCAGTTTGCGTCACTGGCTACATTTCCCCAGGCTTGGGAATGAATTGCAGGATACAAGATTCTAAGGGGACTTTTGTTGGGCATAATACTGAGTAGTTGAATCACTGAAATGAATCACAACCAGATTTTTCAAACAAAGGTAATGAGTAAATAATTTTTCTTAGGTAGATCCATGTTCAGCCACTGGAACTGTCTTTAAATTAAAAACATAAATAAATAAAATTAAAATAATTATTTATGATGTATATGTAGTAATGCAATTTTATATGCTTTTTTTCTTCTGTTATTGCCTCTCAGACTTTAAACACCTCGTTCTCCTATGAGACTGAACTTAGATTTCCAGACTTCCAGTGTTGGTAAAAAGGTGCTGATGAACAGATTGATAAATTATCTCTCTCTCTCTCATTCACTCTTTCTCTGTTTTGGCTGGATGCATATCAGCAGCTTCCTTTCTGTTTGTCAAACATATGAATAATAATCACACACCATGCTAATCCATTGTTTCTTTCTACCTGTATTCTTTGGAATTCATGCATACTTAAACTGCTATTATTCTGATATGGGTCATTTCGTGATAACAATAGAGGCTGCATTCCCAAGTCTGTGGTATCGCCTTTGTCTCCTCTGCAGTTTAATTGCCCACATGTACCACAGATCCTGTTCACTGTATGATATCAGCATAGAGATTTTCAGAAATATGAAAAAAAATGTATAATTTTGTAGTTCAGACATGTCACGAAAACTAAACGTTGTCAAACTACAGTTGACCAGAAAAGTTATTTAGTATCATTTGTTGTGACCAAAAGCTGTGTTTCTCAAACTGCAGAAATAAAACAATGAAACAATATGAGAATTGCAAATTGATGATCATATTATCCTTTACCAACTGTTCTACCACAGCCAACATTGCAAAGGAATGGAGTATTTCCCCCTTGTATTGGTCCTGGTAATTGAACTTTGATTGCAGCAATTTCCATCCACCGGATAATTGGCTTTATGGCTGTACCTCACCATATTGTTGGTATTTACAGTATGATAAACAAAATTTAGGACATGGAAATACAGGGATACATTCAGAGGGGATTTGCTTTAACAAGAATATTAACATGCAGAGATAATGGAAAAACAGCAGTCCAGACTGGCAACAAAACAGACCAAGTGAAAAAAGAACAGAGAATGGTAGTAGATGTGCAACAACCTTGAAGATGTGGAGGACAAGAAAGGCATGAAAAAGTGTAGCATTAGTGTAGCATTACACAAAATATTCAGTTTATTGAGATTGACATTCATTCACAAATGCCATACTAAACACAGTATAAAGAAATGAACATAAATTTTCCATAGGTCATTATAAAATCACAACTTTACAGCCCTCTGTAACACCACCACTCAGTGGGCCCATGCAGGAGTCTCTTTTTCATGTCATTAAAGATACTATTATTATTTATTTAGTAAAATAAATCCAGGAATTATCGAATGATGAGCCACTGTGGTCCAAATACAAACTATAAGCAGGCAGGGATCAAATGAGTACAACCTTTCACTGAAGGTAACTATAATTGTATATGTATATAATATTATGTTATATTATGTAATAAAACACAAAACTACACAAAAAGCACTATAGTGTAATCGTGAAGTGCAAACTGAGTCCACGACAGCAGTGTGTTAGCACTCACACACACACACTGCTAACAAAACTTCGGTCTTAGCAAACATCTACATAGACAGCATGCTAGCGCAAAACTAGCGTGTGATTAAACAACACAATTGAATTGGTAATTAGCTGTTAACTCCCAATATATATAGTGCGTCTATAGTGCGATGGAAAGGAACAGGTGCCTTAATAATAACAAGACACAGTGTTATTGTGGCAATGTGTTTATAAGGCACCCAATCCAGACACTTTTATCGTGTCTAGGCATTTTAAGCTTTTCATGTATCTTTTTGCTGTCAAGCAAAAAGGTTAAGGTCAGGTCTAAAGTCAAGGATAGTGTGTTTTCTATGGTGTGAAATTACGTGAAAAGCAAGACATTGTCTTGGCATACCATTTGTACCTGATTTCATCACATCACGCTGCATCAAAGGCTCTGTACTGTGAGTTGTTCCTCTGATTAGCACAACCCATTTTTAGAAGCTTCATTTACATCATATAAAGTTTAACTTTTTCTCCGTGTCCTCCATCTGAACCCTGTGTTTATCTCTGAAGCAAACCATCCTCCTTCCTCATTCTGTACATTTCAAAGGAAACATGAGCTACTAATTTGCATAATCCAGAATGTACTGTGTCTGTATGTGTGTGTGTGTGTGTGTGGATGTGTATTGGAATGAGCACTGACTTATTCTCTGCATTCCCACATCTAATTATCCCAACTGGCCTGGGAACAGGGCCCACTCAATGAGCAAGAGAAAGAAGCTGGTCACACATGAAAATGGAACAGACAAAAACCAGTAGCTCTGCAGAGAAAGGCATAGAGTAAACGAAATATAAAGAACTCTATTCAGAACTGGGTCAATGTTTTCTATAGCTCCATCCATTTTTTTGGCAAGCCTGACAAAAATATATCCAAAACTGGCTGACCCAGGCAATTATGAAACCACAACTGCATAGTAGGTACCTTGCAGTTTTGTGAGAATTGAAAGCCTCACTTTTTTGGCTACACTTGATTAGTTGCACATGTAGCGGGTTTGCTGAACAATCAGTACATCATACATTTCAGTCATTTTAAGTAAGGTGACCCAGAACATATGGCCTAGATTTAACTATACCTTAAAGAAGTCTTAAAGAATTAATAATAGTATTGATTGTAAAAGGCACACTGGTAGCAACATTACACAATTACAAAATCCAAACCTTTTAAATTGTAATTGATTTGAAATATTACGTGTAACATAAGTTCTGTCTTTTATATCCTCAGAAATACAAAGTTTATTAGTGGATTTTGTTAGGACTTTTTCAAACTGTAGCTGCAGTCTCAACTCTTCCTAGAAAGTTGAAGGAAAATGCAGTACAAGCGATTCACCATACAAGAACAGTAAGAGCCTTTTCTGGGATGATGATAAAAGAACATCAGAAGTTTTTTTCCACCAAAAGTCTGTCAGTATCTTCATCTTTGGTTCAACTGAGTTACAATAGAGACTCCACAAACAGGGCAAACAGAAACTGGCAGAAGCAGACAGACAGGCTCTCAGACTACTGAGAGCCCAAGCTTGGCAGAGATCCGATCCACATGAGAGCCTTCTTAGATCAGAATCCTGCCTTCACTTAGGTATGCAGATCCACTACCACCTCCCCTCCTCAACACCCCTCTCTCCATCATCTCCATGCCTTCCTTCATCTTAGCCTCCCCCTCATTAAAACTCTTAATTGACTCATTCACACCTGCTCATGCACTGACTCATTTGGGACAAGCTTCCACCACCAGAGCAGATTTTCTCATCAACTACGAGTTCACTCCGGTGCACACTGTCCTTCACTCACCCTACAGGGCAAGACAATGATCTGAGACTGTGTGTGGGAGTGGGTGAAGGTAAATGTGTTTAATGTGGTCAATATGAGAGACACATAAACAAATGTATTAATTTAGGACGTATCTAAGCCATTCATTCAGAGGCCAATCTAAGGTGAAAAATATAATTCTAAGTTACATCATGTGTTCTAGTTTCTGGACCTTTTAGACTGCTTCATGGCCGGACATACAGAATTTTGTCATGGCATCCTTGGACACCCAGCATACAGTATAAAATAGTGGACATACGAACACACAAAGATGATCTAGTTATAATATAAAACAAACTGATTGCTTAAGGCAAAGTGGGGGGAGAAATGGAAAATATAATTTGAAAAAAAAAACCCACTATATTATAAAGATCACAGGTTCACTTTTGGATGGGATAAACTTTCAAGTCTTTAATTTCTGTCATTTTCCTTCTCTCCCAACCTTCCTTTTTCCTTTGTCCTGCCTGTACCATCACTAATAAATGCCTAATCAAAATCACATTTCCTAAATGTAGATGGTAACCTTTTAGAAGCAGCAGGAAATGAGATTTCCCAAAATACACCACAGAAGCAGGTCAGTGGAAGTAAATGGCCAGTTGTTAAGTGTCCAAACTGCCATCCGTCACACAAAGACATATCCTGTCCTGCCAAGGTCTGTGTCACAAGTACATCATTCTCTCTCGCTGGTAATGTTCTTTCTTTCTCTAGGCAGCCTGTAACTGTGTCTGTCCTCACTGCTGCATTTACATTTTAAGTCTTCAACTTATTCAGTTCCACAAATTAGGTCCTGGAAACTGCACAGAACAGTCTCAATCATGATGTAAGCTCACTTCTTAGCCTCAACTGTTGCTGCTTGCCATCTCTTTTGGTGCATTTAGCCTTCTTTGTTCCTTTTTAACCACAATGCCAGTGAATTCTGTAGCTGTTTTAAGGCTTTAATATGCCATCTTTGTGTAAGAGTTCACAATGCATGGTAAAGTATGGGTCGTAGCAGGGTAAATTTGATTTATTTTCATGGGCCACTATCAGACATTGCAAACCATTTTTAGGGACTGCAAACTGTACACCACATAACACTCTCTATATTTAGACTTTTGAAATATGTAATCCTCAAGGTCAATAACGTATGAGGCCCCCTTCTAGAGTTTATAAAGTATAGAGAGATTTGTATGTGACGTCTCTAAAAACTACTTGATGGATTGCCATAAAATACTGTACAAACATTAACTTGTTCTTTAAGTTGGAATGTTGTCTCCTGACTTTCAACCAGTATCAGGTGAAATTTTATGTTTATCCAATCCTTTACTTTCTGAAAAAAAACTAATGGAATTCAGCTCAGTTTCAATGCCTCACAGAGGTGCAAGCACAACTGCAAACTCAGGTTTGCATCAGAAATGATTTAAATCACAAAAACATGAATTTGATTTGCAGATCTATTTCATATATATTTGAATTTTCATATTATATTTTGATATATTTGAAACGGTTAAACCATTGCAGGTGTTGTAACACCTGCAGAATTGAAGATAAACTTAATTATGTAAATACACTATGATACTACTTGTTTTACCTAAAAATGTTCTATCACGTGCAAAAGTGTGTGGTGTATAAAAAGATGATTCATGTGGCTGTTTTGTACATCACTGACCTTCCTTACCTTAGTTTAACTATGATGAAACTGTTACCTTCATAGACATAACATTTATATCCTCATTTCAGGAACTCTTTCTACTATTCCTTCCCACCCATCAATTTCTATTTTGACATTTTTGAAGTAAGTGGTCTTTAATAGTTAGACCTGTGTTTTGCATAATATATTGTAGTCAATATATTATTTGACAAACTCGCATTGGGCTCAGACTGCTAAGATGGATTTGGTTTAAATTTAATAAAGGGAATCAAGATGCTTTAAAGCTCTTATTAATCATCAACAGACAAGTGGATTATTTCAGCGCATTAGTGAATCCAGTAAATGAGACTTGTTTGCCAATATGTCTATTGACAGGGAGCAAAAGGAAACTTTTAATGTTTTTGACTTTTTAGGACATCAAGATTAACAGGAAGTTAAGAGTTTTGTATGTGCTCTTTGTGCTTTGACTAATTTGATATACTTATATTTTCATACAATGGGAACATTTGGATTGTCTCACATTTTGCTTGGGACTAAGTTGCTTTATAGTGGGGTTAGTGTTTGTGAGGTTACACGTATGTTTATGTGTAAGTAAGAGTTAGGCAAAGGTAGAGTTTAAACCAGAGTAACGATTATTGTATATGATGCAAATGTTAGTTGTAGGTCTCTATTGGATGAAAACTGCAGTCAGGAAGGTAAAATTCACCACCCCTCAACCTCAATACATTTAATATTGGTAAAAGTTATTAACTCTGAATTGTAATATTTCAGCAATTGTTAACACTACCCAGCTGTCATGCCATGACATCCAATAATGTCATAGCACAGGAAGCAATAGCTGTTACTTCCTGAAGGTTCCAATTCACAGTCCTTCTGTCATGGTCCTGTGTTGGTGACCCAGTGTTTCTGAGTTTTGTACATTTTTTGTGTTTAGATTTCCACTGTAGTGTTTTTTTCTCACTGTCTCTTGCTCCCTTGCCCTTTAGTATTTCCTGAGTCCAGTTATAGGTTTTGTCATGTGGCTTCCCTGTGTTCTGTATTTCCTGTTCCTTTTATAGTCCCTGTCCTGAGTCTAGTGTGTCTGGTTTTGCTCCCCCTTGTCTCGTCAGCCCTGATTTGACCCAGCAGTGTTTCCCTCCTGTCATCCCCTGATTGCTCCCTCTGTATATTTAAGGCCTGTGTTTCTCTGTGTCAGTGTCGCGTCGTTAACATCTGCTCGCCCTCATACTACGCTGTGTGTACTGTTTACCTGCTTGCCTGTCTGTTAGTATAGCTAGTTTTCTGCCCAGTCTGCAATCCACAATAAAGTTGTGCATTTTGAGTTCACCTTGCCTCTGTGAGTCCTGCATTTTGGGTCCTTTCCCTGCTTTTTTCCACACAGCCATGACACCTTCAAGGTCTCAGTAAGACCCATTTGAGAATACCACAGTGTTATTTTGTACTTGACCACATGGAAATAATGTCAAGTTTCCTCACATGATTGCAAATTTTAAAAAATGATTTTGACAGCATAATCCTTCTGTTTGATGTATCATCTGGAATTATAATTTATTATTGCATTTCACAAGGCATGCCACAAAACTATGAAGCTCAGTTTAAACGGAAAAAAACAAACGGAAATCTTGAGGAAAAAAAAGGGAAATTAAACATTTCATCCTGCAAAATCTCGAATACTAAACACATGCATGCATCACACCTATGCTATTAATGACAGCATTTGCAACTTTCAATATTTGATGTTATCTACAATCCTTAGATCCTCCTGACGACACTGTTTAAGAACTTCCACCTCCCCCTCCCCTGAGTTCAGTGCTGTACTCTGCCCCCTCTGTAGCCCCTACTTCACACCACTCAAAGATTAGTTCTCCCTGAGTGGAGCTCACTCCAAGAAAATTGACTCATTAACAGCCAACGAAGCCACGCTAAGGGCAATCTGACTCTGTCTGCGATTAGGCCACACAAGGCCCTTAATCTGCCTAGTGGATGATGGACACTGGTGGAGAAATTGAAACCGTCTATGCCAGGACAGCCCTGTGTTATTATAACATAAAGAACAGTTATTAAAATGTCTGCAGCATGGGGGAGTCAATCCTAATAAGCTCCACAGTGCTGCCTCTGCTCTCTCTGTACACTTCCTCATTTCCTTGTCATTTTATCTCTCTTTTTTTCACATACACTCTCTAAACTCTTATTTCAGTCCCTCCCCCATGTATGTCCCATAAAAGTGCTGTGAAGAAGAATATTTATCCCTGGTGTGATGTTCTTCATTGACAATGAATACCAAATTCACCCTTCTGCTGGACAGATGCCATACAATATAGTGTTCAAGCTGTTCAATGTGTTCAATATTGTACTGCAGTCATGATTCTTTCTTTCTTTTTTTTTTGTGATATTAGGTCCAAAGGGCTTTTTTTTTCTTTTTATAACAATAGGGACAAGTTAAACCTTACTACAGCATCATTTGTGTCAGCAGTGTTTTGGCCAGATTGTTGTGTTTTATAAAAGTGTCAAAGATAACTTTGGCGAAGATTCAAACCAAGTAGTAGTAGTAGTAGTAGCAGTTCTTAGTGGTTTAAACACTAGCACAAAAGCATACATCGAAGGGTCCACCAGATGTTCAATTTAGACATGGCGCTCCGGAGCCTCAAACTCTTTTCAATATCTATAAGGAACTCTTGAAAAATGCTGGGAGAATAGAAAAACTTAGCTTCTATATGCAGACAACCATTTTTGCATAGTAAGTTGAGGAACTATGGACTGAAAATGTAATACGCCAAAACAGAAATTCGTCCAATACCTAGATAGACTCCAGCGAGGACACACAGATCCTGCGGTCAAGAGAAAAAAGGAACAACCTTAAACATGTCCTTAAGTGTTTACACCGATCAATTTATCACCGATCTAATGTTCGCTGACGATAGCGCCATTTTTGCCGAAGACGACACCGAGGCGACTCGCATCCTCTATGACATCGCCCGGCACTCCAAACCGTACGGCCTCAAGATTAACACAGAGAAGACCAAAGTCCTGACCACCGACGGCTCACCAGCGATCGTCCACCTCGACGGTGTGCAGATCAAACAAGTCCAACAATTTAAATATCTGGGGTCTCTCGTCGAGGAGAAGAAAGTGGCATCATCAGTGGAGATACGCTCCAGAATTGGGCAGACGGCGGCAGCATTCACTTCCCTGCACTGGTGCGTTTGGAAGAAGAACAACATCTCATTGTCTTTACCGAACCCTGATCCTGCCCATTCTACTTTACGGCGCAGAGACGTGGACAATGTTTAAACACGACCTGATATACCGCAAGCTCGAAGTTTTCCAAATGCGTTGCCTTAGATGCGTTCTCGGCGTTTCCCTTCGCGACCGTCATTCGAATGACACCATCCTCATCAGCTGCGGTAGCCAACTGACGATCGGCGACCTAATCCAGGGCCGCCGACTCCGTTGGTTTGGCCACATTTGTCGAATGGACCAGAGCCGCTACCCCCATGGCCTACTCTGGTTGATCCGCCCCACCGATTGGAGGGTGCATCGAAATGCACCAAAAGAGACATGGATGAAACAAATCCAGGATGATTTGAAGGCCCTTCGACTTGACCTCGAGCAGGCAAGAACCATCGCCTTAGATCGAAAAGCGTGGAAGATAATCGTTGGTCAAGCAACAGAACCTGTGGCACCTACAGCACCGTACTGGTTGCGCAGCCGACCATTGATTACACCACCAATTGAAATTCCTAGTGCATGTCTGCAGGATAGATTTAGGAGACATAAGGAAACTGATATTGTTCGATGAACAGATAAGATAAGAATATATCTTAGATAAGGAGAATGATAATGGATAAGACAAACTTTCAGTTTCTTTCAGCATCTATGATGATGGATAGACAAACTCAAAGGTGTCAAATCTCCAGAAAAGGTAACATGACAATGGTAATAATAACTACTTCCAAAGAACTCCAGCACAAACCAGTTACATCTATTATTATTACATCTACATTTTTAATATAAACATTAACTTTTCCATTCATGTTTTAAACTGTTTTAATAAAAACATTTTGGAGGGACATGCAGATTCTTTTTTTCATCCATAATGCTAAGGAAGTGACACTCAACAGCTAACTAATGTTTCATTTTTCCTTTTATTCTTCATGCTCCTAACTTAAAGACCTAAGAAATGTCAATCTCCAGCCCAACAAACAATCATGAACAATCATCATAATTAATTCTATATTGACATGAAAGGAACCTATAGGGATTATACATTGCATGCTAAAGTCCAAGTTATCTGTTAATGGTTCATTTAAACCTTTGCATTTTGTTGCCTCTTCAGATTGCTTAATTTGTCAACATGCCAGGCCGTTGCATACAATGCATAATTATCAAATGATTTATGTGTGGGGCGGCTAGACTAAAGAACTTTTCTCGCCGAGCACAGTATCATTGATGAAACTGCGAAAGGCATCAAGCTGTTAAAGATTTGTTTAAGGTTGTGTCACTAGGCATAGCAATGACTTATTTGCAGTAGATCACAGAGAGTCTTATACTCTCTTGATCAGAGTGCGTCACGATGGTCACACTCAGTGATCATAGATGAGTTATTGACCTCCCACAGAACAGAGGCTTTAGTGGAACTGCAGCAATTCATCACATGCCTCATGGCTAAGGATAAAAGGCTTTTCATAAGACACAAATTTATGAATTGAGGGAAACTCTGGCTTCCATTTTTCGTCCAGTACAAATGCTGTTTGCACTTCCACATGTAGTACAGCAAATTGCATTTAAGAGCATGACCGTTTTACATGCATTGAAGCTGAGAATCTCAACCGCCAGATTGACATTTGATTGATGTTGCTGATGTGAGTGCAAAACCAGCTCTCAATTCACCTTCCCATAAACTTCTAGGATTTGCAAAGAGACATTTTAAAGCAAAAAGTTGAACTGCAGTGCACATTGCATGTTAGAGGTGAAGTGTGACAGACAGATCATCAATTGTGACGAGTTTGTGCTTGGGTACCCTTCAGACTTACAAACATCAGGTCTCTGCTACAGCAACAGCTCAGTTCAAAAGAGGTTGAACTTGAAGAACTAATTTATCAACTTGAACTTTCTTGGCTTCATTTGACAGAAGTGTTTTTATCTCACCAAATGTAGAGGCAAAGCATTACCTGAAAACAGAGTCAACACTGTCAATCACAATGTAGTCCCAAAATGTATAGAGCTGAATGGGATGTGGCTAGAAGCACAATGCCTTGAAAGTTTTCTTTGAAATCTGCAGTTGTGATGTCATATCTATTTCTCTGTCTGTCTGTCTGTCTGTAGAAGTGTGTAGGGAAATTGCTATCTGTGTTGCCCTCTTGATGCACTTACCTTTTGGGTTAAATTGAATAAAAAATATATTTTAAATTCTATGTATTTTAATATATTTCAGAATGGAGGATTATCTCTGCCTCTTGTCATAGCCATTTTTTTGCAACACAAATGGGAATGGCAGCAGAAACACCTATCTTGAGGCTTTAGAACAGGACTTACAAACCAATGCGTAATATCACGTTAGCGACGCCCATCTTTTATACTATCTTTAGTCTTAACGATCCAATTTAGTATTAATGGCTTTTTTTCATAGCCAGTTTACCACTCCAAATGTTCAACAAAAATGTTGTCACATCAGGAATCCATAGGTTTTATTATGTCTAGAATTTCCTCTGCATCTGTTTGCAGTTTTCACCACAGAGAGTTCATGCAGTCCATCTTAAGTGAAACAGTTGCACATTCACCCACTAACAATTTAAGTACATCACCTGTTATTTCAAGTAACAAATATATGTGCCAGTGATTGTGTTTTTGTGTACTTTGATTGTTGTGCAAAAGAAGAACTTATTCTGACTTGTAGCTACATCTGTACATGTAGGAGGACTACCCACAAGGTGAACCTGCTCAATTAGGTAGTACAAACAAAATGTGTGTATTCCTCACTGTTGGAGCAGGGACAGATCCTGATCAATAGCTGCCTTTCCAGGCAGAGCTATTAGCAAACAGTGCCATGCCTAATAACTGAGGGCTGACCTTTTGGTTTAATGCTTTCTCTCCTCGACTTCAGGCCCCAGCTACAATGCAATGGTGCAGCAAGGAGAAAAGGTGAGTGTTGTTTTAGTAGTTTGTAAATGTAATGCAGATTGATCACTGTCTTCCCAGTCTTGCAGCTGTTATTGCTATCGTCAAGGCTGCAGGGAATAAAAGGGACACGGCTGAAGTTCCATAGTGAAGTGATTCATGGACCTGCCTGTCTTTATTTATATTCAGTCATGGTATGTGTCTATAGAAGACCTGGTATTTTTACACTTGAAGTCATTTTCATCTTTCACACATAAGAATTTACGTGTTGCTACAGATCTCTTACATTTTGCCATGGACAGGAACAATGTTTACCACAGGTGTATGTCTGCTACTGATCTGAACAAATATTATAGCAAACACTATTTCAAGAAGTTACATTTAAACACAGGACATAACAGACTCTTAAAATATGAAGATCTTGTTTTCTGAAACAAAAGTGACAATGACATAACATCAATCTGACAAACAAGATTCCAGCGCAACATCCAGTGACTGTCTTAGTTGAGCAGTAGTTTATCCGGTAATTCATACCCTGTACTGCTGCTCTTTGAGGATGTACTTTACATAAAGCACCAGATGGACATCTCCATTAGGAACCCTTGGCTAGGCTACTTGATCAGACTGTCCATCAAACTCTTTTCTCTCTGATCTCTGCTCTTCCACAGGCATGACCACTGACAGTAACTGCTTCAGCCCCCCTACAGTGAACACTCCTGCTGTGAGAAAAGCTGATATTCAATAATGATATCACTTCCACGGACTCTGTGTTGTTGGGGTGACAGGATGACGATGACTTGGAAAACTCACATTTATCTTAATGATAAATTGGCACATGGTTGGCGTATGACAGCTGGCAAACATTCTTGGAAGTGTGTGCATTTTTGTGTATTTGTGTCAAGTGAGCCAAGCAATGAGTATTGTGTTTCCCGTTTGGCAGCAGCTGCTCTTCTACAACACTGAGGGATTGTCAATAAACATCCATTTCTAGATTAGTCTTCTCTCCCACTTGGAACAACTAATTCCACACTATTTCCCAAGTGAAAAACATGTTTCGTTATGATTGCTCACAGAAATAATATAGCAAGAGGCACTGACTGTGAATTAAGTTGCAAATTACGTCACTTAGTCTACATTGGAGCAGTGTACATTCAACAGGATATTGAATCCAACCCTGCTATTAGTTTAGATAAATTATACTGTACATCAAGTCTTGGTTAGGGCATCCATAATTTGTGACTAGTTTGCTACTCAAGAGACTGACAGCCTGCTAATTGAGAGTTAATCAATCAGTATCTTAGTATCACACCCACAAAAGAAATTGTGATTACTGCTTGTATGCTTGTTGTTGGCTTCATTGCACTTAATTCTACATACAACGTTTCTATCTGCTTGGCGCAAAACTCATTTGTATTCAGTCAAATTGAAGCAGGAACACGAGAGGCGAGGCTCAAGCAGGATTAGGTTTGACAGTGCCCCTGAGACAATGGCAGGTAAACAGGCACTTCACAAGAGTGTACACAGTCATTTACAGCTTTTTGCCATAGAAAGATCCTAAGAACTCGCTAATTCAGCATTCTTACTCAATGAATGCCTTTGTTATTTTCCATTTTCTGCAATAAAACTGTAGAACTAAGGCAGCGATTCAAAAGGAAAACACAAATACACTAAAAGTTGAGAAGAAGTAAGGGCACTGATATATAAGCAAGAAAGAAAAGAAATAGATGAATTCAATGAACAAATAGATTTCTCATGAACCTAGGCTGTATTTTTATTCATACTTTAAGGTCGGTCATACTTGTATGTTCTCCGTGAATGTGATGGTAATTTGCTCTCTATTTATTCCATGTATTTACCTAACTATCCTACTATGTATGGTACTATATTTTTTGGTATTTACAAAATAAAAATCTGTTACATATTAAGCACTTCACGATATATTAAAAGCTGATTGCACAGTGTAGATCAACTTCTTTCCACTTTCAACTCAAATGCACTGTCACAGTTTAAAAGGTGTTGAAGCCGCATCAATCAGAAGTGATGTCCTAAAAATAAACAGTCCAAACACAGCTGTGATCTTTGTGAAAAACTCAGTGTGTGTGTGTGTGTGTCAGGAAATAACAGCCAGTGAAGTGGGAGTGTGTCAGCTCAGCTGTAGTGTCAGCAGATGGAGAGGGAAAAGCATAGATAACACAGCTGGTCTTGTGCTGCACCACTCATATTGATCACTGGGAAGTTTAACATAATTTCCTACCTCAAGGTTTCTCGTGTTTGTCAAAACACTCAAAATAGATTTGTATGGCTTTGATTATAGAGATATTGCTTATTCTAACAGAGAGGACTAGCTACTATAAGCCAGTTTAGTATGCATGAACCTTGCCAGCTAAGTTTGTTGTTACTATTGCTTTCCACGAGGAATGGGGAATGTATATTATACAATTCATATAAATCCTAATAATACAAAGCAACTCTCACCTTCAGCTCGTGAAATATGTTTTCATTCTTATAATCCATATCCTGATAGTGACATTTTTATGAGGCATCCAATATTTAGTGCCCTCTGAATTGGCACTGAATAGACATTCACAAAAACACACAGTGTCCTGTTTTCTAGGTGGAATGATATTCTTGCTTTGTCTTCCAGGACTTTTTCAAGTTTTCTAAAAGAGTGTCATAGCCTTGCCTACTGATTGAAGCTAATTTAATTCATTACCTACTGTATGCTTCACCGAAACACCACTGACACTGCTGTGAGCAAATGACTCACTCAGCTGCGTGATAGCTGAAAGTTTCAGTGTGTGCAGAGCATAGACTTGCATCTGTCTCAGTTTCACAAGTTAACAACACCTCTTAAGTTGTCAGTATTGTGATAATTCTGTAGCTAACAATTGTCTAATTGTGTAGTCACGCTGTGCATGTTTGCCTCGTTTCATGCTTGAGCATGATTGTCCTCCACTCCAAACTCACAGCTTGCACTTACAGTGGGGCAAAAAAGTATTTAGTCAGCCACCGATTGTGCAAGTTCCCCCACTTAAAATGATGACAGAGGTCAGTAATTTGCACCAGAGGTACACTTCAACTGTGAGAGACAGAATGTGAAAAAAAAATCCATGAATTCACATGGTAGGATTTGTAAAGAATTTATTCGTAAATCAGGGTGGAAAATAAGTATTTGGTCAATAACAAAAATACAACTCAATACTTTGTAACATAACCTTTGTTGGCAATAACAGAGGTCAAACGTTTACTATAGGTCTTTACCAGGTTTGCACACACAGTAGCTGGTATTTTGGCCCATTCCTCCATGCAGATCTTCTCGAGAGCAGTGATGTTTTGGGGCTGTCGCCGAGCAACACGGACTTTCAACTCCCGCCACAGATTTTCTATGGTGTTGAGGTCTGGAGACTGGCTAGGCCACTCCAGGACTTTCAAATTCTTCTTACGGAGCCACTCCTTTGTTGCCCGGGCGGTGTGTTTTGGATCATTGTCATGTTGGAAGACCCAGCCTCGTTTCATCTTCAAAGTTCTCACTGATGGAAGGAGGTTTTGGCTCAAAATCTCACGATACATGGCCCCATTCATTCTGTCCTTAACACGGATCAGTCGTCCTGTCCCCTTGGCAGAAAAACAGCCCCATAGCATGATGTTTCCACCCCCATGCTTCACAGTAGGTATGGTGTTCTTGGGATGCAACTCAGTATTCTTCTTCCTCCAAACACGACGAGTTGAGTTTATACCAAAACGTTCTACTTTGGTTTCATCTGACCACATGACATTCTCCCAATCCTCTGCTGTATCATCCATGTGCTCTCTGGCAAACTTCAGACGGGCCTGGACATGCACTGGCTTCAGCAGCGGAACACGTCTGGCACTGCGGGATTTGATTCCCTGCCGTTGTAGTGTGTTACTGATGGTGACCTTTGTTACTTTGGTCCCAGCTCTCTGCAGGTCATTCACCAGGTCCCCCCGTGTGGTTCTGGGATCTTTGCTCACCGTTCTCATGATCATTTTGACCCCACGGGATGAGATCTTGCGTGGAGCCCCAGATCGTGGGAGATTATCAGTGGTCTTGTATGTCTTCCATTTTCTGATGATTGCTCCCACAGTTGATTTTTTCACACCAAGCTGCTTGCCTATTGTAGATTCACTCTTCCCAGTCTGGTGCAGGTCTACAATACTTTTCCTGGTGTCCTTCGAAAGCTCTTTGGTCTTGGCCATGGCGGAGTTTGGAGTCTGACTGTTTGAGGCTGTGGACAGGTGTCTTTTATACAGATGATGAGTTCAAACAGGTGCCATTCATACAGGTAACGAGTGGGGGACAGAAAAGCTTCTTACAGAAGACGTTACAGGTCTGTGAGAGCCAGAGATTTTCCTTGTTTGAGGTGACCAAATACTTATTTTCCACCCTAATTTACGAATAAATTCTTTACAAATCCTACCATGTGAATTCATGGATTTGTTTTCACATTCTGTCTCTCACAGTTGAAGTGTACCTCTGGTGCAAATTACTGACCTCTGTCATCATTTTAGGTGGGGGAACTTGCACAATCGGTGGCTGACTAAATACTTTTTTGCCCCACTGTACATTTATGATGAAAGCACAAGTTTCTCCCTCCGTCTCAACTCCTCTCTCTTTCTTGCTCTGCTTCTCTTCTATGCACACACACACTTTTTTAACACGCACTCTTTCAGAATGCGAGGTTCACTTACAATTTTATACATTTTGTGGTTTAATTATAGAAGTGGTGACACACTGTATACTCACATATTTGTTACAACAAAGCAAGTTTTACAAAGGCATCTGTCTTTGAGGAAGTATTCTGGATCTGTGCTGGAGCTAGCTATCATACATGCATACTGCGTCCAAGTCCAGCTGAATCACACCCGTGCCCAGGGCACAGCTCCCAGTGATCAGCTAGGCTCTGGGGTTCAAACATACTCTGGCTGACAATGTGAGCACACCATAAAACAGGTTCATGCAATTGTCCAAACACTGTAGCAGATATCCACTGACGCTCTTTGAAGATTGCTGATATAATTAGAATATGAAATAGCATATGAAGCATTTTTTTAAAGAGAGGTATTGAGTGCTAAAGCAGCTTAGTAGCCCTAAACTGTGAATTGTAAGTGGTTGAATAACGAAACTTGTAGTCAAAAGTAAAAGTGCCAAAAAGTAAGCAGATGAAAAACAAATAAATTACTATTATCTAATATTTATTATCAGCATGATTTAAACTAAATAAGCCAACAAGATTTCATGTAAAGCTTCTCCTTGGTTTGGATGATGTGATGCAGAACAGATGTTGTGTGAAATTAAACTTACAGTAAGTATTCTAAAAGAATAGTAGGCATTTACCGATAGGCACCTAAATGCCCAGAAACAGTCACTACAGCTAATTGTCAATCATATTTGCAAAATCTTAACATGACCAAAATACTTTCCATCTTCTTATAGCAAAATGACCTGAGAATCTTACATTCATCAATCAGTGCAAAAGCTCATCAAATAATTTTGTGTTGGTCTCATGAAAATGTAGTTTCAAGAGTCCACCTGGACTCTTTAGAGACCACCTTTTGAAAGTCTGCTGCTGATTAGAAATTGCACCCAAGCTCCTCCAGGAACCCTCCACTATCCAATTACCTCAAGTTTCAGTCCACAGCATGCCATACACACCCAGGAGAACACTATATCAAAATCTGAGGAACTCTTAACTGGTCTGCATATATTTAAATGCTCCTCTCCAGAGAAATTATTTTACTGGGAGCATATATTTTGATGATTCATTTTTGAAAGTTTTACACTAGTGAGGGTGACAGTGGTTGGCAATGTTGCCTCACAGCAAGAATATGATGACTTTACAACTGCTGTTTTGAATCCTAAAACCTTTCTGTGCAGGCTCTACTCTGTATGTTTCCTCCCACAAAGTTTGCAAATGTATTCCAGGTGGAATGGATAAATTATTTGCTGTATGTTCAATTTTTTATCTTATGTATTCGTCTACATATCAGCCTTTCTTCTGACATCGATATGAAAATAATGCACTTTAAATATGCGGACATGTAACATGTCTGTTTTTTGAGAGCAAGAAGAAAGGAATTGGCAGTAATCTTCCTAATAATAATTTCCTACACAGTGTGCACCAGTCATTGAAGTGACAGATGGCACGCGGTTGTGCGTTAGAAGGTTTGTGTAGGTGCAGTGCATTTATATAAGTGAAATATGCAGATGAAAGCGATGTCAGCGCACACACCCACACGCACACACACTTAATATTAAAGCTTCAGTTGAAATATGTTTTCTTTCTTCAAATCATTGCCCTGCGGAAAAAAAAAGAGAAAAGAATCGATGAATAAAAGTTCAGTGACTTAATTGTCTTCTGTGTAGAGATATCAAAAATGAATATAAATTAAAATTAAAACCCTTACAGGATGAATACTGATATAATACAAGGGCTTTATTTTTTAGTTGTATAATTAAAATTGCTCCAGTTAAACAAAAGAAAGTAAAAAAATAAAAAATAAAGTCTGATAAACACTATGCTACTGTACAGTTCCTTTCATATCTAAAAGAGACAAGGACCCAGGTAGAATGGTTCAGACATTTTATCAGAACTTTTCCAGGAGTCTTCTGGGAATCCCTGGCTGAAACTGTGGACAAGACCCAGAACCTACTCATCTGTGTCAGAATCCTGCAGGAAAAACCAGGAAAGACTCCTGTGGAGAAAGATGTAAGGGGTGCCCTCCTTAGCCTTTTACCCTTCAACTCAACTGGGATTGTATGGCGGTTTTCCTGTTTGTGAGAGGAGTTCCAGATTTCCATCCTCTGGGGTGGGGATTCCAGCACCTCGCCTGCTCCCCATTTCATGTCAATCAGCAGGAGGATTTTTAAACCTGCCACTCTGCGTCAGTTCGTCCTGCTACCGTTGGTGGTAACTTGGCCTCCTTGTATTAAGATTCATGCTCATCTGTTTTGTGTTTAACATTGGTTTCATACGCACCCCGCTCCCTTGCCTGCCCTCCTGCTCGTCTTGACTCTCCTGGATTCCCCCTCTGGACTTCCTGGAACCAGACCATCCCCCTCACCATGCTCATCCCCCACAGGACACTCACGGCCACCTCTTCCAGGACTAATCGGTCTCATTCACCTCCAGCGATTCTCTTGCCTTCCTGCCCAGTAAGCTCTCTCTCCTCTGTAACAGAGTTCCCCGTTCCATCCCTCTCCTTGTGTTCCCAGTGTTCAAACGTTTCTCTGAGCTCAACCTTCCTCAGTTTGAGTTCACATTTTTGTAAATAAACCTTGTAAACTCAATACATGTGTATTGAGTCTGCTTTTGAGTCCAAAACTCACACAAGTTTTGGACTCTTGACAGAAATGGACAAACGTTGATAAAATGAGAAGCTCAGGACCTTCTTTTTGTGCAACACAAGAGGTTTTGACAAATGTGCAAATTTCTGCATTTCCTTTTTAACCATTGGCGTCACAATATTATTAACACCACATGATAAACATTTGAGCCACTCCACCCACCTCTATACAGATGGATATGTTTAAAACCAGCATATGTTGAAAGAGGTGCACAAAGATTGTCTGGCATGCAGAAAATATGCACTGAAACTGTTTTTGAGCTACAAATGTCATTATTCCAGTTTTACTCCTGGATTTCCAACACTAAATTGACGGTGCTTTATTTAAAAGTTGTAGTGGAAGTTTCACTATGACTTTTGTTCAGCTTTTCCAAAACAATACCCACATATAAACAGTACTGTTTTTGCATCAGCCAACTGATGAATAAGAGTATGAATTTTGTTGAAGTTATAGCAATTCCCATGGCCTATTGATTCAGCAGTAGTTCTGCATGGGGAGGTGTATTGACTGTAGAGGGCTGTTGTGTGTTGCAACACTAAGGAGAAAAGATGAGCGTGTCTGTCCTGTTATGATGGATGGCCGTGGGCTGCAGAGGAGCTAATTGGCTCTTGATGAGGCTGGTGTTGCAGAGAGAAAGTATACCAGGCTAGATTAGCACATTAGTAGGGTTAATCAATGAGGAAATTAAGGTGTGCTGTTACCCTCTGACTGTTTCTTTTTTCCCTACACTTCTTTTTCTCCATTCTTGCTCTTTAGCTGTTCCAAAGTAATGCTCATTTTGTTTTCTCTCCTTTCAGCCCACTATTCATTCGCTTTGTAAAAATGCTTGGCATATATGCGTCTAAATATTAAAAGTTAAGCATTATAGATACATGACTAGATACCAAGTTGCTTTTTCAAGATAGTAAAATGCTTTAGTGTTTGTTTTGTTGTCTTTTTTGGTCACTTTTCTTTCCTTTGGAGTATTTTTTAATTAATAATAATAATAATAATAATAATAATCTATACTTTAATAATCCAGCCCCCAGCGGAGCAGTAGTAGCTTGCTCAAGGGTACCTCAGGGTAGCTGTTCGGTGGATTTGAACCCCTGACCTTCCAATCATAGACCAATATCTTTGATTAACTAGTGGTTTTTTTTGTTTTGTTTGTTTTTTGTTTTTTGTTGTGTTTTTTTTTGGGGGGGGGGGGGGTGCTTTTTTTGGGTGTAGAGTCCACATGATGTCTCGGTCTGCTGTTTGGATGCTTGACTGCTTCCTTTCCACTTACTTCCTATTCTAATGTGCAGGTAAGTGCTTTCAGTCTAAACATCTCAAAAAATATTTTTGTCCTGATTTCTGATTTACCAACAGCTGTACATGCACGATTCCTAGTCTTTGAGCATGGTTTGCATAGTAGAAATGTTTTTTAAATGTGATGACTGTGTTGGATTTGCAAAGGTACAGTGAGTCGCTAAGTCAGCCTGACTTTCAAGATGGACTTTCAAGCATCCAAGACTTGCATGCAACTGTTTGGTGTATGTGTTTAATACAGTCCATGTAGCTTTGTGCAGTGGCAAACTCTTTGCAGACTGCAGTGTTTGGCTCTCACCAATCATAAAACATTTAGCTGCTGTAAATGGGAGAATCAAACAGTCTGTTCCAATGCCCTTATCCAACAGCTGCCAGGGTGTTACCTGCTAGGTGGCATAGCAACTTACGAAGTCTTCAAAACACTTAATGATTAGAGGCCGTCATTAAACATTGAACATGTAAACATGTTTCTGACAAGCTGTCAGCTACTAGGTTTAAATCTTATTTAATAAAAGATTTCCACAGTTTAAATGATGGTGCTAATTTATTATTTAGTGTATGTCTGCCTTGTGGTTGACAAGTCTCGAGTTTCTCAGTTAGTCTCACATCTGTTTTTCAAAAAACAAAAACAAAAAACAGACAGTGACAGTGACACTCATAATACTTAATGAGATCCATATAGGGCCTTTACAAAGCAATGGTCATAAGGGCGACGCCTGTCTTTTATAATCTACCCTAGTTGTGGTTGCCACTATTAACATACTTTTCAACTAAGTGGTTGCAAAATAGTATACACCTCAGGAATAACCTTGAGTACAGGTATAGTGTCTACTTTTCCTATAGTACTTGCATATTTATTTACCTGAAATCACATTATCTGGCTCCATTTCCTCAGTACTCATCGGTCAGGCACCCATAATCCTACTTCAGCTTCAAATCTGTAACGTTTTTTTCTGACTACAGCAGGTGTTTCCGCCACCTCATTTTGCCATGATGACACATACAAGCACACACACACACACATACACACACCAGCCGCACATTTATGGCTGGTAATACATATTCTCAGGTTTTAGAAAAACTAAAAAAACCCCACAGTCTTTAGGGAATGACTAAAGAGATTATTGTTTCCTCACATTTCACCACTACTGAGCAAAAAAAGGAGTGAAATGAGCAGCGGCACAGTATTCTAATTTCAACTCTGGTTGAACCCTGAATTTGAATTCTTTTGAAATGCTCTGCAGTCCTGTCATACAATTTTGAACACTCCCATACAATGGCTGCGGTCTTTCATGTCTATCAGTGTAGCCTGTTTTTCCACATACTGTAGAATATCTCAGAAAAAAATTTGCTGAATTTTTCATCAGGTTTCACCTCAATTTAGTGATTTTTTTTTTTCATTTTTCCTTTATTTTATCTTACATATTCGTCCATCCGTCTGTGGTCCACTACCACATCCTCATATTCTGTTTCAATCATCCACCCACATCTACAGTATCTATGACTCTATACATATTTTTTCTTCATGCCATTAAATTGTAAAGCTTTCCAGTCATCTCAATTAACTGTGCCAAAATAATGAACTGGATTTCTTTTATAGGATGTCAGGTTGCTTTGAAGACACAAACCTACCCTTAAAAACTAAACACATTCACATTTAGAAATTTCCTTGTTTATGAAAGAGAATCAAATTTGCTTAGAGAACCAGCAAATCAATCAGAAGGGTAAATGGCAATTACCTATTTATTTACAAAGCGCACCTGAATATTAGCCGCACAAGCTAAAATCAGGGGAAAATCCTGTTTTGTACATACATTAGCTGCACCTGACAAAAAGCCGCAAGTGTTTCAATGTTGACTTATCATATGTAAGAGAATATGCACAAAGGGAATTGTCAGGAAAGAGATAGACTGCTGAAAGTGGCTGTAGTGAGCAGGTCACCATCAGGGATTGGACTATGGTCCAACAGAAGGTCGATCCTCAGCATCCTGGGGAAGGCATGCACATCCTTTTCCTGGAAAAAAGATGTCAGCAGAATATAGTCTTTAGTATACTTTTGAATTTTACTTTTGACAGGTATACAACATGATATTATTGCTGATGATGAAATCGAGCGGCAACAGTATTTCATTATGACAGTGACCCCTTTTGGAAGGATAATCTCCCTCTGAAAAGTGGTTTGAAGATGATGGCAAAGAGTTCAAGGTGTTTTGTTTGTATGTGTGTGTGTGAGTATGTCCAAATTTAAAAACCAAGGCAATCAAACATTCCTGGAAAGATCACTTCTCCTTAGTATATAATTTAGAAATACATATATTATTTTTGGGTTAATAAGCTCATATATAATGTGTAATTGTATCTTTTAGAAAGTCTAAAGAAGTGATTAACAAAGTATATAAATGCACATTTATATGTATATATGATGATTAAGATGTGAGCTCACTGTTTGTAAGCAGGTTAATATAAATTTTATAAATACTTGTCTCATACTGCAATTCGCGGTTAATTCAAGCAGTTACTTAGTAAGTGTGTAGAATATGTAAAATATGTGTTACAATAATAGAAAGTTATACAGAGCTCAAGCCAATTGTTTGTCTTTTCTACCTTTTCACTATCTTGATAAAGTGTATGTGTTTTCTGTTTTGTTTGATCTTTTTTTCCTACCTCCCATCACATTTTGATAGGTTTTACAGTCTCCCAAGACTCTTTGTTGATTGACAGATGGGAATTAACCACGTGTAAACTGTCACGGACCCAGTTCCAGGGATTCGGGGTCCGTGAGCAGTGTGGACTACTGTTGTAGTTATTATTATTATTATTATTATTATTATTATTATTATTATTATTATTATTATTATCATCATTATTGTGGTTGTTGTTATTATGGTTGTGTCTGCTGTCCTGTTTTTCCGTGTTGGTGTACTGTCAGGTGTTTAGGGGTGTGTGCTTGTGTATGTGAGGGTGCGGTCGTGGCAGGCACTTTTAGGCCTGGTGGGTGTGGCCCTGCCAGCTGACCGGTCCCACCCAGGAATCCACACACACCTGGCGCCGATCAAGCCTCGTCAGAGGAGCTTCAAAACAGTGTGGCTGAGAGCTCCTCGACGCTGGATCGTTGAGTGACTTCCCGTCAGTCTTAAGTTTATTGTGCAAGGTTAGTGCAAGTCTACTGTTAGGTTTTGTACTCACGGCTGCCTTTGGTATGCGTGTTTCCTCAGGAGGAATTGTGGCGACCAGGAGGCAGCACACGGAGAGTACACAGGGAACGGAGACAGAGCACGGAGCACGGGATAAAGGAGAAGACACGGAACGGGAGTTGGGATCGCACGGGGGGATTTATTGTTGTTCGGATTGTCACCACTGTAAATAAACACTGTTGCACTGTAGAGTCCTGCATTTTGGGTCCTCCTTTCCCCACATCACGGTCTGCCAGCGAGACCGTGACAGTAAACATTTTATGCATACATTTGCATACCATCATTCCTGGGATCCCAGATCTCAAACATCATACACCATCACTGATCCATTGCACATTGCCTTTTCTGTTGTTTTCTGCATTTTTACCAGACAGATGCATGCTGTGGTGAGTACTGAACACAGTTTAAGATCATTTTAGATATGAAGGAAATGAGTCCTGGAAAAGGTGCAAAACAAACATCTATACAGAACATATATACACAAAGTATATATGTTTGTTTTAGTATATTTTTAAGGTCTGTAGACGTCTTTAGTTAAGTAATTCTAATGGGAATGTTGGGAAGTTACAGTTACTACATGGTTCACATGGCTGTCAAAGAAAGGGGTTAGCTTTAATAAGCATCTGGGAAGGAAATGTGAGCTGGGTTGGCTGGTAGCAAGAAGGTTCCAAAGTTTCAGAACCACACCAATTTAAGAAGTTACCTGTCAGATATTTATGCTGGTTGGACTGCTCAGCTTTCCTATGTGTGTTTTTTTTGGTGATCTGTTCTGTTAGTGTTAACTTTGGACTGGACTGCTCCTGTGCCTTCTCTAGAAGTGGTGGGAAATATTTTAAAATATTCAAATTCTTCTAATCTTGTCAGCGCAGTGTTATACTAGGTAATGCAGCCAAGTATAGTCGATACGTGTCTCTGAGTAAGACACATTAGTTACTCTCAGTTGCATACTTTGTGTTTATTAGGACAGTGTTTCCCAACCTTTTACAGCCACGGCATATATTTCACATTTGACAAATCACACGGCCGCCACCAAACAAAAATGTCACAAAAAGGATATTGATATTTTTCCCTGCACACCAGCCATAGCAGAATTGGCTTGGTTTGCCCTTTATACCTTTTTTGCTTTCTTCTGACCAGTACTCATGCTAGGGCCTTCATGTGGGTCAAAATTCTCTCCAGGACCCAGGTCAGATTAACTACTTTTTCTTTTCAAATATTTATCTATTGCTATTACAAGCTGTGTCCTCTCACAGCATGACTATTATGTAATTTATTCTTCATCTTCTTCTATTTTACTGGCAGTTGGCAACCCATTTAATTAGAGCAGGTAGTTGTACTGCCCTCTAGTGGAAGTGAATGCATTGTCCTGCTCGTTACTCAAGCTGCTCGCTTTGAGCAGCAGTCCCCAACCCCAGGGCCATGGACCTCTCCGTGAGTCATTTGGTACCGGGCTGTGAGAGTTGAGGCTCAGGTGTGAAATTGATGGTTTTCAGGGTTTTTGGCGGTTTTTAGCATTATTTTTTTTTTAATCATTTTTATCGTTAACTCGGTTTTCCCGGGACTTTTCCCATGTCTTATGAATAAATCTTCATTTTTTTTTTTTTGGTACCAGTACTGGTTTTATTTTGTTGTATTTATCTGCGACACCTTAAAGGCCGTGAAAATATTGTTGGAAATAAACCGGTTTGTGGCGCAAAAAAAGGTTGGGGACTAATCAGGTGAAACCAGATAATCTTCCACGGCACACCTGATCATCTCTCATAGCACACCTGTGTGCCGCAGCACAGCGGTTGGGGAACACAATATTAGGACACATCTGGCAAAGTTTTTGCTAATCCACAGGTTAGTTATGTAATATTATGTAATTTTAGTTATGTAACACTCCCACATTCCTCTCTTCACTCTTTTTTTCATTAAAAAACAAACTCTTGCAAATTATAATTCTCATGTGCTTTGGGTGCGCTTAGTAGCTCTGTGGGATTATTCTGATTGATTTGGATTTTTCTTTAGGTATTATTGTATTCCTTGGTGCGTATCTACAAATATAAAAAACAAACCCTGACTACCTTTTATTTATAAAATAAACATAACAAACACTTTTTAGTTCTTGTTCTGTTATGTTTTTTTACCGGCATTCTATTCAGATGATTATATTTTACATTATAAAGTTTTATTTTTATTATTCAGTTTATTGCCTGTTTTCCTGGTAGTTTGTCCTTGAATTCGCTTAGCGAAGCTTTTGAAAGAGCATTGAAGGGACAGTGTGTTTACTTAGCTGTTTACATTAAGTATTTTTCATGTCTTACTCAACCTTTAACTCTCTTAGAAAACTACTTGCCTTCAAAAAAAATATACACAGATCTCACTCACAAAATTTCAACTTTGAGTAAGACACAGAAGGTCATTGCTGAAAAGGCAGTCTGTCTGCAGAATACCTGAACTGAACTATGGTAACGGAAAGATGACTTGAAGGGAAAACTGTGCACAAGCAATAGGGATGACTGTGACCCTGAGAGGATTGTGAAGAAAAGTTGACTCGAGAACTTGGGAGAGCTTCACAAGGAGTGGACTGATTCTGGTGTCAGTGGACCATGCACAGATATCTTCAGGAAAAGGAGTACAACTGTTGCATTCTAATATCAAGCCACTCCCGAACTCTGTTGTTCAAAGGATTCAGATGAGATTTTCAGATGAAAGGAAATTTGGAAATCAAGCACCTAGACTCTGGAGAATAGAGAGCCACAAAATCCAAGGTGTTTTAAGTCCATTGTGAAGTTTAAGCAATCTGTGATTTGGAGTGCCATGTCATCTACTTGTCAAGATTTTTTCCGTCCGCTAACGATGAGAATTCAGCACCTGTTTACAGTGCCAAGACTACCACTAACTAGTTTGCGGTCTATGAAAGCACTATACTCAGCACCCTAGCCAACTTCCCTAGCCAGATCCATATAGACAATGAGATACTGTCAAGGGAAAGTTAAAAGTACAGATCAAGGCACCTGGGCTTCAGCAACACTTCAGGAGTGTTACGTCGATATAGAATATGTGAAAGAAATTCTACCTTTTTCAATTAAAATACCACAAAAATGTGACTCCTTTTCAGATGCACCAGTAAATGGTGTATCCATTTGTTCGCTTGTGATATTTTGACAGACTGTAGCCATGCATATGATAAGAACAGTGAGCCTATACTTTTATAGTGCTATTATCCTCACTCCTATAATATGAACAAACTATTAGTCTCACCAGCCCTGACATTAATGCCCAAATGAGCAATAATTAACCCAGACACTAACCAGATGCATGAGTAGCTCATAGATGTATACTAGATGAATCATGGTCGGATGTGAATATAAGAAAAGGAAATGTGCACAAATAAATGTAAAGTGACGCATGAGTCATTCCATTAAGACTAAAGATGCCTGTATTATATGCGCAAATTAGCCTCTGAACTGTTGCATGAATGAACTTGTACACTGAGTATTTCTCATAAACAAGTGAAAATTAAAATATTCACTTGAGTGAGTTTTGTCGCTGTACAGGCAGTGGTGTCTTGTTTTCTCATGTATGATAAGGCTGTTCCAGCCTTATCGTGGTGCAATACAGCCCTATGTATAAATCAAGCCATGACACACAAGCTGCTCTCCTATTCTTTCTCTGTTACACAAGCTTGACTGTGCTTCCTTGTTGGGAGACTTCTTTAGCTGCCAGTACGCTGTGAGTTTGAGTGCATCCTAATGACTGACAAGCCAGCAGCAGCTCATGCAAATCAGGCAATGGTACTAGAGTTGAACCTGTGCATCTGTCTTGCTGAGTTCACAGCTGCACTGCTTGCAGTCTCAATTATAAGACCACTTCTCGTATGCGTAAGTGTATATACCTTTGTTTAAATGTTCTAAACTATGGCCTATATGCATCATTGCTATTAATATTTAGACGCATTTGAGGTTAACACTATCTGTTATTATCTTGACAGTGTTTGTACTGTCTGTAAGGAAGCCATAAAAAAAATCACATATATACACATATTCTGATATGTCAAAGTAAGATGACAGTGGTATGTTTATGTGTGGTTAAGCATGACACTTGTCCTTTTTGACAGCTTGTCTCTGCAGCAGTTATCAGGGACACCTAGCAGGCACGGCAACATATGAACAAGAATGAAAACGCAACACTATACCCTAGTGATCCTGCTTTATTAAATATATTGGTTTTGACTAACTGTTGTTTTATATATTTAATGATGTTTTTTTCTGCTTGTCTTAACTTTGTGCTTCTTTTTTTTTTCTAATTTAGTAATGTATATGTACTTTGCACATTAAACCTAACTTTAGTGGCTGTAATGTTTACAGCAAAGCCAGGAAGCTGTGGCTTTAGCGAGATGATTGCAACCAGCAAGTAGCCCTCTCATCTATCCTCTGCAATCTGAAGGTGGCATCTTATTCTCAACAGATGGCACACAACACCAAGACTGACTGAATACCAATTTAGCTCCCCATCTGTTTTATCCTGCTTACTTTTGAGAGCAGACACTCAGCAGAGTGTTAGCATGTTCCTTTATCTTCACATACCTTTCTGTTGTGTCTGTGCACGTTAAGAGTGATGTCAATATGCTCCGAGTCATATATTTTAAGATATCGCTTCTTAGTTGATGATTCAGGTTTTCACTTATATGCCATTTGTCAAGAAAGAGGGTGGAAAAGTTGTGGTAGGCTCAAGGAAATGAAGAATAGAGAAAGGATCGGTAGGAGTGTCTCTCACTCTCAGAAGTCTCATCACCATATCTAAACTCTTTCCACCCCCATTATTTACCTTCATTTGATCTTACTATAGAAATTATAATTTCATTGCCATCATTTACCACAAGTCCTTTGCCTGAATAACAATGACTTAATATGCTGAGAGTTGTACTGAATATAGCCTTGGGAGCAATAAGGTGTGTACTTGCTGACAGGCAAGCCAACAGCTGGGTCAGGGGGCAAACAAATGCTGCCGCAGTGGCTATTTTAATGGCAGACACACCCCTACACTTACAGTAGATAGACAGATACACACAACAGCTGGGCAAATAAAAATAACAACACATTATATGGTAGACATTTGCATAAAAAACACAGTTATGATGTTTTGATATAAACACTAGCTCCCAAAACACACCTTTGCAACCATGCTCACACAAACACATGCGCACAAGTGAAACTATTTGACGTGTGTGTCCCCACTGGGTGTTAATGAGGGGTTATAAACCCAGAAAAGCCTCCGTCTCCCAGAGTCCAGGGTCAGGAGGGCCAGAGTCTTAAACCGATGAATTAAACATCAGTCTATCTGTCTGGCAGGTATAAATATTTCTCTTCCATTCTGACTGGTGCATTATGACACAAGGCCAAAGTCTTTCCACACAGTCCCTGACACAATTTGACATAGAGGGGAAGATGATGATTGTCGGTGTAATGGGATACAGGGTGAAGCATGGCTGTAGAGTAGGTTTTATATTAAAATTATGTCCTACTCTGAAGGTGGACAGAAGGGGGATAGTATGTGTGTCTCTGTATATTTGGAGTTGGTTAACTTATGGCTGCTTCCCAACACGACACCTTTGCATGTGATACAGTTCATAAAACATCATGCTGCATCTGCTTTTTTTAATATATTGTTTTTAATTTGAACTAACTCTAGCCATTCCCAACATAATGTTCTTTTCTTAGAGATGATTGTGCCTGTCATGTCAGTGCAGAGTAAAATCAGGTATGCAATGTTCTATTACTAAATGGAAAACATCAGTGTAGAACTTGTTACAATGGAGCTATCACACCAACATGCCACACCAAACTCTGATCTTGTATTTCACAATTCAAACGTCTCTCATTGACTTTTATTTCAAAAACATGTGCATTACTGGAAGATAAGCTACAAAGAAAAAAGGCATTAGCTTGGAAACCATGCCTGTTGTTTTTTGCTTGACAATTATGCATATTAAAATGGATATTCATTAGCAAATTAAAAGACATAGTGTACATTCACCTCAGTACATGACAATATAAACGGCACTAAATTAGTGTGCAGAAATCATTTTAGCACAATGCTGTGAATTCATGCTTACGAGATTAACTATTAATCAGGTGGGCTGCAATTCTGCAAGGCATACTTCCAGCCTTATCTAGTCGCACACATATTTTTCTGCATTTCAGCAGAGTTGTTGAATATTTTCAGCTTTAGCTTCCTCGTTCCATCCCTGACATGATGTCTCATTTCGCCCGTAACTGAATTCTACCCATCTTTCCTCGTCTTCAAACTTTTGAGTTTGTACTCGCCTGGGTCCTTCCTGAGGTCTGAGAATGAGAACAAAGGCCTTTGTTTGAAAATCACGAGGTCGAATGGAGGTCAAGCCAATAGAGGATCAAAGCATGTGTTCCCAGGCACTGAGGAGGAACGGCTGCCTTTGATCTCCACCTTACTGTGGACAGGATGGTGAACTGCTGCTTGCTGCGTTGGATCTGTGTTTACTTTACCTCGAGGGTACTTTTCTGGATGAGAATTTTATATACTCTGTGTTAGCAAAGAGTACAAGTGCAAGGTTTTTTAAACAGAGGGAAAAAAATAGTCTGACTAATTTTAACTCTGTAATATGTTATCACTTGCATATTCATAAAACATCGGATTATATCAAATTAGAAAAGCTCCTACAAAAATAGGTCATGGACTTGGATAATTAAGTGTTCACACTTGGTTGTACTGCAATATTTATTTTTCAGACTTTAATGCTTTGTTGACAAGGAGGAAAGTCAAAAAGATTAGTAATTATGAAAAAGTGGAAAATAATGAGGGAAATAACATATGCTGATTATTATTGCAAATTTGGATAATATAAGTAGAACAAGTTGGTGTAACATTCGAGAGTTGTCAGCTGAAAATATGGGTGACTGTGGCCTGAATAATAGTGTAAAGACACAACTGACATAATTACCCATAGACATGAATTTCATAGCAATGTGGAGGAAAATGTGACTTATATCTTGTTAACACATATCTTACCTATTAAAGTCCAAGGCTGGATGAATTTAAATAATTATCTGATATCTGGAACAAGACATACATGCAAGAGAAATGGAAGAATAAATCATTTGCTCTCTCTACTCTAGACTTAGAACTGATTTCAACAGAGTAGAGCATGCTTTTCATTTACTCAAGACAGTAATTTAATTTTAGTATAATTTTCTTTGTAGTGGCATGTTACGCTTTTTAACATATGGAATTTGTTTCCTTTGGGACAGTTATGTTCAATGTCTTATTTTTCTCTAGAATTTAAGACACTAATATCAGCTTTCAGACTCTAGAGAGCTAGAAAGCTATGGTACGAGCAAACACGTGCTGTTGGTTAAATACAAATAAAGCGTTATAACAAAGAAGGCAAAGGAGGAATAAAATGTTCAGATTCATGACACAAAAAGTGTGAATACCTGTTTCCTATGTTAATAAAATTTTATAGTACAAAATCAGAGATTTGGAGTTTTCTTATAAGTACTATCATTAAACTTTTTCTTTGAGACGTATAGCTTAGCAAACATGACAGCTTCTTTTTGCCACTGTGGAACTATTGTGTACGATGTTGACAAAATTCTAGCTCCTATATTTCCAGCTATACTGATTGGAAAAGAAACTTGGGAATATACCAAAAGATTGTTTTTCCACTATCATCTGCTCAGTGATAAAGGTATTTTAGATATTTATTTAAACTCTCTTTGCTCGCTAGTCAAAGAAACAATTTATTTAAGACATGATGACAAATATTTGGGATTAAGAAAACCCTAATAATTTAATTTAGTAGTGTAGTGGCAAAACTAAAATAACTAAATGAGTGAAAACGTAATCAAGAAATGAAAATAAAGCGAGCAAGAAAATATTCACTGAATTTTGTTAACAATGAATTCAGTGCTTCACAAAATCTGGCTTGAGGATATGGTTTAAATGGAAGCAGACAACCTAAATTCTAAGTCAAGAGATGCTGCTGGAGATCATTGAAGAAAAGGCTAAAGAATTCAAATGCTACCTCTCAACTGTCCAATTGGTAGTGATGTCACTGGGGTAACTTGTCACACAGTGAAGTCACAAGCATTTCCTGAACACTTAAAAATCATATGTTATTCATTACATTAGGATATTCTTAAAAGAAAAGGAAGCAAAATGAAGCATTTTACGTCTTATGCTGTGAAAGATTATACCTAATGAGAACTAAATTAACCTACAGAGTACAGAGACTATTTTTGTTGAAAAGTGTTGCAACCCTTCATGACCTGTTTAAGGACATCTATAGTAAAGGGAAGACAAATCCAAGTGTGACATTTATCCACAACTTGCAGTCAAAAGAGCTGTCAACAGAAGTGAAACCATCCAGCCATAGTGCAAGAAAACAAAAAACAACCCATCAGAGATATAACAGGAACATTTGGGACATTCTGAGAAAAGAAGAATGCACTGGTGAGCTCAGCAACATAAAAAATCCTGGAAGTCCATGGAAGACAACAGTGCTCGATGTTTACAAGATCCTTTCTGGGGTAAATAGAAAAAAATCCTTCAGAGCATCCATCCAAGGGAACAATATGCTCCGGGAGGTAAGCATATTATTATTAGCCAAGTATTCCATGAAGAAGACTGAAGATGATTGAAAATGACATGTCAATGCACTCAGCCTGGCCTTAGCAGTTGCTGTATGTTCTTTCAGTTTATGAATAAGCCCAAATCCTATCATTATTCAAGGGAAAGGAAATGTATGAGCAATATTAGTTAAGTGGGAGGAAAGCTACAGCTCTACTTTCTTGTAGAAATAACAGAGAGGATGTTAAAAAATGGTTGGGTACAGATAGGTAGCACCTTTAACTGTCCAGTCATTACCCACATTTCTTCAAAGTGGCACTGCGGTTGCACTTATAATTATACTTACATAATTTATACCCTCACAATAATAAAAGTTTTATTTTATGTTTTGTTGTTTAGGAACAAGTAGCTTTATCTTGCTTCTTTTAGCATTGTTTTATGTCATTTTGATAAATATTTGAATATATTTTTGCCAATATTTTTCCAAAAAGTAGCAGTTTTAAATTAGGGAACAGTGTATAGATATACTGTGGTTTATTTTAAATGTAGTGATAAAAGTGCAAATGGAGCATTATATCACTTCCACTGAGAGATAATAAGAACAGCTGCACCAATACAAATGATCCAGATGTGTGCAAGATCATTTTGAACATGAGGTCTGCCCAATTTAAATCAGGTAAGGATTTTAAATTCTGTATTCCTCCAAACTTATGTCTAGTTCTGTTTTGTTTTATTTAATGGTGGTTTTTTTTGTTTGAACTTTTTAAAAATATACAGCTGAGTCAGTAGAATTTGCAAAAACTTTCTAAACTTTGTCTTCAATGACAATCATATTGGGGTTTTTGTTTGTTTTTTTGTTTCTTGATTTCACCTATATGAAAAATATCCGAATCATTCCATACATTTTGTCAACAACCAAGTGTAATATTTATTAATAACTTGATAATATTTGCTTGTAATAATAACATCAACAGAATCCTCTAATATTACCTTTTACACTTGGTCATACCTTGTGTTTCATATTTAAATTAACAAATGAGTCTTGTTTTGCAACTGTGCAGAAACACTGGGAGGAGTAATATAATGGTTTTGTGACTGGTGACTTAAAAACCAAAGGGGGATTTAGATTTTCCTTTGGCAGGACATTTGAAAATATTTTTAAGATGGTGTATTTTCTCTACAGATTTTTGAGGTGGACCAATTTAGAAATGATTTGGCAAGATCACAAACTCTTTTTCAAGCTTTATTCTTCTGTCACATTTTCTATAGTTTTGTCCAACTTTAAACTCCATGTTTTTCTCCAGCAACTTCTCTGCCTTGACAGTCAAGCTGAATAGATGATTGGATTCTCTTTGTAATGACTTCACAGACAAGAGAACTCTCCAGCTCAGCCCTAAGTAATCCAAAGTTTATTTCATGCTTTGACTATCTTGTAGTATCTCTCATTATCCAGTCACTTCTTTATTTTCACAACTTCCTCCTTAAATGTTTTCTTCCTTATCTATTAAATCTTAAGCCAGCAATTCTAGCCTTTTGAGTGTCTTTGACTTAATATACAACATACAGGGCCTCATAGTGTAATGACCATGCCCGCGAAATGCAATTTTGTGTTCAGAGGATGCATTTTAGATTTAATGTAGCAGGAATAAATTTATTAATTTTGTTTGTTTGTTTTTTACTTTTTGTACTTGAACATTTAGCTGTTACAAAAATTTCACCTTAGGAGTTTTCCCAAGGTAATATTGGTATGACCATAACATGTCATCTTATCAAAATCGCCAACAGAAGACTGAAGTCTGCAGACAGCAGCAGAGGACGCTCTGTGACTCTTATTTCACAACCCGACCTGATCTCATAATAGAGTGATGTGTGTGATGGTGTGTATCGCTAAAAGCTCTTTCCATTTCCACCCCCGCCTCCTCCCAGTCTGTAAGGGATTCACACCAAATTCATTTAACATTTGTTTTGCTTGCACCAGCAGACTCTGTCACCATCAAAAACTGTGACATTTGAGGCCAAAGCACTAACCCTCTCTTGAAGAGGAAAGAGTGCCTTGTTAAATCGCTTCTTGTCACGCAAGCCTCTACTTCTTTTTTAATTTATTTATGACTCAGTCACCAAAAAGTGAGCCGCTGTCATCACCACCACCACCACGATTGAGCGTTTTTGTAAACTTAAAAAAAGAAACACGCGAGTATAATAATGGGCATGCGTGGCTTATTTCAAATTCAGTGCAGAAATTGCTACAGTCCCCATGTGTTCCAGTTCAAACGGACAAAATAAAAAGTTAAAATATTCAATATTTTTTTTATTTTAGCCTTACATGAATGCCACAACCCTGGATATCCACTGTTTCATGTTATAGTGATAGAATGGGGGTTACGTGTAATCAACAATTTGCCAACTAGACCACACCAGGAGTGTTTTGAGCTTTTGTTGTTAGATCTGTGTCCATAATTTCTATCGATCAATATCATATACTTCTATGCATACAGTCTACCTTGCAAAAATGATCACTGTAAATAAATAACATTTAACTTAAAGTTTGAGGCTGTGTCATCAGTCTGTGGCATCACCCTTACATGCCTTATGATATAGATGACTCAGGCCCTTTTGAAGGGATATTGAAAGTTGCATTTTTAATTTTAAAAAGGAGATAAATAAAAAGCTGCAGCTGTAATAGAGTTTCATTTCTTTCTTCCACGCTTAAAATTGTGAATATGCAGTGCATATCCAAAAATCTTGGTATGTAATATAATATATTATAGCTGACTTTTAATTCTCTCCAGTATGATGACATCGGGGTTTCACAATAATACTAATAATACCAGAAAGAGTGTGTGTGTGTATATGTATATATAGATATATACTTTTTCTGCCCTTCTGCACACATCTGTGTCTCAGCCTGCATGTGAGACTGAGTTGGAAGTGCAAATTATCCTCTCAGCATGCCCTTGCCCTTGGAGCCCTGTTTTGATTCCTCTGTCCTCCCTCCTCTTTCATTTGTTCCCTTTACTTCTCCTTCCTCCTTTTAATTTCCCACTTCACAGTGTACTGGACACGTTTTGTCTTTATCATAAGCACCATTTAATCTGCTTTGGAAAACACATTGTACACAATTGGAGGGCCCTAATTGATTTATACAATGTAATTACTCCATTCTCGAACGTCTCATAAACGACAAACCTGGTCCCAGAGCCACTAATTAGAAGGGAACAGGATTTGCAGCTAATATAATTCATTATTTCCAAATTAGAGCCAGATAAGTTGTCTCAATATAATGATCAGGGAAATGCAAGAGGTTGTTTTCTGTTGTTCCGTCTATTCTTATTCTTTTTCCTGAAATAACTAACTCAATATACACCAGCCAGCCACCACACTAAAACCAGGTTACTGAAACTGTAAAGAGACCTCCCTTTTTGTTTGAATAAAAGATATCCTGTATTGGCACTGGCCTCAGATCGTTCAGGCTTTTGTGACTGTGAGGTGACTCACTTGAAGTTATGTTGTCATTCTGTTCAATCTGTGCGATCTTATAATCTGTCAGTTGCAGATCTGAATTTGTGGACTCGAAGACAAACCAACTACCAGTGAAATACAGGTGGAAGACTATTGTATGACTTGAGCTGAAAAACATGATGGCCAGCTGAAAGTCACTAGTGTAATAATAACAACCAGCTCCAGATTATTCAGAATGTGTTTTTGTTCAGGTTTGACCTGAGTAATTAACGATTGCCCATGATGATGCTTCATGTGAACAGAATCTCCCATTCCCAGGAGAAACAACAACATTGCTTTGCAATACATAAGAAAAACAATTACCAACCATTTCCGGAGTTCATTGACTCCACTGGAGCAGAGTGAGTTAAAATGAATGTAGCCTTTAAGAAAGGTAAGCTGTATTTGAATTATTTAAATAAGGACAGCATATTTTCAAAAATAATCCAGTGGCTAAAGATCAGAGCTTTCCATGAACTTTCCATGAACATTTGCACTATCAAATGTTTTCTATTCCATACTTTTCACTGTCAATATTATACACTGATATAATTGATATAATGGATTTCTAATGATATATACATTTTATCACAACAGTAAAGAACTATAGCACTGCCATCTTTTGCTCTTCTCCTCGACGTCTGAATTTCCTGCACTTAATACAGTTGTAGATAAAGGATGATACTGCTTGACTGCATCCTAGTATCCATATTCCGTTCGATCTCAGCTCATTTATCGTCATGCCCCGTCCTTGATGTTTCACCCGCTGATGATAGTGATCAATCAGTAACTTTGCGATATGGCAAGTCTTTGGTAAGATGACCGGGTGCTTGACGTGTGGCTGCAATGTAGAACGCTCTAATCTACCTCCCACTCTAAGAACACCCTTCTCATCCAGGAAGGGATCGAGTCGATAGAGTCTATTTGTTCTGTCCTTGGGTAGATCCTTTCGCGTTTGAAGTGCCTTGATTTCCTTGCAGAAGATTGATCTTTGTACAATGGATATGACTTTAAGCTCGGCTTCTTTCCTTTCTTCAAGGTTAGTGGCTTTATTGCTTCTCCTTTCCAAGCCCTTAAACTCTTTCACAAATCTGAGAAGTCTTGCCATAGCTTTGACCAACCTTGACCAACTGGAGAATTTCAGAAAACGTTCTGCCAAAGAATTTGTTTCTGTAGTTGTATGGAGTACAACAACTTTGCGTACTTCTGGATCCTCTGCATCAAGTTTCCCCACCGTGACTTCTTCGTGGGGAAGTTTCTCTTGCCAAAGAAAACTTGGACCACTAAACCAGTTGGAGGTAATGAGGTCTTTGGCCTTCAGTCCGCGCGAGGCATGGTCTGCTGGATTGAGATCTGATACCACAAACTTCCATTGCATCGGTTGAGTGCTTTCCTTAATACGCTGAATGCGATTTGCAACGAAAACATGGAAACGTCTCGCATCGTTGTTGATATATCCCAAGACAACTTTAGAATCTGTCCAGAAGAATTCTTGAGCATCTTCTAGCTCCAACTCTGCTTTGAGCATGTCACTAATCCGCACTGCTACAACTGCTGCAGACAGCTCCAATCGTGGCACCGTAGTAACCTTCGTGGGTGCTACTCTGGACTTGGCAAAGACAAGAGCGCAGTGGACTTGTCCTGCTTCACTGACAGCTCTCAGGTACGTACAAACACCATACCCTGAAACACTTGCGTCTGAGAAATGGTGAAGCTCGTACTTCTGAACTGTTTGAAAATCTTTTGGCACGTAACATCTGTCAATTTTGACATCTGCTAGATTTTTTAGATCCAACAACCAGGACTCCCACCGTGACTTCAGATCGCTTGTGAGTGGTTCGTCCCAATCTGCTTTCTCTCGACACATTTGCTGTAGTATCTGCTTCCCAAGTAGAACAAAAGGTGCCACAAAGCCAAGTGGATCGTAAATAGAGGCTACTGTGGACAACACTCCTCTTCTGGAAAGTGGCTGCTCGTTCACAACTACTCGAAACTGGAAATAATCCGAGTCGATGCACCATTTGACACCTAGGGCTCTTTCAATTTGTTGCTCGCCCAGTGACAAGTCCTTTCTTACTGTTTCTGCACAATCTTCTTCCGGTAGTGAATTAAGCACTTGCTTACTGTTTGAAACAAACTTGTGAAGTCGCAAGCCTCCTGTGCTGCAAAGTTCCTTTGCTTCCTTCACCAAACGAATTGCCTCTTCTTCTGAGTGGAAACTGATAAGACCATCGTCCACATAAAAATTTCGCTCAATGAATCTTATGGTAGCTTCACTGAACTTGCCTTGACCTTGTGCAGCAATATACTTGAGACCAAAGTTCGCACAGGCAGGGGAAGAAGCAGCTCCAAACAAGTGTACGCGCATGCGATAGACAGATGGAGTAGAGTTGAAGTCTCCATTGTCCCACCACAAGAAGCGAAAGTAATTTTGATCTTCTTCTCTGACTCTGAATTGATGAAACATGCGCTCAATGTCGCACATCACTGCAACTGGACCTTTCCGAAATCGGCACAGGACCCCCACTAGAGAGTTGGTTAACTCTGGCCCTGTAAGCAGGTAGTCGTTCAAGGACACCCCTCCGTACTTTGCTGAACAATCAAACACCACTCTTATTTTGCCAGGCTTTTGAGGATGATACACTCCATGGTGTGGAATGTACCAGGCAGGGCCTTTGTCCAGGTCTACAGAGGGAACTCTTTCTGCATCACCACGCTCTATAGTCTCTCTCATGAACTCTGTGTAGTCTTTGTGGTATTGCTTGTCCTTCTCAAATCTTCTCTTCAAATTTTTGAGTCTGTGTTCTGCACAGCTCCGGTTGTTTGCCAGACTTGGTCTGTCTTCCTTAAATGGCAAAGGTAACTCACAGTGTCCATCTGCTTTCATCTTCACTCCTTCTTCCATTATGGAGATGAACCTTAAATCTTCTTGTGAGAAGTGTGAATCTTCCACCTTTCTTTCATTGAAGTCGGACTCGAGCACTTTAATTACATCTGCAGATGTGACCACCTCTTTGACTTGTGTGCGACAGACGTATTGCACTTCTTTGACCAACTGCTCAGCTGACTGATTGGGTGTCACTTCCTTGACAATGATCTTGTGGCTACATCCTATGGCATCCCCATAGTCAACACATGGATTAGCTCCTCCAACTATTGTCCAGCCAAGGTCTGTTCTTTGGGCAAAAGGTTCATTATCTTTTCCCGCCACAACTTCTCTGGGTACCAACACTTGTGAACAATTGTAACCAATGAGCAGGCCTACGTCACATTCAATCAGTGGAGCGATTTCTTCAGCCAGGTGCTCTAAGTGTGGCCACGCTCTTGCTGTCCTTTGTGTGGGAATATGACTCAAATTCGCAGGAATAAACTCTCTTGTGTATGTCACAGGAAGAGGAATTCTCCTTGAAGAAGAGAAACCTCTGACCTGTAACCCAGACAGCCTTTGACTTGGTACTAAAGTGTCTTTAGAAGACATTGTCGAGAGCTTTAACTGCACACATTCCTTCTCTGCATCCAGAGCATCTGCCTTTTCCTTCAAGACGAATGTCGTGTCACTTTGGCTATCAAGAAGAGCATAGAGAAGAATCTCATGTTCAGGATTGCTTGTTGTGGATAACCAAACTGGAATGATTGTAGATGTGAGATTACTTCTGTCACTTTGAATCACACGGTTTGATATTGCTTCACTTGGTGCTTCCTTGGGTTTGGTTTCTCTACTCTCTTTATTGCCTTCCATCTCTTTCATTTGTGGTTCCTTGTCACTTTCCTTTTCTTTCCTTTTCTTTGAGGTTTTGTCTCGTTCCTCATGCAAACATGTCGGGTGTTTCCCTTTACATGTGTCACACATCTTTCTCCTTTCACATTTCTTTGATTGGTGTCCAAAGCCTAGACATCCAAAGCACAGTCCCTTAGTTTGCACAAATTTGACTCTTTCACTCAAGACCTTGTCCATAAACTTCCTACATGTGTGAATGCTATGATTTGAGTTTTCACAAAACACACATTTTTTTGTGTTGGACGTCTCTTCTGCAGCACTCACTAGCACCTTTGCTCCAACACTTCTTGTCTTGAAAGATTTCATTTTCTCTGAGTCACCTGCTTTGAGTGCATGAAGCGATGTTACTGGATTGCACGCAATCTTGGCTTCTCTCGCAATGAAGTGAACAAAGTGGCTAAATGTTGGAAAAGAACCATCTTGTTCTTCAATTTCAATGACCTTTCGATTCCATCTTGCTGACAACCAATCAGGTAGCTTGCTTAGCATTCTCTGATTTTCATTGCAGTCATTCAAAACTTCAAGACCTTTAACCTGAAGCATGGCCGCTTCACATCCTCTGAGAAAATCTGAAAATTCTCGAAGTTCAACGCTATCCTTGTTCCCAATCCTTGGCCATGATGTCAACTTATCTCTGAAAGCTTTGGTGATTACAAATGAACTTCCATATCTTTCCTCCAAAATGTTCCATGCTGAGTAATAAGCACGCTCTGTTCCCAACAGAAAATAACTCTCAACAGCCTTTCTCGCCGGTCCTCCAACATACTTGTGAAGATAGTAAATCTTTTCATTCACTGGGATGTTCTTTCTGTCTATCAGCATTTGAAACGACATTTTCCAATCCTTGTACTTGAGAGGATCTCCGTTGAAGACTGTAGGTTCTGGTACTGGTAGGCGACTTATGTGAATGGACTCAGCTAGAGCTTGGGCCAATGTTGTGGTACTATCTTCCTGTTTGCTTTCTCTTGGTTGTGACCTTAAGTTGGCTTGTGGCATATCAAACGGCTCTGCATTTGCATTAAGTTGCGAATGTGCAAACTGATTCATCGGTTTAGCTGTGACATTTCTCCGTTTGCTCCTTTCGTGCAGAAGGGCTGATATTTCTTCATCTGAGCTTCCTTCGTCATTGTACACTTTCAAACGTGCTTTAGCAGCATTCATTCTCTTTACTGTTTCTAGCCTTTCAAGCTCTCTTCGCTTTTGCTCTAAGGCCTTCTGTTTCTCAGCATTCTCTGCTTCAAGGATTTCAAGTGCCTTTCTTTCACTTTCCAATTCCTCCATAATCTTCAGAGTTGCTTCAGTAGCCGCAAGCTCTGCAGCTGCTTCTTGCCTCTTTACAGACAACTTACTTGAGCTTCTTGATTGCCTGCTATTCGAACCTTTGGATCTTTGAGAGGCGGCAGAATTGAATGCTGATCCTATATCACTCCAGTGAACCAATCTCTCAGAAAGTTCTTCGTCTTCTTCTGCTGCTAATTTTTCTTGAGCTAGCTTTATCATCTTTTGAGAAACCGCATCACAGGTGTCCACTCTGCGGCGAGTGTCTGCATCAGGAGTTTCATGATTGCGCAGTTCATCATAAACTTGTTTCACTTCTGCCGAGGTATGTTCAACTCGGCCGATAAGCGCTTTAAGTTTTGCACTAACAGGTTCTTCAAGTGCCTTTTTGCCTTGTTTTGCAACAACTTTCCACATTTCATAACTGACTTTGAAGCGAGCTTGAAGCTTGTTCACCTTTTCATCATGTAGTGCTTGGCCCCTTTCAGTGAACTTCTTAACTCTTTGACTTTTCCTCAAACTTCCTTCTTTAGTAGCTTTACTTGTGCATGGTTCTGGCAAACTTTCTTGCTGCTCCACAGCTTCAGTGTCACAGCCTTCTTGCTCCATGTCACAGACAGTCAAAGGTATTGTACTACACTCAAGTCACCTAGGTCAACTTAAATACGTGAATAGTCACCTTATGAAGCACCTAGGACCTTAAATTGCTTTACTTTAAAGAGTCAACTTAAACATATGTCACAAACTCTTAAACCAAAATAGTAAATTGCTCTTCACTTGTAGTAAAACAGAAAATAACCTTCAATGTCAAACAAAATACTATAATGTGACCTTTAAATATCTAATGCAGTCTTAAAATAATAAGCAAACCCTTATAATCAACTTAAACGTACCTTAATTACAGTTACTTAGCATAAACAACAATAACATGAGCTTAAACTTTTACTCCAAACCACCACACTTCCACTTTCATTGCTTGACAGAGTCCCTTTAAGATGAGCTAAAGAAATCTACTCTCCACATTTAACTTGTATAAACGTGTTACTTCTTTGTAGCTTAACCAAGCTGCACCGCTGGACTCTGGTTGCTTTATGAGATGTCTGTGTGTGTGTTTGAGCGTCTTTGATGCGTGAGAGAGACGCGAGCTTAATCACGTGACCCGGCGCGCTGTCGGCTCCGCTCCGCTCCCACTCGGCTCAGCTCCGCTCCCGCTCGGCTCCGCTGCGGCAGACCTCTTTCTCCTTCTCTCTCCTCCAGCACGAAGCAGGCTGAGTTCTGACTGTTACTCCCCTCGAGTCGTAATAAAGCTCAACTTGTTCCTTGTGTTTTAACTGACATTTATTTCGGACAGGAGGATTCTTCGACATGCCTTAACTTGTAATGATGTCCAACCACAGCCGATACAATGCCATCAGAACTAAAAAGAAATACAAACTTAAATGAATATTCTTAATAAAGCCCCTAAGCATTATATATGGCGAAACATTCCAACAAAACAATCAATAAAATACACATTACACCTCACACTGCGGTAATTGCACTAGAATATCACACAACACTAGCATATTTACATACAACGAAAATAAACAAAAGAAAACATTTACCTCATTGGCCTCACTCAAAGGGAATAAAACTTTAATCCTTACATCGTGGGGAGGTCCAAAAAAGGCACTCTTTTATTTATCTTACTATTTACTATCTTACTGTGGACGTGCAAACCTCGTGGCTCGTCTCAATTAGCTTGCTGAGTGTGCCAGCCAAAAATACCCTCTTAGCAACAACAGACGGAACTATAGAAACGGTTCCTATCTAATTGCACAATTAGTAAAAATAACACATTTAAACATATAAATCAATGAACAAAACATGAATTACTATTGATTTATTTCTTAATATTTCAACTACTAATTGTTTCAACCTTACATATCTAATAAAATGAACTTAAATGCGAGAGTTGCCTATGACGGCAGCTACAACTGAGGTTATTGTACTCGGCCCTGAAAATCTTAGAAATATGGTATCTAACCAGATTCTTACTCTGGATGGCATTACCTTGGCCTCCAGTAATGCTGTGAGGAACCTTGGAGTCATTTTTGACCAGGACATGTCCTTCAACGCACATATTAAACAAATATGTAAGACTGCTTTCTTCCATTTGCACAACATCTCTAAAGTTAGAAATATCCTGTCTCAGAGTGACGCTGAAAAACTAGTTCATGCATTTATTACTTCCAGGCTGGACTACTGTAATTCATTATTATCAGGATGTGCTACAAACTCGCTGAAAAGTCTTCAGCTAATCCAAAATGCTGCAGTAAGAGTACTGACAGGGACTAGAAAGAAAGAGCATATTTCTCCTGTTTTGGCTTCCCTTCATTGGCTTCCTGTTAAATCCAGAATTGAATTCAAAATCCTGCTCCTCACATACAAGATCTTAAATATGCAGGCCCCATCTTATCTTAATGACATTGTAGTAGCATATCACCCTATTAGAGCACTTTGCTCTCACACTGCAGGCTTACTTGTTGTTCCTAGAGTATTTAAAAGTAGAATGGGAGGGAGAGCCTTCAGTTTTCAGGCCCCTCTTCTGTGGAACCAGCTTCCAGTTTGGATTCGGGAGACAGACACTATCTCTACTTTCAAGATTAGGCTTCAAACTTTCCTTTTTGCTAAAGCATATAGTTAGGGCTGGACCAGGTGACCCTGAATCCTCACTTAGTTATGCTGCAATAGACGTAGGCTGCCGGGGGATTCTCATGATGCATTGAGTTTTTTCCTTTCCAGTCACCTTTCTCACTCAGTATGTGTTAATAGGCCTCTCTGCATTGAATCATATCTGTTATTAACCTCTGTCTCTCTTCCACAGCATGTCTTTCATTCTGTTTTCCTTCTCTCACCCCAACCGGTCGCAGCAGATGACCGCCCCTCCCTGAGCTTGGTTCTGTCGCCAAAGTGCTTGCTCATAGGGGGTCATATGATTGTTGGATTTTTCTCTGTACCTATGAAGCGCCTTGAGGCGACTTTTGTTGTTATTTGGCGCTATATAAATAAAATTGAATTGAATTGAATTAGATTACATATTTTATAGAGAGTTTCCTGGCTTTACTTATTTTGAAAACTGTATCATTTTGGATCTTGGATTGTGTTTTAGTCTATAAAAAGTCATTTGAGCCTTGTGTTTTTTTGATTATTTTACATTTAATACTATTCCATACTGCTTAAAATTTACTGTCATCTGTTGATTACCATAATCTCATTGGCGTTCCTTTTTTCATAGTCTTCTCCATACCATTCATAGCTTTTAGAATGAATTGGGCATTTGGCTCATCGTGAAACTCGTCATTTCACAAACATCCACATTTTTAACCTGTTGTGACCGCTCTGACCCCAAGAGGCAAAGTTCTTAAATCTCTCAAACTTCTAAATATACTTAATGCTTAATTATTAGTGTCAAATTCAAAGTAAATGCACTAGTGATTACAGCCCAACTCTAACCACCAGTGCATCAGTGGAAAACTTGTAATTGTGTTATTGTTTTTCTTCTTAGTAGTTATCTTTTCAGTTAGTTTCTATTGTATTTTAGTAGTTAGTTGTCGCTGGAGTTTGGATCCCCTCATGCGGCTGTCTTTTTTACACCTTTGTCTCATTCCCTCAGCTCTTTCCGTTCCCTGATTACCCCGCCCCTCATTGTATCGACAGTCTTTGTCTTGTGTGTGATCGTGTGTACAGCGTCTCTTTATGTCTGTCTCCACGTTGGTTGAGTGTGGAGTAAGTGCATATGAGAGCATGAGGGTGGGAATGGATGTTTGTATATGTGTGTGCCTGTATTTCTGTGTCTATATGTCAGGTTGGGTGTCAGGCGCCACCTCTCTGGGGACATCTTAGGCCCTCCAAGGTTTGGAGGCCTATCTCCCCCTACCACCACTTCCCCTGCCAGTGGCGGACTCCCTCAGACATCGGTGCGTTGGTGGTTCTTTGTGTCCGGGGATGGGCGTCCAGGTACACACCGGCTCACTCCTTGGCGGCCGCTTATCGGGGCCTGGAGCCTGGGGCTTGCTCGGGCCACTTCGGAGGTGGGGTGCCCCCGGCCTCTCGGCCTGGGGCTCGGTCACTCAGGCACGGCTGGCTGCCGGCGGAGCTCACGGGCGCGTCACTGCAACTCCCCCTGGCTTCTGCTCCGCGGCTGCTGAGTGAGCCCTCATCTGGGACTCTCCTCAGCTCTTTCTGGGACAGTGGCGCGGCTGCCCCTCTGTTGGTCTTCCTTGGTCTCTTGTGTTCTGGGGGCCTCTGGATGTCTGGAGTTTTGATCTCCTCCATACCTGCTTCATGCCCTGGAGGACGGGGCTGTGGCCCCCCCACACCCTCTAGCAGATCATTACATGAAGGAACCTTTTAAAAAACAAAAAACAAGCGCGTCCATGCTCACAGGTGTACACACGGGTGATCACACCCACAAACTGCACCCTTTTTGGCTCCTACCTCAAAGCACACTGTGTTCTGTTGATCTTATGTGCTGCACAATAATGTTTAATATTTAGTATTTACTGTCATATTCCCATATATCATTGTGATGTTGTTTATTCTATTACTCTTGTTCTCTTCTGCTTGTTTTCTTTTTTCTTTCTCAGCAGGTGACCCAGGTGATTGATATATGCATTTTTTTTTCTTATTTTTTTTTCTGCTCATTCTGTTGGTTTTTGTCTTTTGCCCTTCTCCCCCGTCCCTCTTCTCAGCTGTTTCTCTTTCCCTCTTTCTTTCTCCCCTTCTTTCCCCCAGTCAAGTCTGTCCCATATTCAGTAAGTGAAAATAAAATGAACAATAAAAGGTGAATCAAATGGACCATTACGGCAAGGCTGGGATGGTCAATTTGGTAAAGTAAATCCGTTGGGCATCTTTCTTTGCCTTTAGACAACAATTCTGATGGCAAAAGAGCCAAACGGGACAGGCAAAAAGAAAAAAAAAAAACTGTCTTTGTCTTGATCTCAGTCTTTGTCACAGTGGTTATTGAGATTCCCCGTGTGATTTCCTTTGTGTACTCTTGTGACTGTTGCTGTTTTCTTGCAGCTTGGACTTTCTGTTTGGCTCCTGTATCAAGATCCTCATCAGAGATGCCATTTGGGTCCTGCACTCTACCGTGTTTTGACAATATGATAGAACTTCATTGCTTCCCTTGTGTACGACCGGCAAGTCTGCAAATTTTCTTCTACAAGTAGCACTTTATAAATAACTTACCATAGATGGTCGGGGCCTTTGACATTATAAACCCTTTAGAAGCATGCAACCCTGCAATATTATGCCCTAGGGGTCAACTGCATTAGACTTTTCTTCACCAACTATCTTTGTACTGAAAGAAAAATTAAAAACATCTTTGTATTATGCTTTTTTGTGTGCAGTTGGAAAGTGAAAAAATACAATTGTTAAAAAACATTCCATCTTTAAAAGACAAATTTCTACATGCATTCCAAATTGTATTTAAAATAACATTGTGTTTATAATGAACAATGATATTTACAGACAATCTTGCATTTCAGAAACCTAGCTCTGCCACTTAGAGCAGTTGTAATTATTATTATCACATCAGTCTCTCTTATCTTCAGAATATAGTTGCAAGAGATCCTGCAAAGTCATAATTTGTGGGCCATGTCATTTCATTGTATCTTAATTTATCTTCCTGCAGCTTACCTTATTCCTGGAAACCAAATGCTTAAAAAACATATTTCTGGGACACAGTTCTTTATGAAAAGTTGTTGCTGTGCACAAACCAAGGGTGAGGTTGGGACTGGTGTGGTCCTCCACATCCCACTCATAGCAGGATCTATAGCATTAAAACAACTGATAATGTTGGTGTAAGGAAATCATTTTTCTAGTTTGTTATTTTCATACATTCACAAGTCAAAAATGCTAAACCATGTCAATAGCTTCTGTCTCTTAAATATTTCTTCTAGAAAAACACTGTGTCGACATGTTACCAGGTTAAAAACGTAATCTTCCTCAGAGTGAATTCTTAAAGATTTGAGCCTGCTTCTGATTTGCACGCATGTCACTTACTCCCACCTCTGCAGAGAAATTTTACACTTGAGGTGTCCAAAGCACAGCTGTTATATCGAGATGCTCAGTGGGAACACATTGCAGTTATAAAAACAATGTCAGAAAATCGATTTGATTAAAATATTTTATTCAACTTTTAATGAAATCTGTACGTTTGTGTGTGCACGCAGTATTATGAACATCGCCCATTAGTGCCATGGGCCAGATTACATGTGTGCCACATTGTTTGTGTGTGAGTGCAGAAACTAATCAATTCTATCCCTGATGTTTAGGCTATTAGAACAAACAGCCATGAAGGTGTGGCTGTCAACACTCATTAGTGCTGCTGTCACCATCACCTCTGGTAATTACTGCCACTGTAAACTCACCAGTGTCTCTACACTCAGCACACATCTACCTGAGTTGCCAGTTGCCCAGTGTAGTGCAGCCTCTTGAGCCTGTCAATTAGCATGTGTCTCTCCAGGTTTACTTGCACATGAATGTCCCTTTTTTAACTGCTGGTGCTAGACAGGCAATTTTCCATAAATAAGGGTTCGTCAAAGGTCTTTGATGGTGTTTCATTTTCCTGTCAACTTTAATGAATTGGCAATTTGGTCCATATATACAGTGTGTGTAAGGCAATTTTTTTCATTAATGATGATTATATGATTATATTGACGTTATGTATGGCTTTGCATTTTATTAAAGTTTTGTTTGCCTCATTTTGTTTTTTCATTTTATGCTGAAAACTCAAATATCCTGGTCCTTTAATAGCTGTGTGCTCACAATCCGGTTGTTCAGTGATGACGCGACGAATCCTACTTCCGGGTCTAAAGTAGTCTGCGTTTAATATGGCTTTTGTGTTGTTAACATGTTTAATGTTTTGTATTTTCTTCTATTTGATCTCAAAAAGCTCCTAAAACAGTCAGTGATCACTGTTGACCTCCCTCGGCTTTTATTACCGCTAATCATTTATTTAAGCTCAGTTTTTCAAACCTTAGGATGTAGCTACAGCCCAGCCCATGCAGCAGTATATGAATGACTAACCTCGTATTGTGGATGGATTATCTCAGTTGTTCTCCTGGCTGAAGTTTGGTCCTTTTACAGCATCCTGCCATGCGATTACATTTGTTCCTGACCACCGAGAACACTCACGGTAACTTTTATCGAGTGGAAAAAAGGTTAGCTTGTTTATATTATGCTAACATAGCTGTGTCGCTAGCGGTCACGTAGCACATCATTATATACAAGCTAGCCCAACTTCAGTAACCCTACAAACGTCACTGCTGTTTAGTTTTCTGTCTTCATTTATGCTGGAAGTGATAACAGAGCTGTACGTTTGAATTTGTTTCCAAAACCCCGCAGTCAGGACATGCTATATTATATTTAGATAGAAGCTAGCGAGCTAACTCCCTGCTAACTTCTAACTCCGTTAAATGTCATAAATTCCGTTTTCATGGATGCCTGGATGTTAAACTCAATTGTTACACCTGGTAGAGCAGAACGCTGATCATTTTATTAAAGATGAAAGACTTTAGACAGTTTTTCAACTCTCAGTAATGCCATAGTGATCGTTTGATATATGGACCTGCAGCGGAGTTTAGACCCAGACACGGCTAGTGACGTCAGACTGAACAACCGGATTGCTTTAAATTATGGCATTCAGTGTTTTGCACATAGCCATCATATTATTTTATTGGAAGATTTAATATCATACTAACATAAAGATAATGTTTTTTTTTTAATTATTTGATCACATGTTTTGTGAATTATTAGAAACTGTGACTCTTCAACTGGAAATTACTGAAAAATTCTGAGTGGTACGTAGCAAGACATCACGCTTTCATCAGTTTGAAAGAGAAACTAATATTTCATGTTTTTTGGTACCCAAGTTTAAGGGCTGTTGAAAAATCACAGAAGCATAAATGCAAATTATCATAATGGTCCTTCCAGGGATCTAAAAATTGCAGCCACACTCAAAGCCTTAGAGTGAAAATCATCCAAATTAAAATCAAGTAATGCTTTTGATTTTTATGAACTGATCTTCTGGCTTCAAGTTGTAATATTTGATTTTGGTTAGAATTTGCTACAAATATATGTATCTATGTTTTGTATGTTACTGAAGCTGGAGAAATCATTTGACTGTGGCAAAGCTGTGTGGTCTTGTTTATCCAGTTACTGTTCTGGAGGGAAAGCTCTGAGCACATTTAGCTTGTTTTCATTTGACATTTCTAATATGCATGTTTGCTATTGTTACAGAATAATTGGTTGGCTGTAATATGCTGGATGCTGGTGCTCCATCTACAGCACACCATGAATACCAATGTGGCATCCCAGCATGAAAAGACATGCAGACATATTGTTGCTGTCAGGTGGAAAACATGAGGTTTCCAGGAAAAATTAAAGGGAGAGTGGTAAAGTATTATTCTTTGACTAAGCAGCTGCCAAATTTGTGTTGCCAAATGTGAATACAATTACAAGGACATCTAACATAACATAATATCATCATTAGGTAATATATGTTTAAGGAGACCATTTTGATTTAAATTTAAAGTAAACTTCTTTGAGGAAAAAGAAGCAAAGGCCCTTTTTTATTTTTAAAATGACATCCTGTAAGTTTTCTTTAAATCTGACTAGATCTGCCATGACATTGGGAGAATGAGAGAGTGAGAACTGAATGGAAAGAAAGTGAATGAAAGACACAGATAGTGAGAGAGCTCAAGGTAAAACAGACCAAGAGGAGTACCAAGGAGAGGTCGATCCAGGGTCGGTGAAGGCCCGGCGGCCATGGATCCTTCTCTAGGAGGACAGACTCTGATAAGGCCCAGGCAGCTCATACAGTGCTGAGGTTTATGAGGGCACCAAGATAACAGCCTGCTGATAGGACCAAGCAACTCAGCTGGACTGCAGATAAGAGGCAAGGACTTGTTGCCCTCAACAGGAACAAGATTTCTAATTTCTACAGACCCTGCGCTACTGTGGTAGCAGCATCACCATTTCTGTTTGGAGATAGAAAATGAAAAAGGTTATTTTTTTTGTTTTTTCTTTTGTTTTTTTGTATTTTCTTCATTAATTACTTACGTTTTGGCTTGCTTCAAGCAATTGCCATTTTTTATATCCACATTGCACAAAGAAAAACTGAAAATTATATACTTTTCAAATGCAAACTGTATGTAATTACTTTACAATTCAAGCTGTTATTTCAACATGTGTATTTAACATTCAGGTGTTTATACTGTAGGTGTTCATAATTAATATTAACATTTGGGATTGCAAAGTAATTATTTTATTCTCTTTATTCCCTGTATTCTAACGGAAATCAAGAGAAACCCAGAATCTTTCCAGAATATTTAATAACTTTTCATTCCAGAAAAAAAGAAGCATTAGTTCTGGTCTCAGCAAACTCATTTTGGTCAGACATACTTTTGTGACATAAATATTATATTGACATTCAGCTGTTTGTATTTTATACTTTGATCTATATTGTATAATGTGATGAAACCTAAACTGCCTTGTTTCACCTTTCATTTCTGTTGTGCATGTATTCAAATCTTTGCATTATGTTTCAAACATATTGGATAAGAATGTTTATGTGGCGTGGGTGTGGTCCTTGGCCAGCTGCAGAGGAGGCGTGACGCAGTGAGCTCCCGGGGCGGCGCAGGGGCGGGGTGAACAGGTGTGCTGGGATCTGACAGTGATTGTGTCTCTTTATATGTTGGCAGTGACAGACGGAGACGGAGGTGACAGCAGAGAAAGAGAGCGCGGAGTATATGTGTCCACGTACAACCCCGAGTTTAATAAAAAGTTCTGCATTGTCAAAGTCGCTCCGGCTGGTATTTCTTGGGTCCACCGTTACACTGGTGCCGAAACCCACGCGTGATGTCCGGTCCCCTGCCGGCTCCCCCTGCTCCCCCGGCGGCGCCGCCGCCCGCCCCACCGCCCGCCCAGCCGCTGCAGATCTTGGGCCAGATGATGGTGGACATGGCGGCGATGGCGGCTCGTCGGGCGGCCACGCAGGACCAACAGTTGGCGTTGCTTCGCCTGCAATCGGAGCAGCAGACCGCGGCTCTGGGGCAGCTGCTGGGGAATGCGGCCGCGCCGGCTCCCGCCCCTCCGCTGTCGGTGACGTTGCACCGGATGCGGGATGGGGAGGACCCGCTGGTTTTCATCGAGGCTTTCCAGGCCACGGCGGTGGCCTGTCGGTGGCCGGAGGAGGAGTGGGCCGCCCGGCTGCTGCCGCTTCTGTCGGGTGAGGCCCAGACGGCGGCGCTGAGCCTGCCCCCCGGCTCGCGGGGGGTGTTCGAGGACGTGTGCCGGGCGGTGCTGGATCGTTTGGGGCTCTCCCTGGAGGGTTACCGCCGTCAGTTCCGGGCCAGCAGGATGTCGGGGGGGGAGCGGCCGTTTGCCTGGGCTCGGCAGCTGGAGGATGCGGCAGCGAGGTGGCTGCGACCGGGCCCCTCGGCTGGGGAGACGCGGATGCTGACCATGGTCGTCCTCGAGCAGTTCGTGGGAGGCCTGCCCGAGGCGACGGCTCGTTGGGTTCGCTGCCACCGCCCGGCGGATTTGACGGCGGCGGTGACGCTGGCAGAGGACCATCTGGCGGCCGACCCGGTACCGGGCCGTGAGGAGCCGCGGCGGGGCGCCCGTGTTCCGCCGCCCAGGCCACCGGCGGCGGCGTCGCAGAGGAGAGGCGGCGGCCCTGCGGGAACGGAGCAGGCAGCAGGGTGGAGCCCCAGGAACCCGTTCCGGCCGCTGCTTCCCGCCGGAACCCCGGCGGCCGCCGAGGTTGCCCCGGAGCCACGGGGAGCCGCACAGACGCCGGGGCACCTGCGCCGAGACTGTCCGCTCATGGAGGTGGGGCAGGTGTTCCGCGTTGCCGGCGCTCCAGCGCCCGCCCCCGGTCCAGGAGTGACGTACCGCGTGCCGGTAAGGTGTCAAGGGGGTATTCGCCATGCTTTGGTGGACACGGGCTGCACGCAGACTCTGGTCCACCAAAGTTTGGTTCGCCCCGGGGCATTGTTGGAGGCTGACTGGGTGGAGGTTAAATGTGTGCACGGGGATATTCACAAGTACCCAGTAGTGTCACTGTTGCTGAAATTCAGGGGCAAAACGCATAGAGTGAAGGCGGCGGTTAGCCCGCGCCTGTCGCATCCCCTTATTTTGGGTACGAATTGGCCGGGGTTCCACAGCTTACTGGGGCAGTACGCGGGGATGCGATCGCGGTCTGTAAATTCGTGTGACGTTTGCGCGGCGCTCGGCGGTGACGCGGGGTCGACCGACGCTGACTCTGGGGGGGAGGAGGAGGCGGGGACTTCCACGGAAGCCCCGCCGCCTCCCGTTGTGTACCCCACGGAAGATTTTCCACTAGAGCAGTCTCGGGACGACACCCTACGCTCAGCCTATGACCAAGTGATGGATATTGATGGTCGCTCGGTGCGCCCCGACGCTGCGCGAACGTACCCTCATTTCTAATTGCGGAACGATCGGCTTTATAGAGTGAGCCGTGACACTCACACTAATGAAATCCGCACACAGTTATTGGTGCCGCAAAGCCGCCGGGAAATGATTTTCCAGGCGGCTCATTCGAACCCCATGGCAGGGCACTTGGGTGGCGAGAAAACTCTGGAGCGCATAATGGCCCGATTCTATTGGCCGGGCATTTGGGCCGACGTGCGCCGCTGGTGTGCGTCGTGCCCCAAATGCCAGCTGGTTAACCAGCCGGCCGTGCCAAAGGCGCCGTTGCGCCCATTACCGCTGATGGAGATCCCGTTTGAGCGTATTGGCATGGATCTCATCGGGCCATTGCACCGGAGTGCACGCGGCTATCGCTTTGTGCTGGTCCTGGTGGACTACGCAACACGGTACCCGGAAGCAGTGCCGCTACGCACCATTTCAGCGAAGAGCGTGGCGCAGGCACTGTTTCAGGTCATCTCCCGAGTCGGTATTCCGAAAGAAATACTGACTGACCAGGGCACGTCGTTCATGTCGCGCACATTGCGGGAACTGTACGAATTACTGGGTATTAAATCTATTCGGACCAGCGTCTACCACCCTCAGACTGATGGGTTGGTGGAGAGGCTGAATAAGACTTTAAAATCCATGATTCGTAAGTTCATTCGCGAGGATGAATGCAATTGGGATCGCTGGTTAGACCCTCTGTTGTTTGCAGTGCGGGAGGTGCCCCAGATCTGGTCCAGTGGACGGAGCGGTGCCAGGCGGCGTTTGTGCAGGTGAAACGGGCTCTCTGTGGAGAGCCGCTGCTGTTCACACCTAACTTCTCCCTCCCTTTCTGTCTGCAGACTGACGCCTCGAGCAGAGGGCTGGGGGCCGTTTTGTCCCAGCAGGTGGGGGGAGTTGACCGGCCGGTCGCCTACATCAGCCGGAAGCTCACGGACCGCGAGTCACGGTACAGCACCGTGGAGAAGGAGTGCCTGGCGATCCGGTGGGCGGTCGACTCCCTTCGCTACTACCTCCTGGGCCGCCTGTTCACCCTCTGCTCGGACCACGCCCCGCTGCAGTGGCTCCACCGCATGAAGGATGCCAACGCCCGGATCACTCGGTGGTATCTGGCCATGCAGCCCTTTAAGTTCAAGGTGATCCATAGGCCGGGCGCGCAGATGGTCGTGGCCGATTTCCTCTCTCGCTCGCGGGGGGGGGGGAGTAGGTTCGGCCGGATGGGCCCCGGCCTCAGTCGTGCGGTGGGGATGTGTGGCGTGGGTGTGGTCCTTGGCCAGCTGCAGAGGAGGCGTGACGCAGTGAGCTCCCGGGGCGGCGCAGGGGCGGGGTGAACAGGTGTGCTGGGATCTGACAGTGATTGTGTCTCTTTATATGTTGGCAGTGACAGACGGAGACGGAGGTGACAGCAGAGAAAGAGAGCGCGGAGTATATGTGTCCACGTACAACCCCGAGTTTAATAAAAAGTTCTGCATTGTCAAAGTCGCTCCGGCTGGTATTTCTTGGGTCCACCGTTACAGTTTAATTTTCACATTTAGCATTCATCTCATGCTGCATGCACCTCCTACGAGCTCTGCTCCTGTTGTTTGAAGTTAACCCACCATGCTCTGCACTGCCTTATTAGCTTAATAGTTCAAATTTGCAATTCAGGAGTGATTTATCACCAGTTATTGATGCAGCATACCAAAGTATTTGTGAATTGCTTCTTTTTTTCATTTAATGATCAATTGAAGCAAATTTTGAAGATTCAGCTTGTTCAGTTCTCAGCACATACTAAGCATAACTAAGGATAGAAAGTGTGTTGTTATGGGATGTAGCGAAAAGACCCAGAAGAAGGATTCATTGACAAAACAAAGTAAATGAAAGATAAATTTTCAACAATAACAACAATAATGATGATAAATAGGCACATAATTGACAAAATCCAAACTGTTGGTGGATACTAAATACAAGGAAAAAGCCACAAATGACTGTCAAAATAAAACAGGAAGCAACACTACGTGGAAGCAGTAATCATGAAAGAAGGTACTTGGAGTACAACATTAAACTAAAAACAAGTACCCTATTTCCCGGACTACAAAGCGCACCTGAATATTAGCCGCACAAGCTAAAATCAGGGGAAAATCCTGTTTTGTACATACATTAGCCGCACCTGACCAAAAGCCGCAGGTATTTCAATGCTGACTTATCATATGTGAGAGAACATGCACAAAGGGAATTGTCAGGAAAGAGATGGCTGTTTGGAGACACACCCCTTTTATTAATATTTTGAAAAACAAGTTATGGGTACATATTTGCATAACTTTTTAGGTATATGTACAAGTAGCGGTAATTACACGTACGAAACATGTACTGTGCTTCATAAATGAGTAACAATATCGTCATCCACTCTCAGCTTCTTTCATTCGTTGTCACTTTCAAAACCAAACAAATCCTCGTTGTCAGTGTCAGAGTCGAACACCCTCAGAAGGGCCGTGGCGGTGTCCTCCTCTCCATCATGCAGCAGTCCAGCCCTTCGAAATCCGTTGGTGATCATGGATGTTTTCACACTTTTCCACGCTGTCAGATTCCACCGGTGGAGTTGAGCATAACTTGCTTTTCGCAAGTTTATCGCCGCTCGTCATCCACGACTCCCGCTGAACGCGTAGCGCTACTTTGAAGTTTGTTTTTCGCGCTACTTGTACAGCACTATGTTGCCTGGCGGATGGACACATGACCAACATACCACTCTTGAACCCCGATACTGTGTGTCTGATCACATGCCCTTCCGCCAGGCAACGTAGTGCCGTACAACAGCGGAACAAACAAAACAAATCGTCTTACGATATCACAAAAATCATGGACAATCCATAGAAAAGCCGCACCTGACTAAAAGCCGCAGGGTTCAAAGCTTGTGCAAAAAGTAGCGGCTTATAGCCCGACAATTACGGTATGTTTATAACCCCAAGAACAGGCCCCTCCAAAAAATTATTCAACAAAACAAAAATCCTTAAACAGAATTTAAACCAGAAGGTATACACTAAGACTCAAACTGACAAAAACCACAGGTCACGACACATGTATGAGTCACTGGATTTGTCTTTTAAATTACATTACATATTACACAATTACATATACACTATATGTAATTTCTACTGAGAGATCTATTAGATCTCACCTCATTACTGGCTAAATTGCAAAAACATCAGATTTACACTAAAGATAGAAGAACAAGATGAATTGTTTCATCTTTTAATAATGCACATTTCAGAACTAATAGCATATTAAATCAAAATGCTTTGAAAAGGACTCTGAGGGTTAAAATAATCCCATTAGCAATATCTGACAGGAAAAGGCAGTGGTTAGCCTGAGCAGCTCTCAGTCGTTCATGAAAAATACAAATACACTATATTTACATGTGAGTATTTATATATGTGCATCAGGCATCTGCACATAAGTATAGCAATAAAATCTATTATGAACTTACAAGTGATGAATAATGCAAAACAAGGAATTGTTTTACAGGACTGGTTATACCTGTTTCATAATTTACTGTAAGTAAAGATGTTTGGGGAGACCTGTCACGCAATGAGCAAAATGTTCTGACTCAACACTATTCCATTTAGTTAACAAACTTCTGGTGTGACAAAAGTTAAATTTCCAATTTGATTGTATTATTTCCTGTGCCCTAGCGGAAATTTATTACCCTATTAAGCATTTGTAGGCAAGTTATCAGTACCCCTTTTTCTTATTGTTGCTGGTTGTGTTTACTTCATTTCTTTCCTCTCTCAACAGTTCTTGTCTTTTTTACTTCCTCTTTCCTAATTAGATATTCAGTGGGACAACTCTGCCCAGCCTTTCAGGTGCCATCTGTTAAATATAACATATATTAGTAACACTCCATCTGTCGTTTAATCTAATCTTTATTGAAAATGAGAAAAACAGAGAAAGATAGATGAAGATTTGCAGTTCCTTTTTGTCTGCAGCATATTCAATTCTGTACCTGCATGTGGCTGTTATTTATGTGTGTAATACTAGTCTCCTGCTACTGTAACTCATCTTCCTCTGTTGTCTTAGCTCCACCCCTGCTTTATCTGCACAGGGCACAACTGGGGAATGGGAAGGAAGTGGTATCAATTCTGCTACTAACCCCTGTGGATCTGTCTCATACGCCCCCTTATTGGTGACTGTGGTTTTTTTCCAACATTATATCACAGCAAGGTCTCTGTGTATAAATTCAGGTGTCAAAAACTTTCCTAGCTCCATTTGTAGTCAGGACGAAGAATTGGTTTTGCATACATGTGGCTGTGCACCATTCATTTGACAGCCTAAAGGTACAATTTTAGATGCAAAAAGTTTGTTACCAGATGTGCGTGCAATCAGCTCATTTCATGCACTCTTGGTTTATTTTCTGGAGGTTGTTGATTTTGCAATGTGTAACTGAAATAAATTTAAAAAAAAAATGAATGTACCAAATGTAAATTTTTGAGAGTCAAAATAAATAGTAAGAGCATACAAATAATTATGTATGCCTCTTAAGTACAACATTTGATTACTGATGTTCTTTGTCAATATCAATGCAATAGATAGATAGATAGATAGATAGATAGATAGATAGATAGATAGATAGATAGATAGATAGATAGATAGATAGATAGATAGATAGATAGATAGATAGATAGATAGATAGATAGATAGATAGATAGATAGATAGATAGATAGATAGATAGATAGACAGACACATCTTACTGTGTTATCTTGAAACAATTTAACACACAACACTTAAGCATTCCCAAAGTGAACCATTTGATTGAGTTGCTGAATGTGACTCCTGTCATTCTCCAGATTCTCAACCTTGTTTTACCTTTTTCTCACATCTTTCATGCTGAGCTCCTTTTTATCCATGACTTTGTCCAGCTCTCGTACACTGTTTCATTCTCTCCTGAGTCACCTTCACTCCTCCTCTTCATCCTCCTCCTCCTGCTCCGATGTGTTTTATGGCTAAAAGCTGTTATTCCGCTCGGCTGCAGCCCGACTCCTCTCTGTAATATTTCATTCATCAGAACAATTAAAGCGGAACATTGGTTTCTAGGGTGATAATTAGGGTTTGATGAGTGAACCTGAACGCCACCAGGACAAGACAGCTTGATTACTCTCATTTGCTGGTCTCTGTGCTATTCCAGGGTTATTATCCATTGTCTTGTCAAGCAAATAGAGGAAGAAAACAGCCATGAAATGGAGAGAGGTGAGACCTAGAGAGACAGATAGAGATAGAAGTGTAGAGGTAGAAAGAGGCATGGGAGAGTTTGTTGGAGATGAGTGGCTTGTAATAGGAACAGGTCTTTCGGATAGTGATACACCACATTAACTCTGTCTCCTGCTGCTTTTCAGTAAAACACCCATGGCATTTCTAACCTTGTGCACTGCACCATGGAACTTTTTCCACACACCGTAAATGCAAACAACTTCCTTACTCAAATTATATAGTGCATTTACCTTTTATTTATTTATAGCTTAATTTATACCTTAATTTAATTTCATTTGTTTTTGCTGACTTTCAGTTGTATTAAAATAATGTGCACCTTTTTTTAAAGATGTGAAGTTTTGCAGTGACAAAGGCAACAACTTATTGAACTGTTAAATTCAGATTATTGTGTCAGCATTTGTGGCTAAGAACAGTGTTAAGAACAGCGGGACATCAAGACTGATACAATAACTGACTTTTGTCCAGTGTTCATATGGTGAGTTAGATAACCTTTCTCATTCATGTATGGGGTGGCTGTAGCTCAGGAGGATCCCTAGCTCCTCCAGTCTGCATGTCAAGTATCCTTGGGCAAGATACTAACCCCAAGTTGCTCTCCGATGCATCCATCGGAGTGTGAATGTGTGTGAATGTACTTAGAAAGCACAATGTATAAAGAAAGTGCTTGTGAGTATGGGTGTGATTGGGTGAATGTGGCAATGTTGTATAGACCGCTTTGAGTACTCTGGGAGAATAGAAAAGCGCTATATAAGAATCAGTCCATTTACCATTCAAAAAAAATAATATCGTAAATGTTAAAATGATGTCAGTTTCAAGTACTTCTTAAAAGTTACCTGGAAGCCCCTGTTGCCTGTTGTCCCTAAGCCATCCAAAGTTTAAGAAAACAAACCAAAAAAAGGTTTCTGTCAGATGTCTACTGTTACTTAATTAATAATGTGTTCAAAGACTTTCTAAAACAACCAATAAGGTAGGCTGAGTTCAGTTATATTTACATTTAGGCAATTCATTTAGATCTCACATACCCATACCATATGGGTCAGCCTATGCTTCAAATTTAGGCCTTCACAACCCAGCAAACATGGTTAAAATGTCATCTCCTTGGTCAAAACTGATGAAAAACAAACCACAAAGGGACAGCTTTCAATATCAACAACAACTAATACTGTTAATTCAAGGCTGTTCACATATGTTCTCATATCATCATTTTACTGAAAAAACTTTTATTTCATAATAATTAGTTATGAGATAGCAAAAATCAGTTTTTAAAAACAACAAGCACTTCCAGGCAACTTTTAAGAAGTACTTAAATCGACATCATTTTAAGATTTACCATATTTTTTGAATGAGAAAGGTTATTTAACTCACCACATTAATTTCCCAAGATTTCCCAAAAATTAAAAAAAGAAAAACACTTCAACTACGCTGATATTTATAAATCTACCTTTAAAGACTTGTTTTTTCCACATTCATGACTGAATTTTATTTGTACGACAAGCCAACTCGACTGCATAAGTTATTAAGAGGCAGGCTGGCTAAACTGATTTTTTTCACCACCGTAATTTCTTATGTAACATATAATGCAGAGTTGTTGTTTTTTTTTGTTGTTTTTTTTTTCAGACAAGAATGGACTCCTAGATAAAAGAAAGAAATCACTAAATAACACTATCTTACTTAACTGTTTTGAACTATTACTTATTATTACTATTACTATTATTAAATGCACTATTTTTTATGTAGGTGATAGTATATTTGTCCATAATTATTTTGCATGCATCTGTGCATTCAATATTGTTACAACTACTGACTCATTTAAATCAAAAAAGCCATTGTTGGAAATAGATTTTAATAATTATGGAGTGTGTATGAACTCCTGGGTTCTACATTTTACCATTTCAATTTTAGCCTCATTTGCAAATGTATTAAGACATGTTGGGACATGGTGAAACAAAAGTGTGAACTGAATTAAGTAAGGGTAATCAGTTGTGGGATAGATAGAAACGCACATAATCACACTTCACTGCACAGCTTTCTTTCCACACGTCCCTCAGAAGATTAACCTATCAATTGTTCTGACATTACCTATTCAGGTTTGCGACCTGGGAACACCAAACAATTAAAAATTCCAACCTTCTGAATCTTAAGAAGCACGGCATGTATTTTTGTTTGTATGTATATATATGTTTGCCTTTTACAGGTTGCAGAAAGTAACATGTTCATCTGTGTGTGTGTGTGTGTGTGTGTGTGTGTGTGTGTGTGTGTGTGTGTGTGTGTGCATGCATATGTGATGGTTAATGGGGAAGCTCTGCAGTGCGAGTGACCCAAATGCGTGAGAAATGTTTTTAAGCTTGATACCTAAGCAGCTGCCAGCTTTTTTTCTCTACATGTAAATGTTGTTGACCTTCTGGAGAAACGGTTTCTCACAGCATGCAGCACTAGAATAATAGCTGTGCGATGTTTGAAGGTAGAAGCGACCTCACTGTGTGCACACAAAACATCTTTCCCGCCAAGTGGAAGTAAATTGCTTCCAGTCCTTCCTCCCTCTCCTTTTTTAGGGCAGCTGAGTGACATTTCATGAGGCCATGGCACATACATCTCAATAGTAATCACTTCAAACTTGTGACGCTCCATTTGCTTAACGATTAAGCACAGAGAGGAGGCTGAAAGAATTTTGCTGCTAATTCAATGCTTTAATGAGCCTGGTAATTAGAGCTAAATGTTAATGAACGGTAGGTACTGCAATTCAATGCCTGGGCAAGGGGTTCCAGTAAAATCCAAAGGGGATGGGGCATCTCTGAAGAGCTACTATGACATGAGATAAGTAAGGACAACACAGATCTTCAACAGTAGTGTTTACAGTAATACTGTAAATACTATAAACTATTATTATGCACAGCTAACTTCACTGAATTGACATAAATGTTATCTAGATAAAGAATGCAAGTTATTTTCTAATGTCTGAAAAAAAAAGACATTTAACAACTGGATCTGCTTCACTGTGCCCAGATAATCTTTTTAAGTTTATGAAACTGAAAAGAAAACTAGCAATATTCAGATGTTTCTTCTTTTCTTTTCTTTTTTTTTTACATAGGTAAATTTATATTTAACAAAAGTCAGTCTGAAAAAGGGGAAAAGATTTAAAGTGTAGAAAGAGGGCGGGAATGAATGGTAAAAAAGAAAGGAAGATGGGGGAAGGGAAGAAAAAAGCTGATGGGGAAAGAGGATGCAGCTTCTCTGTGTGTATGCGAGAGAGAAAGAGACGGATAAAGAAAGTGGTGTTCCCCCTGCAGCAGTCTGTCGGCTCGGCGTTCACGGTGGCTGAGCAGAGTGGAAGGCACAGTCGGCCCGCAGGGAGCACTTGGCACGCCATCAGCTCTGCACCAGGCACGCTCACCGCCCAGCCAGCACAGCCCAAACACACAAGCATAGGCGATCAAAACAACGCCAAACAAACACACACCAAACACACTGACAACATGTGAGAGGAGGGGCAGGGGGTGGCACAGACATAGAAGAACACTGGTTTATTGTTTCTGCCGCTGAACCCTCATACTGTTCTGCTATATTTAATAAAGGAGGTGAAAAGATATGTTTTACAGAACGGAAAGTATTAAAAGGACAAGTTTTTATTGATTCTACTAAATTAATGTTTTTGTTTGTTTGCTTGTTTTTTGTTTGTTTTTTAAACCTGCAACATGTCACCATAAGATGACGCCATAAGTGAAACTTTTTATTGTATAAAAATCTTGGATCATTTTGTTTAAAAAATCGGTCAAATGTGATGAAGATTTCCAGTTGACTCCTTTAGAATCAGCTGCTTTTGTCTTTTCTTTCTTTTTTTAAATTAACTTTAAGATATCTAAAGAAGCCATTCAAACTTTTCCCCTTAAATTCCACATGATACTTTTTTTTTATTGTTTAAGTTATTTTAAAAGTTGCAACACAACCACTAGTTCAACTTTCACATCTCATTTTTGCTCCACAGCTGTCGATGGTGTGTTTTTTTGTTTTGTTTTTTAATTTGGAACCTTAATTTGTTAATTTACAGTTTCTGTTAAGGTTTTGTTCTCTCAGTTTGATTGCCAACTTACTTCTATCATAGGACTGAGGAGAGTGGTGATGTCATTTTGGCACTCAACACTTCTGCAATATTGTTGTAGTTGGTGGGCACAAAATGTAATGTTATATCAGGGCAAAGTTTACTTGTAGCACAGCTAGTGTTGTCTTGGACTGTCTCATTGGATTCAAAATGTTAAATCAACCATGCCCTGCTGCCATAAACATCACTGGCTAAATACAGAAGCGAGTGGAGTAAGGATGTGATCACTTTTGGTTTGCTGCAAACTGGCTTTGTCCTCCTATTCCATCCCAAAAGCATTTACCATTGCTGTTTTCTGCAATACATTCCATTGTGTCACTTTTATTTTGTGAAAATACCAGATGTGCAGGTTTCTAGATCCATGATGTTTTGACTTGAGTGTTTTTTCTTCAAACCATCCGGAATGACTTTGTGGCCCCAAAGGTTTGTGGTTTCAATTATTTTAGTAAATATAATTTCAATCCAGAAGATGAAAACTTGACCAATGTAGATAAAACTTGATAATAAATAAATCTTTTGGAGAAAAAAAAAAGATTTGGTAAGAATTTTAGACTTTCTCAATGAACTTAACTGAGTTTTTCACTCCTTTGAATTGATATTTTTGTCTTCTAAGGAAATATAATTTTGAGGAGTGTAACTCAGGTGATTCTATAGTGTAAATGTAAAAAGAAAATCAGCATAGTTTCATTAAATGTCCTGAAGTAATTATATTCATTGGTGAAGGGCACAACTGTGTTCTCTGTCCTGGCCTTTTCCTGCTCAGTGGCACTTGTCTATGTGCCAGTTAACAAAAAAAAAGAAAGACAGAAAAAGATCATCAGTGAAGAGAGACAGAGGAGGCTGATTTTCAGCTGATTTCAAACAGCTCCTTTATGGCACTAAAACCACTCTGTAACCAGGCCCCAGGCAGCAGCTCTTGGAGTGCCTAAATATACCAGCACAAGTGCCAATGAGAATTAGGTCCCAGGTTTCATCTTCCCTCTGGAACATACCTATAATGGACAAAGCAGGTCTTTTTAGTGCCAGTGCTGCCTTAGGTTCCCAAATTGAAAAGAGCAGCTATTTTTGAGACTTGTGTTCCACCTTATATGATGACCAACTAGACTGTCGGAATGTGAAGACCAAAGTCAAAAGTTAATTCAGTAAAATAAATAATTACTTTGGGTTTTAAAATTCTGAAGGGACTGTTTATACAGTTTCCAATGCTGATTTTAGGACAGGTAATAACACTACTCTTACTCAGCAAGATGTTCACACTACTGTGTACTCCACAGATCATTTTATCTTAAAGATCAAGTTCTAAATAATCTAGCTGTACATTATTGTTATGGCCAGGTTGTAGAATGTAAAATGAATATATCATCATTTCATAATGGCTTCCAAGTAATCTCTTCACAGTGCAACTTCATTGTAAAGGAGCTAGTCTAAGGACTTCATTTTTAGAAAGGAATGTACTTTTCTTTTTTCTTTCTTTCTTTTTCTCACACACCATTCTTTTTCCGGGTTGCAGCAATGACTGTAGTCTATAACTCTAAAAGACATCCACTTTATCTAGTAAGAGTGAATAATGATACCTCATATTAACTTCAGCTAAATTTTAACAGACATTTTTGCAGGGAACAACGATTGCAGCTTTTGTCTACCATTTTTAACAATGACTCTGCTTTAAAGACTCCACACTTCAACTATAACTACTTTCCTTTTACTTCAGTTTTTTATGCTTTACTTTACAAGAATGGGATTTTATACTGGCAGTAACAATGTCTGGCGAGAAGCACTTTGTGTCTTTGAAGTTTTTACACCACGGGTCTTCAAAGCACCTTTCAACTCTGTCCGTAAAGAATCCTACCAGCCAACCATGATACACTAATTAATTAACAACCCCCTACTTAATCTAATTAAACAGGTTGTCAGCACACTCTAGCCTTGAGACTATCACTCACCTTTTCTTGGATCTAAGACCACACAGTTTGACTTCTATGTAATTAGACAGGTGTAGCCATTTTGATTGCTTTTTCTTCACATTAATTAGTGGAGGATAATTAGTTAAAACGAACATATATATATATATATATATATATATATCCGATGACGGTTGTTAATTATATCTGATGACAAGATGTATCACTTAGGTTGAGATGAGACAAGAACAAATCAAATTTGCATTTTCAGATCAACCAATTAACCAGTTTTGTTACATAGAAACACACAGAATAAGACATCATCAGTTATGATTGGAGACATTATCACTAACAAACAATAATGGTATCAATAAACTAGCTTTTCTACATGCTCTGGATAAAAAAATAAATAAACAGAGGTTAATTTAGCAGGGAAGTATGGGAAGTTTGGAGAAACTGGTTGGTTAGCAGGCAGAGAAGAACAATACAGGTAGTAGTAGTATTTATTTATTTATTGTCATTGTCAAGAACAATGAAATTGCGTTTGGGGCTTCCATACAACCCAAAAAAGAAGAAAATAATAAATCTGTAATAAAGGTAAATCTGTAATGTAAAGAAAAGGTGAAACAAAATGACTATGAGAAAGAGACGACACAGAGGATGAAAAGAACAAAAGGCTCTCTGTGAAAGAGTCACTGAGAAAGATGGAAATATAATAAAGAAGAGAAGGAGGAAAATGAGTATCTGGATTCCTTCAGATGACAAGATAAGTTTTCTAGAATCTTTTTGGGCCAGAATATATCGACATACCATTAAGATCTATAGAGCTACAGTAATGCTGTAGAATCATCAGATCACTTATGATTCTACAGTAGCATCTCAATATGTATTTAATATTATATTATATTATATTATATTATATTATATTATATTATTACTGTGCTGCCAGATAATTTATTTTGTTCTAACTGGAATTTCTTGCAGTGCCCTACTGTAAGATAGATGTTATTGTTTTTACTGATAAGATCGATAATAATTACTATTCATACCAAAACCTTCAACACAGTACAAAACTGTAAACCCTCAAAATTCATTGATGTAAAAAGCTCCTCACTTTACGGAGGCAGTGACTAAAAGCACCAAGTTTAAAGCTGCTAAATCTGATAATTGAGTGATAATTTGAAATAATATTTAAATCAAATAAGTGACTGACCACCACTGGAAATGCCTCATCTTGTTGCTGAAAATTAACATATTTCAAAAAATATTTTAGACATTCATATTTACAAGCATAGCATAGTTTATGAGCAGGCTTGAGAGTAGAACTAATGTGTAATTACTATCTTTTAATTATGTTTCAGGTTAATCTTCCGATTAATCAGATTGTTTCATTGCCATCATCTGACATTTCAGTATGCTGTTTTAGTTTACAGTTGGATTTAAAATTACTAAACAGAGAATTTATATAGTTGTAGCTTTGGAAATATCACTGTTTAGTCACTAGTTGTATCAGCCTTCAAAGGCTACATCATGCAAATGGTATTTCCCAAAGCTGTGCAAAAAATACCAGCATAGGGGAGGTTATAATTAAATCGGTTCATTGCTGCTCTGTGGAGGGACACGTTTTTGCCAATTGGACTGTCACTGGTTACCAATACAACATCAGCTTAAATCCGTCTTCTCACCCAGCAGGAGCCAGTCTGTCTGCATGGCATAGAGCCTGGTCACAGTTCTCGTTGTGTGTGGCAGGGTTAAACATGAAGTTGGAGGAGGGTGCAGAGATAGGCTGGACTGGGGTATTGGCTGACACTCGAAACACATGTGAGAGCTGGCCTGTGCTGCTTCAGTCTGCCATATTTGCTCCAACTCTGCTGTGCTGAAATTCGTTAAACGATCACAGGGGACACTTTATGACATGTACAGGTGGCTGTGTGTGTTTGTGTTTAAGTGCATGTCCTTGGTTTGCATAAATGTATGTTATTATCTGCTTTGCATGAAAAAAGTATGATTCATCTAGTTATTAGTTATTTTAAAACTGCTCTAATATTTTGGGGATTTCCATTTGAAAAAAAAAATGAAATCTCTTTTCGTAACTGTCCATGTGGTAGGAATATGAAGGGTACCGTTGCCAGGCCCACTGCAGTGATCATGCAGCTTTAGTGAGCCATCAGTCAAAATTAACAGCCTCATCGAGCATTCAGGACAGGCATCAATTAAAACCAGTGGAGCTCAATATTGTTTTATGGTATATTTACATTTTAAAGCTTGATTTAATTATCTTGGGAGCATAGAGCTTTCCCTGTGGCCCTCCCTTGTTCAATGCTCATACATCACTTCCTTCCATTAAAATATAGATGGGACATGAAGGAGAGATATGGACAAGACTCAATAGTCACAGAAACTGGTCGATGAAGGATGAAAAGCTCATATGAAAACTTTTAACAGCATTTTTAAAGTATAGTACTATGCAAATTTGACATGCATACACAGTGTTTTGTTTCAAAAAGATGATGTATACATTATTAAACCCGCTCATGCATTGAAATGAAGGTATTGGTATTTAACTGTATTAATAAAGTTTCCTCAATCTACCCATCTACTATCCATCCATTCATCCATCTATCCAGTTCAGTTCAATTTATAATGCCAGTTGATAAAAATAGTCAGTCCATCTTAACAATGTAAGTTAAAAAACTTACAATATAACAGTGAGCAGTCCAGTGATCCCCTATGAGCAAACACTTATCAACAGTAAGGGGGAAGAACTCTCTGTCAACATTAAAGACCTTCAGTATCTCTAGCATGTCTGTGGGGCAGACAACTATCTACTGTGACCAGCTGTGGGAAGTCAGGGAAAAAAGATGACAGAAAAGAGGAGCATAGAGACAAACAAAAAAATCAAGAAACAGGACCAAAAAGTGATAAAGAAAATGTTAACTACATACAATAGTGCCATACAAATGCAATGAAAGGGGGCCTATCTAGCCCAGTTATTCAGGACAACACTACACCTGGATTTTAAATTGATGTCTAGATTTTAAGATGCAAATATAAACACTGCTATAGATCTTTTATATGTTGTTAAAACATGTGGTCAAATATGAGTCTTGGGTTCCTCAACAGTACTTCTGAAAAGCAAAGTAATGAAGTTTTTATGTAGCTTCGTTAAGGAAGATCTGTTCCCCAGTGCTCTTTCTGCAATCCTCTTGATAATATAGATTTTTATTTTTTATTTTTACTACTCTAAATGTCTTTGTCACTTTAATTTCCCCAAGTTTCACTTTAACGTCAACACTCTTGTCCAATAATCTTTCTGAACAAATCAGGCCCTAGTCCCTATTCTTTACTTTCATTGTGATCACTCACGTTCCCTTTTAGACAATCTGTCACGCAGCCCTCTTCCTCTTTATCCTAACCTCATCTGGGTTGCCCACGGCATCTCATCAAGTGTCAATCAACCAATCTGCTTTCTCTTCTTTTCCATCACCAATGTCTAGTCCAGGGGGAGTCCAGTCACTATTTCCTTCCTGCTCCCGAGATATCACTTTATACTTTCTTATCAGTCTAGTCATCAAAAACAATACATTTTACATGTTCATATTTGGTGATTAAAAACAATCATAAACAGTCTCTCCATATTGAAATACCACTTTCCTTAAAATCAATGGTTTTTGAACTGAAATGTTATGATCAACAGTATTGTATGCTGCACAGATATCTTGCAGGAAAAGCACAGATTCAAGTCTATTGTCTGATGCTGTGAGCATATCATTAGTAACATGCTCCTGTGCTTTTCTGTGTATTCTCAACCCTGAATGAAACTCTACAAATAAACCATTCCTCTGCAAATAATCACAGAATTGCAAAAATTCTGTACTTGATGTTATGTCTATGCAAGGACATGTTTTTTTTTTCTCTTTGATGGTGAACATTTCATTTGTAAAGAAGTTCCTGAATTGCTACTGAGAGCCAAAGAAATACAAAACTCAAGACAGCTGTGACTTTTGTCAGCCTGGCTGCACTGCTGAAAAGAAACCCGAAATCATGCTTTTCACCATCAGTCATGAATAGATGCAATTCAGGTCTTGTTTTTAATTCACGAATGCAAATGGTCTTTGTAACAATCCCCATCCCTGTTCCCACCGTGGAGTCATATATTTTTAGTAGTTTCACATCAAGCAGCAGACAGATTTAGAAAGCATACTGTAATTTAATATTTCTGTGTGTGTGTGTGTGTGTGTGTGTGTGTGTGTGTGTGTGTGTGTGTGTGTTCCTTTGTATAATATTATAATGCAATGAGCAAATTTATTATATCAGACATTGATTTAATGAAATTGACTGTGTTAGTTTATCTGTTCGTTTGTGCTGTAAAAATTGCCTGATAGGCACAAATATAATGTAATAAAAAGTTTGTAAGTGGAGCCTTCTATGACTTCCCTGATAAGTATACTGGCTATTACAGTGTAGAAACTTGTCAGCCTAACTGGCTACATTTATAACCTTATGATAATTACATTAGACTGATCCGATCTCTTAATTCTATAGGTGGTATTGACAATTTTTCAAGCATTAGCGGTGCATTGACAGTGGGCTGTAGCTGTCCGTGGTGCTGAAACAGCACTATTGCATGTTTCCACAATGCAGCAGTTTTGTTCTCCACTCAGTTAAAGGTTAATCTTTGCTCATCTTTGTGTTTTTGAGTGATGTATGTTTTGGAAGCACAGTTCTTTTGTTTCAGCTTTATGTGTGTGTGTTGCATTTTTACATTTTTCATGTTATTGTGCAAATTGTGTAATAAAACTGGTTAGTTCCACAGTTCCTCATCAAGAAATGTACTACATCTCAGTGTCCGTGTAACTTTGTCGCTCTAGATCTGTGTAATTGTAGGTCGTTTCCCCATTCCACACGTTATATCTGTGGGTTTGTGCAGCATGTTAACATAGATCTACGCATGTTCCATATAATAAAAAATGTATTTGTATGGACTTGGTCTTTATGAGTTTGCCTCCCATGGTTTTGTTGTTGTTTTAATTTGTGCAAAATGGGCTATTAAAGTTTCTCTCTGATGTGGTGCAATTCAGAAGCAACATTCAGAGGACCTTTTATATTTCTGTTATAAATAGCAATTAAGACTTGGAAGTGAAAACACTGTCCTGGCACTGAAAGGCACAATACTGAGAGACAAAAAAAGGCAAAGATCTTTTTCTCAATTTGGGATTTGATTTTTGTGTTAGGACCATGTCTTTGGGGAGAAGTAGGGAGACGCTACAGACTAAAGTAATTGCAGAAGATAAAAGAACAAAAGTACAGGCATAGAATGGCAAAGGAGGAGGATAATATAAAAGAAGAAGCACTCAAAGTGGAGATGGATGTAGTGCATTAAAAGTGTGAGAATCTTTAGGGATGATGAAATGGCAGAAAACTGAGAGGAGGTAGATGGACAAAGTGATGGGGAGAGAGGATTAAGAGATGGAAAGCTAAGGGACCTACGTGGGAGGTATGAATTGTGGGTAAGCATAGAGGGATCTATGGGCAGATGTAAACTGAGGTAGATGGAGGAAAAAAAGAGAGAGAGCTAGTGGGTGCAAGAGAGACACGGGTGCTGATGGAAGAGGGAGGTAGAGTGAGATAGAGGGGAAACCATGTATTAAGTCAATGGGATAATGATGTGTCAAAGCGTGACCAAGCTGTGAAAATGGGAAAATGTCTTTCATCATCACTAAAGTGTCCTCTCTCTGACCCCTTCAGGTGAAAATTAAAATGGTGGGGACGCAATGGAAAAACAGTTTCAATTTACTTCTAAGTGGAGTAACATTGATTCTGGGTTGAAAGCAGGGCCTGGAGGCTTACAGACACAAGAGACCAGTCTTTCTCTTGGTCTCTCTCTCTCGCTTTCTCCCCTCTCTCTCCCTCCCTCCCCTCTCTCATCTATCTGTGTCTGCATATTGATTTCCTGTATTTAATCACAAGATTCTTAATTATTTACCCTGAAAAGCTGCTCCGATTTCAGGATTATTATAACATTTATATAGTAACACTGGTGTTGATTTAAAGTGAAACCATATGAGTGGTGAAATGATGAAAAGAACATAAGAATTGAAGGGTTTTCTGTTGTTGGTATGACAGTGGTTCCCAGACTGGTGGGAAACCAAGTAGTGAGATACAGGGTTTTAATAGTTTTGCAATTTTCATTAGTTTTTATTTTTATTTAGTTTTGACTTCAGATTTTCAATTTTATATCAGTTTTAATTCGTTTTTACCAATTGTTTGCTAGTTTAGTTTAGTTTTTATTTTTTTGAAAATCCTTAGTTTCAGTTTAGTTTTAATTAGTTTCAGTTATAGTTTTAGTTGTGTTTGCAATAATTAAGTGTAACAAAATCCCAGTTTCATCATATCATTCTCTTCTGCTTATCCTTGGGTATGTTGCTATTCCAGCTACCATACCCTGCACCCTGGACAGGTCGCCTGTCTGTCGCAGGGCTAACACACAGAGACAGACAACTCACATTCCCACCTATGGGTTCTTTAAATAAATAAATAAATAAAGGCAGATGAACAACCATTGATACCAGGCAACGATAAAATGTATATCTTGGCCCCAATGAGACTATTAACTCTCGCAGCACCGGGTGTTCGTAATTTTGGTTCAAGTGAATTGATAAACTTTTTGAAGGCAATTGACTCACACAGTTATGTAGATATCCCCGTCCTGTTGTCTCGGGATGCATCACGCTGCCTTGCCTGGGGTTAGCTGCTGTTTTCTGGGGATGAGGGTTGAGTGTGCTCCCTTACCTTCTCAAGGTAAGCTAGCTTAGCCTTCTTGTGTGAGCTTTTCAAGTGCACTTTAAGGTTTGTGGGATTTTTTTCCCTTTAGAAATGTCCCTCATAATTTGTCTCTTTCCACTACAAGACACTTGCTTTATCCAAAACACAGTCATATTCAAAGTAATCCCAAATTGGACTCTAGCGCTTTCTCCCGACTTTTCCTGACATGATTCTGCGCGTGGACGGAGCAGCAACACAGACGACTCGACTAACGTACTGCCACCTGCTGGCATAATGAGACACAGCAAGAAAAAAATCTGTAAACTAAACTTCATTTTCAACCTTGACTATTTTATGACACGCACACATCAATGAAAACTAAACACATTTTTGCTATAAATTCAGTTAATTTTAGTTAGTTTTGTGAACACTCATTACAGTTTTAGTTAGTTTTCCTTTTTTTGTTTTTATTTTTATTTCCATTAACGAAAATGTTTTTTCAATTCTAGTTTTCGTTATTTCGTTAGTTTTCGTTAACGATAATAACCTTGGTGAGATATAGAGTGGAAGGCACTGTGAAAAAAATATGGAGTAAAACTTGAACTAACTAAACTACAGGAAAAGAAAGTGTGAAAACCAAATGGTTAGAAACAGCTTACGATGAGCAAAGAGAAGGAATCATGGAGAGTAAATAATTATATGAAAGTGATGTTAACTGATGAAATATATATCTGTATTGTCCAAAAATATAATTTATGAACATTTGTCTGTTGCCAGTGAAGCGCATAAGAAAATGTAATGCCCATTAATCTGGATTTCATGTCGATTAAAGAACCAGGAAAGACTGTAAACATTACCTCAAAAGTAAGTGCCCAGTTGTACACTGAAAATTTGAAAAGTGAAAACTCTTATTCAATTGCTAGAAGTTGGATTTGGTGATGATGATGTTATTCATCAGGATGATAATGAATCCGACCACAAAGAAAGGCTAAAGCTTTTCTTTAGGTATGACATATCAACTCGATTGAAAAAATTCAGTTGATATGTCATTTCTTGAAACAGTCAAGATCTCCTTGGTTGAAAATTTAAAAAAGTATATGGTGTAGTATAGCGCTGTACTGGAGCTATACTACACCAAAGGTGTTCAGCTGATAGGTCAACTACATTTCAAAGCTGGAACTGGCTTGATGGACATTATTGTTTTTCATTTGTAAAGTCCAAACTGCTCAGGCTGTTAAACACACACACACACAAACACACACACACGCACAGATGTGCAACATAGTACTAATCACTTTTAGTGATTTCATTTTTTTCTCCATTTCATTGAAAATATTTTTTAACACATTATTGATCTGTGTATTAGCTGAAAGCTGAATATTTTCCAAATGTGCTGATTACATTTTTTTTCGTAAGATTTTGTATCTAGGAGTTTTTATGTGAAAATCTGAAATTAAAATGATGGATTTCACAGTCAGTGTAATGTTTGAGAAATCCACAGGAAGCTGTTAATTACTACTAATATAATGACAGCCTGCACTCATTCTTCTAGCGACAATCTAAACCTGCCACTAAAGACAAATTTATTCAGGGGTTTTATAAAGAGTTGAACAGGGAGTGTTATGGACATTCAAATTTCTTTCTTTATTATCTGAGCAGCTGCAACTGAAAACACAGCCAATAACAAATCTCCTAATCCAGTCACCACATAACATACAAAGAAATAGCAAATAGTAACATCTTGATGCTGTAAATACTTAATAGATGTTTTGTTGACAAAATCTAAAATACAGGGAGACTTTAAAGGAAAAAAAGTACACGAGTTCTAGACACGGTGTGGTCCCATAGCCCCATAGCATGTTGTGTGTGGTACAACACAGTATGAAGGCTTAGCCTGTAGTGTGACCAAGCTGTGCTTTCAAAGCAAAGGTGAGAAGGTAAAAGAGGACCTCAGGTTTTAACTCACACAGAATTACAATATTACCTCAGCTATAAAATACAAATGAAGTTTACAAGTACACATATGCACAAAAATACCTTCACGAAACTGAAGGTTGAGCTCAAAACATACTTAAGTGAATGAGTCATAACGTACCAACTCAACCTACTTTCAATAACTGTGAAACACTCAGGAATTACAGCTTAAAATAAAAAGCTACAATTTCAATTAATAAAGACTTTCCCAGCCATGTGAAAAGCATACTAGTGATGGAAATACTTCAATTCGTAGTATATAATAAAGCTAAAATCTACTTCACAGGCAGTGAGAAGGCCACAGATCTGAGTTTGTATTTGACTCTGTATGGTTCTTAAATTTCTAACAACAACAAATCTCAAACAAAATTTTGAAACTGGAGACGGGTATTTGGAGAAAAGAAATAAAGGGAGTGAGTATAAGCGAGAATTTCCAGCGGTGGTCCCTGTGGTAATCGGAGCACTAGGTGCGGTGACTCCCAAGCTAGGTGAGTGGCTCCAGCAGATCCCGGGAATAACATCGGAGATCTCTGTCCAGAAGAGCGCAGTCCTGGGAACAACTAAGCTCCCAGCTTTATCCCGAGCTTGAAGGATAAACCGCCCGCAGGGGCGTGCTGGGTGGTTTTTATATATATATATATATATATATATATATATATATATATATATATATATATATATATATATATATATATATATATATATATATAAAAACACCCAGCACGCCCCCTGCGGGCGGTTTATCCTTTATATATATATATATATATATATATATATATATATATATATATATATATAAAAACACCCAGCACGCCCCTGCGGGCGGTTTATCCTTCAAGCTCGGGTCCTCTACCAGAGGCCTGGGAGCTTGAGGGTCCTGCGCAGTATCTTAGCTGTTCCCAGGACTGCGCTCTTCTGGACAGAGATCTCCGATGTTATTCCCGGGATCTGCTGGAGCCACTCGCCTAGCTTGGGAGTCACCGCACCTAGTGCTCCGATTACCACGGGGACCACCATTACCTTCACCCTCCACGTCCTCTCGAGCTCTTCTCTGAGCCCTTGGTATTTCTCCAGCTTCTCGTGTTCCTTCTTCCTGATATTGCTGTCATTGGGAACCGCTACATCGATCACTACGGCCGTCTTCTTCTGTTTGTCTACCACCACTATGTCCGGTTGGTTAGCCACCACCATTTTGTCCGTCTGTATCTGGAAGTCCCACAGGATCTTAGCTCGGTCATTCTCCACCACCCTTGGGGGCATCTCCCATTTTGACCTCGGGACTTCCAGGTTATACTCGGCACAGATGTTCCTGTACACTATGCCGGCCACTTGGTTATGGCGTTCCATGTATGCCTTGCCTGCTAGCATCTTGCACCCTGCTGTTATGTGCTGGATTGTCTCTGGGGCATCTTTACACAGCCTGCACCTGGGGTCTTGCCTGGTGTGATAGACCCCAGCCTCTATGGATCTTGTACTCAGAGCTTGTTCTTGTGCTGCCATGATTAGTGCCTCTGTGCTGTCTTTCAGTCCAGCTTTGTCCAGCCACTGGTAGGATTTCTGGATATCAGCCACCTCCTCTATCTGCCAGTGGTACATACCGTGCAGGGGCCTGTCCTTCCATGATGGTTCCTCGTTTCCCTCCTCTTTCTTGGGTTTCTGCTGCCTGAGGTATTCACTGAGCACTCGGTCAGTTGGGGCCATCTTCCCAATGTATTCTTGGATGTTCCTTGTCTCATCCTGGACTGTGGTGCTGACACTCACCATTCCCCGGCCCCCTTCCTTCCGCTTAGCGTACAGCCTCAGGGTGCTGGACTTGGGGTGAAACCCTCCATGCATGGTAAGGAGCTTTCTTGTCTTTATGTCAGTGGCTTCTATCTCCTCCTTTGGCCAGCCTATTACCCCAGCAGGGTACCTGATCACGGGCAGGGCGTACGTGTTGATGGCCCGGATCTTGTTCTTACCATTCAGCTGACTCCTCAGGACTTGCCTGACCCTCTGCAGGTACTTGGTGGTTGCAGCCTTTCTAGCGGCCTCTTCATGGTTCCCATTTGCCTGCGGGATCCCCAGGTACTTGTAACTGTCCTCTATGTCTGCAATGTTGCCTTCTGGTAGTTCAATCCCCTCAGTTCTGACTACCTTCCCTCTCTTTGATACCATCCGACTACACTTCTCCAGTCCGAACGACATTCCAATGTCATTGCTGTATAGCCTGGTAGTGTGGATCAGTGAATCGATGTCTCGTTCACTCTTGGCATACAGCTTGATGGCATCCATGTACAGGAGGTGGCTGACAACTGCTCCGTTCCGTAGTTGGTATCCGTAGCCAGTCTTGTTAATGATCTCACTGAGGGGGTTCAGGCCTATGCAGAACAGCAGTGGGGATAGAGCATCTCCTTGGTAGATCCCGCACTTGATGGTGACTTGTGCTATGGGCTTGGAGTTGGCCTCTAGTGTTGTACGCCACATCCCCATTGAGTTCCTGATGAAGGCTCTTAGGGTCCCATTGATCTTGTACAATTCTAGGCATTCCAGTATCCAGCTGTGGGGCATTGAGTCATAGGCCTTCTTGTAATCAATCCAGGCAGTGCACAGGTTGGTCAGTCTGGTCTTGCAGTCTCGGCTGATTGTTCTGTCTACCAGTAGCTGGTGTTTTGCGCCTCTGGTATTCTTGCCAATTCCTTTCTGTGTCCCGCTCATGTATTGACCCATGTGCCTGTTCATCTTAGCCGATATGATGCCTGACAGGAGCTTCCATGTAGTACTGAGGCAGGTTATTGGTCGGTAGTTGGAGGGGACCGGTCCCTTCTTGGGGTCCTTGGGGATCAGGACCGTCCGGCCTTCAGTTAGCCATTCCGGGTGTCTCTCGTTAACTAGCAGCTGGTTCATTTGTGCTGCCAGACGCTCGTGGAGTGCAGTCAGCTTCTTCAGCCAGTAGGCGTGAACCATGTCGGGCCCTGGTGCTGTCCAACTCTTCATACTGGAAACCCTTTCTTGGATATCTGCCACTGTGATGGTTACTGGACCCTGTTCAGGGAGGTCGCTGTGGTCTGCCCTCAGATCCTCTAGCCACTGAGCATTGCCGTTATGGGTTGCATCCTTCTCCCATATGCTCTTCCAGTATTGCTCCGTCTTATATACTGCCTATATATATATATATATATATATATATATATATATATATATATATATATATATATATATATATATATATATATATTTAAATCTAAAACAGAACTGTAAAATTTTACAGCATTAAACTTCAACCTTCTGAGTGAAATTGCCTCACGGTCGAGGATTTTTCCTCGAGTTGTATCAAAAAAGGGGTTTAAAACTGGATTGGCGTCAGCATGCTGTGTGACTGCACTCAAACAGCCCCAGCTTTGCAACACATATGAATGCTTCAAGAGAAAAAGCACTGTGACACATATTGACTCATGCTGGTCTGGAGACAGTATTGATTTCCCATTCAGAGATCCAGAGACAGCGGCATACAGCTGAGGAGAGAGGGGCATATTAACTCACCAACTGCTATCCAGGCCACATTACGGCTTTTGCAAACCGCATACAGAAGTGGTGAGAAACCAAATTTCTTACCCATAATAGAGATTTCAAACACGAAAGGAATCGGGCTGTTTATTTCATTTCAAAGTAAAGTGTCTAGTGTCTGTTTTCATGTATTGCTGCATTTCTTGTTAAGATTACATGTCAGCCTGGACATTTATTTTAGGCTCTATCTGAGAAAGGCACCTCACTGGTGCAGTTGTGCGCTTATGTGTTGATGGCATGTTTGATGTTCACCTTGGTCAAGCGCAGCGAGGTTAATGGTGGCCACATCAGCAGGTGACTTAAAAAGCGTTTAGCAGTTATTATTGATGATGCAATTACTGTCCAGACAAAGGCGAAGTATGCTTCCCCTCTAACATTATACCAGAGGAGCTATGCATCTTGCTGCAGGCTGGAATCTCTTCCTCAGACCTCCATTCTGTAACCTCCTATTTATGGAAAATCATGTTGTCACTTGATGGGGTTTTTTTTCATGATACAGAGAAAACATAATCTACACAATATACTAGCAGATTCTCTGATTGTTGTGGTTTCTCTGTAACTTTGTAGGGTCTTTACATTACAATATTACGCAGCTTCGGGTGACTGATTGATCATTGAATTGATAGATTATTCATGACAGGCTTTAATGACTTAAAATGGGAGGAGAACATCTTGAATGGGAAATCATATTACCAGGTAGAAATTGTCAAAATACATGCATGGCACTGCCCAATTAATGAAAAATATAAATTTTAAAAGAAATGATTGGCATTCCTGTGGCACCTGACTCTTCAGCACTTCTATTTTTATTCAAGCCACATGAGAATAATTGACCCCCTGCACAGGTTCAACTTCCAGGTGAACAAGCTCATTGGTGGGTCAAAACAAAACTCTGTCAAGTCATCAGGTGTGCTGATTTGGGTTTTGGATAGCCCGCCCTTCACCTAATTAGAGCCTTGTGAGACCTCCTGGGTGGCTGCTCATGGTAACCTGCAATATAAACACAACCTGTCCACACGAGGAGTGTGTGTGAGTAGCACCGATTTCATTTTACACAGCAGGGGGAGATTTTTACTGTTATTACCTGAGGGCCGTTATGCAGACAGATGCCATCTCAGTTGGAGGCGCTCAAGTGAACAGCACGCTCTTACACATGCAAGGGTGCACACTTGCATACATATTTAGATGCATGTTTTGTTAGTCTACTTACAAACACATTCATTACTAATGTTTTGTGATACTAGACTTTTAAGAGTTCTGACAGAAAGAGAGGCCACATTTCTCCCATACTGGCTTTTTGGCATTGGTTCTCTGTTAAAATCTTTCTCCACACATATCAAGTCTTCAATAATCAGTCCCTGTCATAGCTTAAAGATTTCATAGTATCCTATTTTCCCAATAGAGCAATTTGTTCTCACAATGCAGGCTTACTTGTGGTTCCTAGAATTTTACAAAGTAGAATGGGAGGCTGAACGTTCAGCTATCAGAAGATAGACTCCTTCTCTAAGTTTAAGATTTGACTCAAAACCTTCCTTTTTGATAAAATTTACAGTTAGGGCTAGATCAGGTGACCTTGAGCCATCCCTTAGTTATATTACTATGGGCTGAGAGTGCTGTGGGACTTCCTGTGATGTGATACAATGTTATACACTGATTATTTCTTAACACGTGTCTTTACAAACTCTTTAGATTCATTGAGACACCAAATGTCGATGAGAACAAGTTAGATGTTAGAGTCTTTACTCAATAAAGAGCAAGTCTACCAGTAAATATTAAGGACCTGTGGATCCATCCATCCATTGTGAGGGTCATTCAGGGTCATGTAAAGAGCATACTAGCATGATCCTTACATTCTGTTTCTTCAAGGATATGCTAATCATCCTAGCTAGCATAGCTTGGTGATGCTTTTAATATGGCAGTAATACACAGTGAGTTTTAAAGCTTTACGCTGTAAGATTATTCAATTTAAATGTGCTGTAAATTAGAAGAGCTGCCACAAATTAGTTCTATAGCTGTATGTATTTGCATAAATGGTCAACTGTTCCACTGATTCTTGAAGTTTGAGTCTTGTATTCATGGTTATTACCTATTAAGTAACACAGCAGAGATATGGCAATAAATGTCCAATTTACACTTTACTATGTACTGCTGGAAAACTAGCTTAAGTGTTTGCCAGCATCAAAATATAAATCTGATAAGCACCGTGCCCTACAGCCACTAGTGACTCATTTATCTTGGGAAGACAGAAGAAAAATATAAAACCTGAGATGGGTGATAATAATTGTGTATGCGTTACTTGTCAGGTTGTTCAAGTGATCATACCTGTCACAACTGTATCACTATTTCACTTGACAGTTTCTCTATGCCTTCATGCTTTTGAGAAACATTATTGGTAGTAGGGGAAAAACACGACAGGGGTTTGTGGCTTAGCACATTATTAACTGGTACACCCGTCAACCTGTGCTGCAGTGTCATTGACCTTGTCTTTGTTTTGGTATTTTTCTATGCAGAGAGATGCTACTATTGTGTTGTGGGATTCAATGGAAGCTTTTCACAGCAGGTTTGGGAATTTTTGTTGTCCAAAACAAGGTAGCCAAATGTGTATAGAGGAAATACAACACAACACTAAATTGTATATTATAAGATGGATAACCATAAAGATTCTATTGTGTACTGCTTGTTTTACAAATTAAACTGTCTTTCTTTTATGTACTTTAAGATAAAAAGCATGATACTATTTATTGTACAATGCACGCCATGAATTATGAAAAAAAAACAGAAAACATGTGCTGCTATAAAAAAAATAAATAAAGAACTGTTTGAGATAAAGATTGAATTATTTCCCTAAATCTTATTTTAAAGATGTATAGATGCAGAAAGAAAAAGCTTTTTTCTCTCATATAACTGAAACAGATATGCAACACAAGCACCATGGGCAATTTCATTTAGTATATTCAAAATGATCTCATATTTTAACATAGTCCAGTATGTTGTTGTCATGGCATGGTTAAGTATAGTGGTTGTTTTTTTTCCATGTTTAATGTTTTATTAAACATAAAAAAAATAACAAAATGTGTTCATAATTTTAAAAAAGACTCATATTTGAAGTTATATATTATCCAGCAGGAAACTGGGTTTTTTCCATATAAAACTTAGATTTAATGTTGAATTGTAATGCTTCTCACATATATAAAAGCAATTGTCCAGCTCTTTTCTAAGACCTAACACATTAATATCTCTGATCAAAAGTAATGGTTGCAGAGTAGAGTTGATCAGAATCAAATGGTGGCCTCTAGCATTGACAGCATTAAACACGGAAATAACTCATCCCACTTTTTACGTCAGGAAATTAAACCCTGCTGCAAATATGTCTTTTCTGCTCACCACGTGGAAACAAAATCAAGACAAAACACCCAATTATTCACATTCTTCAGTTTTTCATTTTTCTGCCTCCCTCTCTCTTATTCTTTTCTTTCATCACTCTCTCATTACTCACATAATTCTGTTACCTAGCACCAAGATGAGACATCAATTCCTCTGCCGCTGAGAATTGCAAATTAGCTTTGAGTTAGCTCTTGAGGACATGGGAGGAGACAGGAGTGGGAGGAGGAGAAGAGATAAGCTAATGAGTAAGTTTGAATTAGCCTTCACTCGCAGTGGGAGAGAAACAATGCTAGAAAATTTGAAAGAATTTCAGTGACAAATTGGGGAGTTTTAATATCGTGAGTGACGACTTGCATCACAGCTGCATGCAGTGTTGGTTTCATTCCAGTGTTGTTTGGGTGTTACAGAGCAGGTTCCAGTCAGGGGGAAATTAGCATTCTACAAAGCTTCAAACTAGCCTTGCAAGGTCATTTGATTAAAAAAATAATGAACAATGAGGTAAACATAAGGGAAATTAGATCAACCAGTCAGTTAACCACACAACCTAGCTTTAATAATTAAATGCAAAGTAAGTGCCTGACTTTTGGTTTCCTGAAGTCTGTCAGTTACATTTTTTAACCCATACATTAAAAGAAAAAAAATCAAAGCACTTTGTCACTCTGCTTTTTGTCAAACACCGCCTCCTTTTTATATTTGAGCATTTTCCTCATTCTCTTCCACAAAGGCCAGACCGGGACAGATTAAATTTCAAGCATAAATAAATATTGTGAAAAGGTCACCTTCCATCTGTTATTTGTGCAACCTCTAAAAGTAATTACATACAGAATGGTGTCGGCAAAGCTGTTTGTGTGCTTTCGTTGTCTAAACAGCATATCTCCCGGAGCTCATTTCATATACACCTGTGGACCATGCAATGGTAAACAGGTCCAGTAAACAGAGGTAAACACAAAATCAGATGGCTTGCACTGATTCATTTAAGGGTATTAATTGTACATTGTAAAACAACAAAGTACCTATTACAGTTATCTTGTTTCCACTGTGAATCTTCAGATAATGAGTTTGAAAAAGAGAATTGCTTTGCTTAAATTTGATTTCCCCAAAATCCGCTCTGTGCCATATTACTAAATATGAGATATTGTCCCTTTTTGGGCCCTACAGGAAGGACGAATGCATAAAGATGTTTATAACACATATCTCAGTGCTAAAGAGAATTAGACCTTATAAACCCCTAGGTGATGCATGCATTATAAATGGAATAATATGCAGTGTCTTCTGAGCAGCACAGCATTGCGTGCTTGCCTCCTTTTAGGAGAGGCAACCGAAAGAGGTCAAACGTGACATCAGGGGAAGGCAAGTGAAGCACCACTCTGCACTTTGAAGGAAAGGAGAGAGGACTTTCTCTTGGGACTGATTTTAAAGGGCAGTTTTTTATCTATGTGATCTAACTCTACATTCATTTTATACTGTATGTTTCAACTTAGGGGTGGTTTTTCTTTCTAGAATTGTATTTGGTTGTTTTTCTGAGTACAAAGCTGTGGTATGTCACTAGCAATTATGTGTCTGGTCCGTCTTTAAAGGTAACAAAGGTTCTGTGAATATATTTGGTTTGTCAGTTACATTTTAAAAAAAAAAGAGTTTTCAAATAAGAAAAAATAAAATGACAAGACCTCGAGGGAAATTAAAAGGAGAGAATTTAAAAACAAACAAACAATTAAAAAATATTTTAAAAAGCACAAATTAAATTATATTCACAGACGAAACTGGGTGGAACTAATCTGCAATCCGAGTGCTGCCAGGAGCAACACCATTTAAAAAGCGCCATGTAAGGTCACATTTAAAGCAGTATGGGGCTAACAAGCACTGTGCTTATAAACAATACATTAGGAGAAAAAGCTGCTTCTAGACAATATTATCGTCTGCGTTAGGGCAAAACACATTCACATAGAAAGTCTGTAGGATGCTGTGTGCCAAAATAATCTGCGAGACAATTTTCTGGCTCCGGACTGCTGCCATCAGTTTGAGGACAGTTTATGTTATCTTGGGGATTAGTAGTACATTCATATGCAGCTCTGTAATCTGGTCACCCTAATAATGTCAAGATGGCTCATCTATGTTGTGGTCTATGATCGATTTGTTCATTTTAGTCAGAAAAAATAACAACAAAACAAATCAATGATAAAAGTTCTGAATTATTTTTGACATATTAGGTTGTAATTGGTTATGGGCTAATAATAAAGGGTTGTTTACAAAGAATAAAAAAATCATTATGTCATAAAGTAGCTATGATTATAAAATTCTTTAGGGTAAATAGCAAATTTCATCAATATGTTTTGGGGGTATTTTTTTGCTTGTTTTTCATTTAAGTATGATTATATATGTCAAGCCAAAAGCTATACCAGCACTGGATATTTAATGTAAAATAATGCATAAATTGAAAGTGAAATACGGCACTTTTGCTTTATGGTTTGAATGATTTATAATGCATATTTTCTGATGGCAATTTACATTTATTTGCAATTAACATATATGTGTATATTCATTTCTGTGCAAAGGTTTTCACTTAATGATTAATGACTACTAAAACTAATGGAACTAAACTGCTGGACCTGTCAAAATAAAAGGAGGGGAAGAAGGAGAAGCTGTTGATCATTGAGTGCAATCTAGTTACAATCCTTTGGGTCGATGCATCACTCAAGTGGGGAAGCTGAACACGGCTTCTAAAATCATAACTTGACAGTGAAAAAATGAGAGACTGGGAAACTGGAGGACAAGGAAATAGAAATCTGCAAGCTTTGAGCTGGAACACTAGGTGCAATGACCTGGAACTCTGGCAGCAGACATCAAGATAAGATAAAGTTACACAAAAACCTCATTCAACTCTACTAAGTTCTCAAACCTGCATGCTGAAATTAAACACGGCTGATCACGCTATCAGGGGAACAACTCAAGATGGAGATAATGTTAATACAAAGATTACTGTCTCACTTAGACATTAGATTTGTCTGGGGAGGTCATACAAAAATTCCCTAGGGAACACTATCTAGCTATATCTTTTTCATCCACCTATGTTATTCATGTAGACTTCTCATTTAAAATGGACGTGACCCTAATGACATCCTGGGGGCTGTATGACATTGTTTGTTTCATCTGACTGACTTCAGACAATTAGGTTATTAATTTGCAAGCTGTATTTATGTGAATTCACTTATATGCTTTTAGCATTTTGTAAGGTCATGAATTCTTTGAAACTGAGATTGCAAGGTTTTATTGCTATGGTGACAAGATGAAATTAAAAGGAATAATATATACCAACTGCATTAATTAATATTAACAGTTTCATTTGTTTCTTCTGCTACATCTTTCTTCTCTCATTTCATACTATGGCAAGGATGACTGATGAGCCACATATGGCTTGATTTTATCCATTTGAGATGGACCAGTAAAGCCACTTAACTTTTAAAAAAACTAGCTCAAATAAAACTAACAGTTTGGACAACTACTCTAATGATGCCCCAGCCAAAAACACACACATATATATATATATATATATATATATATATATATATATATATATATATATATATATATATATATATATATATATATATATATATATATATATATATATACTTTCCTAACTATCACGAGTCTTGGATGCCATCTTCAAACCTCCAAATAACTTATTTGGGAAGTTATTTTGAAGAATTATCTGAATCGGTTGGTCACTGGGACATAAAATGACTAAAACCTGCCCCCATATAATGTTTACTGTCTCCATAACTCATAGTTATTTGTTGTTGATGAATTCTTTGAGGATTCTTTGACTGCCACATCTCTCCATTAAAATATCTCTGACTAAGTTAAACAAAGTACTTAGTTCTGGATTTTGATTTCTTCAGTGTTACACCCCAAATTGACTAACTGTCAGGTGGATTTATAATGTATGAAACAAAATCACAGCAACGAAATATATACTTAATTAATCTATGCCATCATCAAAAGCACAAGGAAATATTGATGTCAAATGCTGTGTAATATGTGTCAATTTCTGTGGGATTGTGTACGGCTGTTTAACACTCAAGTAGTTAGTTGCAGTTTTAAAACTTGGCCTTCTGTGCCAAGGTCTAATGTGAGGCAGCTTGTCGTAAACTCTTTGTTGGCCTCGCAGTCCAGGAACCCTGAGGCTAATAACATCACTGTTGTTAAAATTTACTGTGTTTCTACTCGCTGGAGTCAGATCCCTCATTGATCAGAGTAAATCAACTCACCAAACTATAAAACATCATCTCAGAGTGATACCACTAATGATCTGCCCCAGCTGACGAGACCCACTGTCTGAAGGGTTGCTGAGGTATCAAAGTCTTGCTGTCTGTCTCCTTTCCCCCCATGGCATCCTCACACTTCATCTAATAATGGAAATTTACTGCAGGTCTTTTTTTCTTGCTCACTTGGCGAGATAAACAGCCTGATGAATCAGGCGTAATGCACAGGCTTACGGGCACAGACAGCACGCAGCCCACAGTAAATATGTGCAGACAGGATCGGATTTCAGCATTAGCAGTGAGGAGATGCATTTATTTGCCTCTCACCCAGACTCATAACAGCACTGAGCCTCAATTACCACGTCTGAGAAGTGCAGATAATACATGCAAACGGCACCACTCCCAACCATTACCAGCACATATATAGAGTTTGCTTTTCACACTGTCTGAACTGCACTTCATTGAACAATGTTGTAGCATTTATAGTCAAGTGATTATCCGCTAAAAGATGAACGGACGATATGTGTGTACTTGTTTGCTGCTGCTGCACATGTTTGAGCATGTGCACAAATGTGTGCCAAGCAATAGTATAAATTAAAGGGATTATGTGGTTTATTCTCTTATGCTCAAAGAGTCTGCATAATTTAAAATACCTGGCGCCAGGTGAGAGTCCCTGTGATATAAAGTACCATTGAGCTATATTTTTCATGTCACTTTTCCCTTTTACTTGTGGTGTGTTGGGCATTTATGAGAGCTAATAAGCTGCAGGCCAATGTTTCATCTGAAAGGAAGCAGATATAAAAGTCAGAAAAAGCAATTTTTATATTATGTTAGAGATTGTTGTGTGAAACAACTTTATATCACATGCAAATGCTACTTTTGTTCTAGTCTTGTTTTTATAATGTGTAATTGACAAGGTAGCTGTTCAACAGACAATAGCAGCCAAACTGCGCCAGGAAAATGAGATCATTATGCTTATGTACTGAAGCATTCTGGTTTCCGTTATGTAAGAGTGTGACCTTAAAGCTGTGAAAACTAAATTTAGACACGTATCGAATGCACTGAGACTTGGCTTGGACTTTGCTTGAATGTGCTTTATGAGACTTGGAGCTTGACTTGATTTTCTCTTTGTTTTTTTGTTTTTTTTTATTCAAAGCTTGAATGGGATGCATTTAGTGGCTGCAGACCAACAATGTGCAAAAAGAAGAAAATATTGTATAAAAGAGAAAGAAGGAGAAACAAAAACCAAAGAGTAATAACAAAGGAAGCACGTGAGCAAAACAAAAATGGAACGAAGAGATAATGAGTGTGTGGTGATGGAGATTGAAGAGTTGCAAATGTTTTCTCACCACATCTCTCAATTCTTACTGTCTCTCTCTTTCCTGCTCTCTCTCTCTCAAACGCACATAATATTATTAGAATCACCTGGTGTGTGTTGTTAAATATGTATTGATATATGTCATAAAAAAGCAGCACAAAAAGGAAAAAAAACAAGGAGAAAATGATTTGGTTTTCTAATGTCTAATGTGCCACTGTGTTCAGATATGGCATCAGAATATAATCACTGATTATTGATGCCCCAGTGTGAGAAGGTCCTCTTAAGCCAGCAGCTTAGCTGCAGTGCAGCCTGGGTACAGTGTCAGCTCCCCCCCCCCGCCGCCCCCGCCCACTGGATGTCAGCCCTGAATTGTGTTTTGATGTTTCTTCAGACCCACAATTGAGCTCCATTCTCAGCAGCCAAAACAGACATTTGTCAATTCATATGCATCAGGGCACTTTTTCCCCCCTCCCTCTCATTTTCCTCAGCTTTCTTTCTCTGTTGTGTCTTCCTTTCGTTCTAGCTCTGCTGCACTCAGTAACATCAATCGAGCAAGAGGATATGAGTGGCCGCGAGCCCCCTACTGCTAGTGGTGTCACATGTGATTACCATTATTTATAAAACTCACTCAGGCTCGGTTGCGAAGTCGGACTCTCCCGGCCTCCGTCCCTGCACACTACAGTCAATATTTGCACGCAATCCTGAACTGTTGAGAGTTTCCATGGTGGTGAGAGCCTCCATTACATGAAATATTCAGGGCGAACGGAGACTCCCATGAGGCCAAGCGCAGGGTTTTTACTCCGATTTGATTATACGACATGATTTTTTCATGAGCTATGACAGTCCTGTTGAATTAGAGTCAGCTCTGAATCTTTGTGATAGTCACGGAAGCCAAAGAGGAGGAGCAGGGTGTCCTCTTCCCTGACTCTGTCTTTAACTCACTCTGTCTGTCTAACAGGGAGAATAAAATTTACCTGAATTAAAGAATCCCTTGTAAAGCACAAGATATGCATCATGTGTGCTGTAATATCATGTTATGGTTAATGGATCATTTGTTTTCATATCTCCACCTACCTATCATAAAGATGTTGCTGGTATCAGGGTTGATAGATTGAATGCTATCTGTGGCCCTGAAATACATTTTGTTTTCATTTTTTTCCAATATGTTACATTTTGTTTTGCTTCAATATATTGAAGCAAAACAAAATGTAACATATTGGAAAAAAATGAAAACAAAATGTATTTCAAAATGTATTTACAAATACATTTAATGTATTTACAAAATGTATTTAAAAAATTTAAAAAAAATTTTAATTTGTATTTTAAATTTGTATTTTAAATTTAAAAAATTTTTTAATTTGTATTTTTTGGTACTATAGTACCAAAAAATACAAATTAAAAAATTGATTAAAGTACCGGTATTTACTTCTTGCACAATAGTAATGGGATATTGGGCATTCCAGTAAATTCTTGTTACAGCAGTTATGCTACAAAACTAAATGCATCACATCCATCATTTCAGAAGTGCATGGCAATGAAAGTCTCATGTTCCACAAGGCAGACATCTGTCCTGGTAACTTCTCTGAAATAGGTAGGCAGTAATTTGCTCCTTTTACGAAAGAAGAAATTTAAGCTGTGCATGATGTCAATTGTTTATTTAAATAATTGGCTTTAAAGCTATAGGTACACAAGAGCATGATATTTTAGATAAAAGAGACAGCAAGAGAAATAAAAGGAATCATGCATTAAGAGTGTAAAATATTCATTAATGATTTCAGATTAAAAAATTAGATCTACTACCACATATAAATGAAACCTGCATAAAGGGAATTTAATAATACTGTGTTGTGCCTTTTGTTGATTTTATGGCTAAATTCCGATGAATGCTTAGCAACATACACAAACACAATATTTGTCTTGCTGCATGACCCAATTTTGGCCACGCTTTAGCTGTCAGACACATGCCTTTTACATTTCCCGTTAGAATATGTTGGTATATTGAGATATTCATGGACAACTCAATTTGAGGCATGTACAACGAGGCAGAATTTTGAGTTATGACTCCAGGTTAACCCTGTGGTTTCTGTACTTCGAAGGTGGTTTACTTTTCAGTTAAATATACTGTCTGGGGAAATCTATTCAACGTATATACATTACAATGCACTTATTGACAGATTACATTATGCATGCATTACAGCTGTATTACTCTGCACTAAAGTATGGTTGGTAAACTGGCTTGCTTGCAGACTAAAAATGAAAAGCATTTTTTGTTATAAAAAAACAAAACAAAGTTAAGTTATTGTTTGAATGATTTCATACTTGCTTTACCTACATTTTCACAGCGTTCCAACTTTTTTGGAAATAAGTTTGCAGTTGTTCAATGACTTACAGCATATTGATAAAAACAACAAATGAGTCTGATTTTGTACCTATAATTTATTCATTAAAGGCAATAGTAATGACTGCATACGGTATACTCATTCAAATAATACACAAATAACTATATATTTTAAGACAAATCTTATTTATATGACATCTTTAGATGGCTTTGCATACATCAGAAAATGAGAGAAAACTGTGTAACTGCCTAATTAAAACCATTCGACTTATATAACAGGTATAAAAAACAATGAAAAAGAAAAAACAAAAAAGTACAAAATGAAGAAAAGAAAAATATGTTGTAGTCAAACTGATCAATTTTACTTATTATGCTCTTTTTTGGTTATGCTTATGTAAATGATATCGCCTCTTCTTCCACTGTTCTTGAACAAATGAAGAGTAGGAAAAGTGGAAAACTAACTTGCTGGTCGGATGCAATACGGTGGAATCTCTCACTAAGTCCCCGTCACTGGGCTGCTATGCTCCAGCAGTTATATCATAAATGCAGATTCTTGATCAGCAAAGCTTTGGCTGTACTCAACTACTACAATTTCTCATTTGAGTTAAAGGCATAAGCATGTGTCAGCTGACAAAAACACGCCTGAGTCATTTCTCACTAAATACTCCCCATTCTGCCATTGATATGTTTTTTTAATCAGCTTAAATTTTTGGGAAATCCATGCTGGTTGGTAGTAATCTACTTTCTATCAGTGTAGCACATAATTCTCTTTATCTTTTAGTTTTCAAAAATCTGAACAAAATCAACTTGGATTAATTATTTCTTAGGAAGTTATTTACTCTTTTGCTCAATGATGAAGAGGCACCAAGACTCTCAGTACCTGACTGCTTCGTTACTAGGACAGTCAAGGTCATTCTTAACACCTGCCTTTGGTCCACTGAACCAGATGATTGTCAGCTGAATCCAGCATTGTCGATTTGGCCTTTTGATTCTCACATACACAAATACACACTCACACACATACAATACTACACATGCATGTACACAGAGTGAGAGATTATTGGTTCCTGGCTCTAACAGGCTGAATCCTGGCTTCCCAAACACACACTCGTTTATAAGTGACCCAGCTTTAAGACATGATTGGTCAGAAGCCACGAAGGTGGACAGAATGACAGCAATAAGAGAGAGAGAGTGAGAGAGGAGGTGTGTGTGTGTATGTTTGTGGGTGTGTGTGAGTGTGTGTGTGTGTGTTGACAAGATAACTAAACGTGTTTAGGGGCTTGTCCAACTGTCACCACTTGACCGAAAAGTACACACACACACACACACACACACACACACACACACACACGTCAGTCTGAGTTGAATACTGATGAAAGATTCAAGTTTAATATTTTCTTTATGTTATACAGCATACAATGATTCTGTAATAATCACACATATTTGTGCAGGATTTGAGAGTTTGATTCTCCTTTTTGCCTTATGAAAAAAGAAGTTAACTTTGGATGAATGTCATTGCTTGTCATTGTCGTTTATATTATAAGCGTGTCTTCTAATTAAGGTCATTTGTGCCAGTTAGTTTAAACTTTCTGAGTTTAAGTTTCAGCTTTACGAACTCAATGACTTATTGTATTTATCTTTTTTTCCCCCTTTTGGCTTGTCATATGCTGCAATTACTAAGCAGATTTAAAAGATTTAAATTCATTCCATTTAATCTCCTGTCATTCTAAAACAGATTTCATCCATTTTGAGGATTTAATGCTTTAGCATGCAAGCTAGTGTGCGTCAAATGATAGCTTATGTCCATCTGATGAAAGGTCTCTTAATGCGTCTTTAGTGCTGTTATTGTTTTATAAACAAAGCTTAATATACTGTAAAAACAAACAAACAAAAAACACCAAAAAAAACCTGTATGTTTACCATGTTTACCGGCCATAGTTAGCTTTCTGGTCTTTAAGTCTGACATCATTAGCCGTTTCCGGGTTCAAACTCCGCTTTAGGTCCCAAAGTCAAATGAACACATCACTGAGAGTTACAAAAGGTCTACATTTTTTCATCTTTAATAAAATGATCACTGTGGCTGCTCTACCAGGTCTAACAATTAAGTTTAAAATCCAGGCATCCATGAAAACAGAATTTATGAAATTTAATGGAGTTAGCAGGGAGTTAGCTTGGTGGTTCCACCTAAATATGACTGAGAGATTTCTGAAAAAATTAAAACATACAGCTCTGCTATCACTTCCGGCACAAATGAAGACAGAAAACTAAACAACAGTGATGTTTGTAGGGTTACTAAAGTTGGGCTAGCTGGTATATAACTGATGTGCTACATGGCGGCTAGCTACATACCTATGGTTAGCATAATATAAACACATTGTCACACTGAAGCTGAAGGATGAATGGTAACCTTTTACCACTTGATGAAAGTTAACATGAGGGTTCCCGATGGTTAGGGACAAATGTAAATCGCATGGCAGGAATCTGTCAATGGACCAAACTAAAGTCAGCAGAACAACTGAGATAATCCATCCACAGTATGAGGTTAGTCAATATATTGCTGCTTGGTCTGGGCTGTAGTTACACAGTAAGGTTTTAAAAACTGAGGTTTAAAATGAATAGTGGTGATAAAAACTGAGAGAGTCAAACAGTGATTACCAACTTTTTTTAGGCTTGTTCAAATTAAAGAGAATAAGATACAAAGCATTAAAACATGTTAAAAACACAACAGCCTTAATAAATGAAGAGTAGTTTGTTCATAAGACATCACTTAAAGACTGGGTATGTTTATGTTTACTAGCATTTCTTTAATGATATACTACCCCTATCCTAATATCTATTTTTCCAGTGTTGGGTTTAACTTTATGGTAAGATAGCTGTAAAATTATAATAGTAATTTCCATAGTATATTTTTTGCATCATAAATTTGTTTTTATATAAATGCAAACTTACAAAATGTAATTTCACTTTTTTAAACATGTTAATATCTAGCTTATGCTAAGATATTTGATGGGTTACAACTTGAACTTTTTATAATTTTTACATACTTTTTGTAGTCAATATTGCTTTGTTTTTCTTAATTCCCACAAATTAAAAACAATATGTGTGAATCGTAGTATCACTCAATGACAGCAGCAACAACTACAGGGAGTGCAGAATTATTAGGCAAATGAGTATTTTGTCCACATCATCCTCTTCTGTCAGGGTTCCTGGGTCTTCATGCATGTTGTCTTACTCCAAGCTGTGTAGGCTCGAAAGCCTACTACCAATTAAGCATATTAGGTGATGTGCATCTCTGTAATGAGAAGGGGTGTGGTCTAATGACATCAACACCCTATATCAGGTGTGCATAATTATTAGGCAACTTCCTTTCCTTTGGCAAAATGGGTCAAAAGAAGGACTTGACAGGCTCAGAAAAGTCAAAAATAGTGAGCTATCTTGCAGACGGATGCAGCAGTCTCAAAATTGCAAAGCTTCTGAAGCGTGATCATTGAACAATCAAGCGTTTCATTCAAAATAGTCAACAGGGTCGCAAGAAGCGTGTGGAAAAACCAAGGCGCAAAATAACTGCCCATGAACTGAGAAAAGTCAAGCGTGCAGCTGCCAAGATGCCACTTGCCACCAGTTTGGCCATATTTCAGAGCTGCAACATCACTGGAGTGCCCAACAGCACAAGGTGTGCAATACTCAGAGACATGGCCAAGGTAAGAAAGGCTGAAAGACGACCACCACTGAACAAGACACACAAGCTGAAACGTCAAGACTGGGCCAAGAAATATCTCAAGACTGATTTTTCTAAGGTTTTATGGACTGATGAAATGAGAGTGAGTCTTGATGGGCCAGATGGATGGGCCCGTGGCTGGATTGGTAAAGGGCAGAGAGCTCCAGTCCGACTCAGACGCCAGCAAGGTGGAGGTGGAGTACTGGTTTGGGCTGGTATCATCAAAGATGAGCTTGTGGGGCCTTTTCGGGTTGAGGATGGAGTCAAGCTCAACTCCCAGTCCTACTGCCAGTTTCTGGAAGACACCTTCTTCAAGCAGTGGTACAGGAAGAAGTCTGCATCCTTCAAGAAAAACATGATTTTCATGCAGGACAATGCTCCATCACACGCGTCCAAGTACTCCACAGCGTGGCTGGCAAGAAAGGGTATAAAAGAAGAAAAACTAATGACATGGCCACTTTGTTCACCTGATCTGAACCCCATTGAGAACCTGTGGTCCATCATCAAATGTGAGATTTACAAGGAGGGAAAACAGTACACCTCTCTGAACAGTGTCTGGGAGGCTGTGGTTGCTGCTGCACGCAATGTTGATGGTGAACAGATCAAAACACTGACAGAATCCATGGATGGCAGGCTTTTGAGTGTCCTTGCAAAGAAAGGTGGCTATATTGGCAAGGCAAGGCAAGGCAAGTTTATTTGTATAGCACAATTCAACAACAAGGTGATTCAAAGTGCTTTACAGAGACATTAGAAACAAGAACAAATAAAAAGCATGATTTAAAATTGATTAAAACAAGCAAATAAACTAACTAACTAATTAACAAACAAACAAACAAACAACAGTATATAAAATCAAAACAGATAAAATCAGAACAGTAGATAAAATCAGTAGTTAAATGTAAGTTTTGAAATTTAAGCTTAAAGTGTGGATTTGGTGCTTTATTCAAATGCAGCTGAGAACAGGTGAGTCTTCAACCTGGATTTAAATAAACTGAGTGTTTCAGCTGATCTGAGGCTTTCTGGGAGTTTGTTCCAGATATAAGGAGCATAAAAGCTGAATGCAGCTTCTCCGTGTCTGGTTCTGACTCTGGGAACTGATAAAAGACCGGATCCAGATGACCTGAGGGATCTGGATGGTTCATACTGGGTCAGGAGGTCATTGATGTATTTTGGTCCTAAACCATTCAGAGCTTTATAGGCCAGCATCAGAACTTTAAAGTCTATCCTCTGACGGACAGGCAGCCAGTGTAAGGACCTCAGAGCTGGACTGATGTGGTCCACTTTTTTGGTCTTAGTGAGGACTCGAGCAGCAGAGTTCTGAATGAGCTGTAGTTGTCTGACTGATTTTTTAGGTAGACCTGTAAAGATGCTGTTACAGTAATCAAGCCTACTAAAGATGAATGCATGGACTAGTTTTTCCAGGTCCTGTTGAGACATCAGATCTTTTATCCTTGATATATTCTTGAGGTGATAGTAAGCTGACTTTGTTATTGTCTTAATGTGTTTTTCTAAGTTTAGGTCTGCATCCATCACTACACCCAAATTTCTCGCCTGGTTTGTGGTTTTTAGATGTATAGATTGAAGTTCTCTGGTGACCTGTAATCGTTTTTCTTTGGCGCCAAAGACTATTACCTCAGTTTTGTTTTTGTTTAGCTGGAGAAAATTGTGGCACAACCAGTCATTGATTTCCTCAATGCATTTACCAAGAGCCTGTACAGGGCCTCGGTCTCCTGGTGACATTGTGATATATATTTGTGTGTCATCTGCATAGCTGTGATAGTTTATTTTGTTGTTGTTTATAATCTGTGCCAGTGGGAGCATGTAGATGTTAAACAGAAGGGGTCCCAAGATGGAACCTTGGGGAACTCCACATGTGATACTTGTCTGCTCAGATGTGAAGTTACCTATTGATACAAAGTATTTCCTGTTTTCTACGTATGTTTTGAACCAGTTTAGTACAGTTCCTGAAAGACCTGTCCAGTTCTCCAGTCGTTTGAGTAATATGTTGTGGTCAACTGTATCAAATGCTGCACTGAGATCCAGTAAAACTAGGACTGACATTTTTCCACTGTCTGTATTCAGACATATTGAATTATGCCACATTCAGAAGTTTGCAGACGACACAGCCATCATGGGGTGTATCTGGGATGATCAGGAAGAGGAGTACAGAAGTCTGGTGAGGAACTTTGTCGCATGGAGTCACACAAACCACCTGCAACTCAACACCTCAAAGACTAAGGAACTGGTTGTGGACTTCGGGAGGTCTAGAGCAGGTCCACTGCCGGTTCAGATAGAGGGGGAGGAGGTGGAGGTGGTCAACAAGTACAAGTACCTCGGGCTGTGGGTGGACAATAAACTGGACTGGTCATGCAACACAGAGCACCTGTATAAAAAAGCCCAAAGGCGACTGTACTTCCTCAGGAGGCTGAGGTCTTTTAACATCTGCAGGAAGCTCCTGAGGATGTTTTACCAGTCAGTGGTTGCTGGAGTACTTTTCTATGCTGTGGTGTGCTGGGGGAGCAGCACAGCAAAGAAGGACTCATCCAGGCTGGAGAAACTGATCAGGAGGGCTAGCTCTGTGGTCGGCATGAAGCTGGACACTCTGGTGACAGTGGCAGAGAAAAGGACATTAAAGAAACTGATGGACATTATGGACAATGCCAGACATCCTCTGCACACGGCCATAAACAACCAGAAGAGTCTGTTCAGTGACAGGTTGCTTCTCCCAAAGACAAGAACTAACAGACTTAAAAACTCCTTTGTCCCACACGCCATCAGACTGTTTAACTCCTCCCTGGAGGGGAGAGGGAGGGGAAACAGGAGGACAAAGGAGGGGGGAACAACTAAGCTGTAGTGCCTCTTCACCTCACTGTGCAATACCTTTTGTGCAATACTTTTGTAAATAGTCAACGGTGCAATAGACTCAATACTTGAAATGTGCAATTCACTTGTATTTTTATTTTTATTCCTATTTATTCTATTTATCCCCTTCGTATATTTTATTTATATTGTCTCTGTATTTATATATATGTGTGTGTGTATAACTCTGTAACTTCTGTCGGTGCTGTGCTTTTTTGGAAATCGAATTTCCCAGAGGAACCCACCCGAGGGATTAATAAAGTTCTATCTTATCTTATCTTATCTTATCTTATCTTATCTTATATGTCATTAAACACTTTGGTCAGAGCGGTTTCAGTGCTGTGGTTCTGTCTAAAACCTGACTGGAAGGCATCGTAGCAATTATTCTGTTTTAAGAAGTAACTGAGCTGTTGAGAAACTGCTTTTTCAATGATCTTACTTAAAAACGGGAGATTTGAGATCGGCCTGTAGTTGTTCATTTGTGTCTTGTCAAGATTGTCCTTTTTCAGTATAGGTTTGATTACAGCAGTTTTTAGTGATTCTGGAAACACACCTGATAATAAAGAAAAGTTGACGATCTGTAACAGGTCTGACTCTAAAGTCTTTGAGACCTTTATGAAAAAACTTGTTGGCAGGACATCTAAACAGCAGGAGGAGGAGTTCAGTTGACCTAAGATGTCCTCCAGGTCTTTGCTGTTAATAGGTTGAAACTGTTTCATGGTGTTTAAACAGTTTTTTGGTGGACACAGTACATATCCTGGATCTGCTGTTGATGTACCAATTGCTTGTCTAATTTTTTGGATTTTTTCAGTGAAGAATTTGGCAAAGTCATTGCAGGCCATGGTCGAATGAAGTTCAGCTGCCACTGACACAGGGGGGTTTGTTAGCCTGTCAACTGTAGAAAATAAGACCCGAGCATTATGGCTGTTTTTAGTGAGGATGTCAGAGAAGTAGGACCTCCTTGCATTCCTCAGTTGTAAATTATAATTGTGAAGTTTCTCTTTATAAATGTCATAATGAACCTGGAGGTTTGTTTTTCTCCATCTGCGCTCAGCTTTCCTACACTCTCTTTTTTCATTTTTCACCAGTGTGGAGTTTCTCCATGGAGACTTTTTCCTTCCAGAGATAACCTTCACCTTAATGGGAGCAATAGTGTCCATTACATTTAACATGTTAGCATTGAAGCTATTGACGAGCTCATTGACTGACCCTCTGGACAGGTCAGGTGTTAATGGGAAGACCTGGTTAAAGATCTCACTACTGTGTTCAGTTATACACCGTTTTGTGATCACTGTTGTTGATATATTTGTGTGGGCTGAGATTTTACTTTCAAAGAAAACACAGTAATGATCAGACAGGCCCACATCAGACACAGTAACCTTTGAAATGCTCAGGCCTTTGGAGATCAGTAGGTCAAGAGTGTGTCCTCTATTATGTGTGGCCTCTGTTACATGCTGAGTCAGCCCAAAGTTGCCCAGAGTGTTACTCAGGTCTTTAGTCCCTTTGTCCTGAGGGTTGTCCACATGAATGTTAAAATGTGGACATCGCTGATTTGTTTTTGTTTTGTTTTTGAATGTCAGAAATGTATATTTGTGAATGTGGAGATGTTATATTGGTTTCACTGGTGAAAATAAATAATTGAAATGGGTATATATTTGTTTTTTGTTAAGTTGCCTAATAATTATGCACAGTAATAGTCACCTCCACACACAGATATCCCCCTAAAATAGCTAAAACTAAAAACAAACTTAAAAGTACTTCCAAAAACATTCAGCTTTGCTATTAATGAGTTTTTTGGGTTCATTGAGAACATGGTTGTTGTTCAATAATAAAATTATTCCTCAAAAATACAACTTGCTTAATAATTCTGCACTCCCTGTAAACTGATGAGCCAGTTCAACAGTTTTTAATCTGCTTGTGGAAAGTTCTTTTACTATTTTTTTTTTTTTTTTTTTTACATTCGTTATTATATTACTTTTATGCTTAAATTTTCAGGACCACAGAGCTGCAACTACCATTGATAAAAACAATACACATGGAGTGCTCAACTCCATGGGTCAAAATAAAAAAGACTTTCATATTAAAAATTATTTCTCTTACCATATATTTACCAGCCTCTGATCTTTAAAAGCAAACTCTTTGTGACTCGATAAAAAAAAATAAAAAAAAATAATGGTAAAAATCCTTATAATACCATCAATCATGGAAAAAAACTTCTCAAGGGCCTAAAACAAGCCCATGTCTTGAAATAAAATGTTCTGGTTCAAAGTCTAAAAGTACACAATAGTCCTAAGTGATTAATGCCTGTCAGTGAATTATTCTATAAGAATGATTTATTTTTGAACAGTTATTAATTGTCTTCTTGGGTCGTTTCTGTGCAGCATATTTAAGTAAATAACATACCCAACTGAAATGTGGGACATTTTCTACACTGTGCTTATTATTATTTGGAAGTTGTTGCATTTCTTTTAAACAAAATGCCGGCTTTTACAAATCCATGATTCTTTTTGCATACTCCAGAACTCCAATTAATCAATTTTGTCAGAAGAAAAGGTCAAGTTTGCATATTTGTCATTCTTAAGAAGCCATGCATACTGTTCCCCTCCCGCAAACTGTGTATTGGTAGAGAAAGCCTGCTGCTCTGGAACAAATCAAACCCATTACTTTGGAGCACTCCTCTTACTGATGACTACAAAGATTGGACTGAGCGACTGTGTCTGACTGTTTGACAGAAATGTCAGACCAAGGCAGACTGCTGCACAAATGGTACAGCGACTTTGACAATATCCTTCTTCTACCTAGATTTGCATATCCTGGATTAGATACAAAAAGGCTATTTTATTTCCAGATTGATAGCTAACTGGCACTTCACCAGTAAGAAATCTGTGCAAAAACTACCAACAATTTCCTCATAAAACTGTTGCCCAGAATGCAGAATAGTAGTTCAAAAAGACTGCTGTGTGTTATCACTGATCTAATTGAAGCGATAACAGCTTCATCAACACAGCCGTAGGGTGTGGAGAAATGAAGAGTATGAATGTGGTTATCTATTATGACACTAATTATAGTTATATGCCTTAGGCTCAGCAACTGTCCCTACACTATCTGTAATCTATTCCAGAACTTGAGTGCTTTACTAGGTTAAAACGGGGATGGAATATACAGCATATTAAATATAGCTGATGCTGTATTATCTAGTGGAATTATCTTCAAACAAAAACAACCAAATTAACTTTGAAATGAAAGAAAATGTTTGATTGGAACTATTATTTTGTTGCATGTGCATGAATCTGTGTGTTTCGCCATGCATGACTGTATGTGCACAGATGTGTGAGCATGATAATAGCATGGCAGCTGCTGGCAGAGAGCCTAACTTGAGGCAAGTGAAGAGGTCTTAAATAAAGCAGTAGTTTTCTGAGTAGCTGCACTCCTCTCTGTACACTTTCCCCTTCTCTGAAAGGCTGCAATTACCGTGTCAGCTGCAATACTGCTAACATGAAGAAAATAGCTCAAGCTAATTATTCTCTTTCTAGCTCAGTCAGTAAGAAGGAGGAGGACTGGGAAAAAGAAACTGTGAAATGGACAAATCTGTGGTAATGACTAAAACTAACGACAGATTAAATATGCAATGTTGGTCCCCGTATGTTATCGTTCTGCCAGATCTGTCAAAATATTATTATATTAAAGAGAGACACTGATTGGGGAAAGACTGGCTGCATCATATCTCACCACGTGGGGGACTCGGTGAAGCCCACAAATTTTTTGCAGACCTCATGGAGACTATTTAGCCTTGTTTTAAGTTTTTTGATATTTATTTTTCTGTTTATTTAGACCACAAAAAAAAAGGCTTTTCATACATGTACGGCTGTGCTCTCTTCTGTCAGCTAATCAAACAATGTAGGAAGAAAAGTATTACTTTCGTCACTCAAAGAGTGACAGTAAAAAAATAAAAAAAAAATCTGCTTGAAAATGATTATAACTTCTGCATATATTTGCCTTTTTTTTTTAGGACATTATATATTGCCATTACCATTAAATCATATTCATGACTCTCAGTACTGAACTTTGAAGAAGTCAGCTGCAGTTGATGAGTTTTAATATTGGGATTTTCAATCATTTTCAGTTGATGAGCTTTAATATTAGGATTTTCAATCATTTTCAATTCTTATTATTATATTTTTTCCCGTAAATGTACATAATATTTGATAAATGATCTTTTATTTTTGCCTCAGTGCAACTTATATCTAATCGAAAGCTTTCTTTGTTGTGATCTCTTGATGGAAATGCTGTTTTTAGTGGAATGGCACTACGCATTTGAAGTGTAAATGCTCTATTTATAAGTTTAAAAAGTAGCTTGGCAGAGTGGGCCTGTCACTTTTTTTCCCTTTGCTTTTGTGGATGCTACTTCTGTTTACTTCTATGCTCATGAAAAAGAGAAAAAAAACATATAGGTGATATTCCTCACGCTGCTGCATAGATTTGTTTTTTTATACTTTCCATTGAAAAGATGAAGTGAACAGTTTATTGAAAGTTTCCTTTCATTCCTTTGAGTTATACCTCCTAAAGATTTCATGGCGTAACATTATCTCATCAAAATCACTGCGGAATCAAAGGTCAGTCAGGTATCCTTCCACCGCTTGCAATTTGTGGTCCCCTGCTGTGAGGCGCATTTAAAACTTTTTGTGGTCTGATGCTGATACTTGCAAGCGCTTTTGTTTTTCTCATGTATAAAACATTTGCCTAATGAGACAGTACTTCAAAAAACCTACATCATTGTGACATCACTCTTAAACCATTTCTTTTTTCTGTATCTCAATAATGGCTTTATAAAAGAAGGCAATCATTTAAAGTTAGATTTAGTTAAAACGGAAGCTAGACAGTCACAAACAACTGCTACAGCTATAACGGTCTTTTCCTCAAATGTGTTTTTGTTATTTCAATTTAGAAATTCACTTCCTATTACAGTTTTTCTCAGTTGCTTTGGTGCATTTCTCACAACAGAATTAAACTTTGCACAACAGTTAGTTCAACCTCCACAACATGTAGTCGTTTTGGCACAACCTTGTGGCGGTTTCATGTTCATTGCGTCCAAAGGCAAATGCCTTTGGACATGAAGCAGTTGAGTAAGTACAAATATCTAAAGAATGGTCACTTTTGACTTGCTATTCATCACTATCTCCTTTCTTTTATCATGAATGTCACAATTATTTATACTTGTACCGGCTGAATAGTCATTGTCCTCACAACTAATAGTCTTCATTTCATTGCTTGTGTCAGTGCACTCAAAATTGTTGAACATCTTGTCAAACACTTTGTACACCCATTTTGAAAACCCTATTTTTAAGGAGTTTCCATGAAACCCCTGCACACGTTTGTATATCTTGACGAAGCGGGATTCAATCTTGCAAAAGGCGTGAACGAAATCACATTGGAGAAATAGCCACCATTGATGTCCCAGGCCAACGAGGAGGAAATATTACAATGTGTGCAGCAATCTCAGAAAATGGCGTTCACACCCATATTCCTCGTATTGGTGCATACAATACACAACACCGGTTGGCTTTTCTGGACGCTCTTTATAGGGACCTAATCCCACAAAATGAAAGGGATGATCCTGGTGACAATCGGACAATGTATGTAGTGGTTTGGGATAATGTTAGCTTCCATCACTCTGCTGTAGTCGGGCAGTGGTTTGCAGCACACGACAGGATACTTATGGAGTTTCTTCCTCCTTACACTCCATTCCTAAATCCAATTGAGGAGTTTTTCTCTTCCTGGAGGTGGAAGGTATATGACAGGCATCCACATACCCAAATGACCCTGCTAGCAGCTATGGATGCAGCTTGTGATGACATCACAGCAGAGTCCTGCAGAGAGTGGAGTTGACACTCCAGAAGATACTTTCCCCGATGCATCGATAGAGCTGACATTCGCTGTGATGTTGATGCAAATATGTGGGCAGACAGACGGGAGCGTCTAGATATCAATGATTGATATGCAGCAGTGTCTGTTTTTCAGTTTTGTTTTTTTGTTTCATAACCACTGGAGTGAGGTTTACTGTCTAAGTGAGTTTATGTTTGCTGTAAAATGTTTGATTTACTGTATTTCCCCAGTTTGCACAATGCTGTGAACAGTTTCAATTAAATATTATCAAGAGTGCATATGGAGTGTCTTGATTTTCCTTTACAATTTATGGTTTTCAACATGCCATGCATGCTGTCCAGACTTGACATGTCATTGGGAAGCACCTACAAAGAAATCCGTCACAATGAGAACATGTTCAAACCATTTGATTTTGTGACCAAAGGTGCTGGTGTAATGACTTGTAATTGTGACAGCCCTGACACTTTGATTGATATAAGTACTTGCTTTTGATGAATGTATTATCTGTTTTGATTAAGGGACTTGCTTTTGAAGCTTTGACTACTTATTTTGAACAACTGACTTTTCTTTTTGATGAAGTGACTCACTTTTGCAAGTTATCCACCATGTTTTGCAGTTTGCACTAATTGTTTTGAGAAGAGCCTTAGTAGTGGTGCAGAGATCAATTCTGTTGTGAGAAATGCACCAAAGCAACTGAGAAAAACTGTATTATTATACTGTGCTACTATGATTATGCTACGGCCTATCCCTGTAACTGTCAAATAATGAATGTATAGTCAGGCAGAAGGCTGCAGCACTTAAATGTTAGTGAATATGCTTTTCACAATGATTGTGCAAGTGTTAGAAGTGCTTGGACTACACACAAGCTTGCACCTGTCCAGGATTGACTGCAGACTTTGCCTTGTCATTGTTTATCTCACTCAAAACATTGATTTAACTGAATAGGAGAGGTCTCTCTAATCCCTCGGGTTATTAGAATTTTGCTTTTAAAAAAAAGAAGCAGGAAGATGGACAGGTATCTTAAAGGGACATGAAATTCTCAGAGAATCCATCAGCTCACTGTAGCAGTGCTGATGTACAGGTATCAGCAGCTGGTGTGGTTCCCCCCATGCCCAGACTGGGCAGAGTTTTATGGCCTCACCTTCCACATTGCACAGAATGTATATAACTTAACTTTATTAAAGTTGGTGAGATTATAAGATTGACCTAAACCCAGTCTTTATATCCAGGATATGTTTTTCTTTTTTCTCCTGAACTATAATTTTACACTCCATTATTTAAAAACAGTGCCTTTTCCTAAAAGTTTTGTTTACAGGGGATGTGCTTGGAAATACATCACTGGTACTTTCTGGCCTTGTGGAAAATGTACATGAACCTGTTGATGTCAGCAAGTCTCTTATAGAATAGTTTATTGGGACAGTAGCATTACAAATTATGTTTAGCAAGCCAAAGCAAAAAAAGTGCTGCTCTAAAGAGAAACAGGAGAAGAAAGCAGGATGAATATACATCCAGGACATGAGTAGTGTTGTCAGTGATTCAGCTGAATGCAAGGCCCGTAATCTGGGTCTCATGGGTGAATGGACTGAACAATTATTACCATATATTTGTTGAAAATATTCACTCATACTATAATATGTGTGTGCATGATCTATCTAGATGCTGGTCCATTGGGAATAATTGTTCAGTTGTATAAATAATTGTGCTTATTTGGTATGATGACCTCATCCAGACAGCTCTGTGAGGACCTGTGGTTAAAGGGCTTCTCTGTCTTTTTTTATTTTTCTCTCCATTAAAGTAATTATTTAAACATTTAACTATATCTATATAACTTGTAGGTTAGAGACCCAAATTGACAAATAGAAAGTGATGGCTTTGTAGTCGAAAGAAACTAGATTGTGTCTCGTTTACTGCAGGGAGCGTATGATTGATCGTTTCATGTGGCGGTTATTTCTACAGAACTTAAAATGCGTTAATATTATGACAATAATAACAATAATTAACCATTATTTTTGTTGTTTTAACATAAAAATGATTGTTCCCTGCATGTGTTAAATGACTGTGAACTAACTGTGGATAGAAAAAAAAAGAGGTTCAAAAGGAAATAAGCTCCCAGGGAAACTGACAGTCAATTCAAGGTTGTAAATAACTAATTAAAAAAAAAAAAACATATTGTGAGCTGTGTTTTTCTTGTTTCATGTGACAAATAAAACACACACAATAGAAAACCCTCTCTATTACAATAACTGGAAACTCATTATGGATTCAACATCACACAACGTACATATAGCACCAAATTATTTTAGAAGCCCGTTTTTAAGAAAGAAAAGATCAGTGGTTTAAAAATGGCAATAACTTGTAAACTTGTCCCTTATCTAAAATCAGTTCCAGTATGTTTTTGCTAGTGTGATGGAGGACAACGATGATCTCTATCTTCATTTCACAAAAGTATCATTTTTAATAAAGATGAAGTTAGCTCACATATTATAACAGTAGAGAAATGTGAGCTGAAATACTTTAAAAGAAGTATTTCAGCTCACAGGTGAAATAATAGCAGTGGCTGCTATAGTCAGCTACACAGAGGTCATAAGTGCCAGACTCTAAAAAGGCATGTCTGACAGAAGGGTGCACCCTCATCCCCATTTAGTCCCTATGATGGATGGGTCATTTTATACACCATTAATCCATTTGTTTGTCAATTACTAATGGAAATTCTGAGGTTGAGGATGGGGTGGTGTTCAGGTTTCAGGAGCTGGCAAGTCACTGAATGCCACCTTGCATCACTGCTGCCTGTAATTACAGAACCTGTCTGAAATGTAATGAAAACACTTATCCACACAGAGGTGTAGTGGGTGATACTTGTTATGATGTTTACTGTGATTATGATTATTATCAACACTGTCATTTCCATTTGGAATTCATTTTGTATTTGTGCTCTGAACATGACTGGTTGAATGCAGCACCTTGCTTTCTTGGCTAATAAGCTAGACAAGTGACTTGCTGTTGAATAGCTGAGTTAAGAAATTATATTCAGTCTCTAGTGAACGGTGGAAGACAGAGACGATTTTTATCCCTGACACCTTTTTAAACTTAAAGATTTAAACTTAAATCCTTTTCTCACCTTCAGTGAGAAAAAGAATGTGCAGGAATTATGTGAAAATATGCAGATATTCAGTGTGCAATGAACTATTCAGACATTCTTCAATGCCTTTCACCTGAAGACATACGACTAGAGGATCACATTAAAAGTGTCTTCCTTTCTATCAAATTATCATTATATGAAATGATCAGGTACACATTAATGAACAACAGCATTTTTCTTAATGGTTTCATAGGATACATATGGGGTAATTCTACTCTATGCCAATATTTCAGTAAAGGGGAAATACGACGTGGTATAAAGAGGGGAAAGGGGTTTATGAGGATCTGCTGTCAGTCCCTGGAAATTACCCCAGCTTGTGAAGTCTCCCCATTTCCTCCTCTCATCTCTGAACGATGGGCGGATGTGTCTTTAACAGCTGGGGTTACCGACACACGGGCTCTCTGGGCTGATGAGCTGCTCTGTATTTGCTCTGCTCATTCTCCTGAGCACCGTGGCCATCCAGATTAGAGCCTATGGCCCATTAGGCAGCCAGGGAGGTGGGCAACCTCGATGGTGTAGCACAAGTGTGTGTAAGTGTGTGCATGCCTGTGTGTAGTAAGATAGGCACTTCAAGTAACTGTTAAAACGATTGTCTTTTTGGCTCTTCTGCTTCATTCTTTTTTGATGACCACATACCCAACAGCCAATGAAAACACAAAACCTTTAAAAATATGCTTAAAATATACACAAAAATACATATAGCCAAATAACCTGTCCACATATTTAGTTTAATTTAAATGAAATTCTGGTTATGCAATAACACACTGTTCCATTGGCCCTGTGATTGATTGATTGATTGATAGATAGATAGATAGATAGATAGATAGATAGATAGATAGATAGATAGATAGATAGATAGATAGATAGATAGATAGATAGATAGATAGATAGATAGATAGATAGATAGATAGATAGATAGATAGATAGATAGATAGATAGATAGATAGATAGATAGATAGATACCCATCCCTTGCCTCTTTTCAGATCACTCTCTGATATGTTTTTTTTCCAAAATGGGCAATTGTTTTCAAGAAAATGCATTAACAAACATTTTGCACTAAAAGTGCAGTACAACAGCAGAACAAAGCTAGTAACTAGCACTTATCTGCTAAAGTGTCAGAAATTTTCCCCAGGAAACGCTGAAGATGGAAAACAAGAACAGAGAGAGTAAATACCGGATATTTATCAGGTGGCTGCAAACCAATCATGAGATTGCTGAGTGAGTGGTAATAAGCTATTTCATGCTAAAATGTTTGCCATATCAAAGGTGTTGCTATGTCGGTTTTTGCTTTTACGGTTTGTTTCCATAACCAGATAGTTAATACTAGTGATGAATCTTTTCCTTCTTCAAAATGTCCTTGCAGAAACAAAATTTGAACTCCTTGCTTTGCCCAGCAGGCAAGAGGTTCACTGACATGTTGCAGCTGAACTTGATTGTGAAAAATAAATTGGAAGACAACACAGACTGTAAATTGTTGGAGGCAATTTAGAATCTGGGTGTAATCACAGTTTGGTTTTGAGCAATTGTTTTTCTTCTGTCACTATTTTGTGCAACGCTATTTGAAAATATTCAATGTCAGCCTTGCCCTGGGCAACAAAATGAAGCTTCACATATTATCGAGTGTTCCCTCAGTGCCAATGCAATAATAAAGAATAGGAAAATGGGCTTACCGTTGCAGGGTAAATCCTTTGAGCCTCATAAATTTATTGAGGATGAGAAGCAAATTTGCTCATACCATGGGAAAAAATGCACCCAAAAGTCATTACAACATTGCTGAGTGAACTCGGTATAAATCACATATCTAATCAACAAACTGACTAGATGGTGTATTGTGTCTCTAACTGTTACATCAGAACAGTGGGTAATTAAGACAGAGATTTGGGGGGTTAAGCCTTATTGTCCCAACCCAGAACAACAGTTTTTAACTGGTCCTTGGACTCCACAGAGTCAAAGCTTTCAGTAGGATGACCTTGACTAGATTACTGTCTTTATTTAGTTTGAAATGGATGATAAACATCTTGTCTAGCATTTATTTATTGTTTATTTATTGAACTACAGCACTGAATTGGGTCAAACTTTAAAAAAATGTCTTTGTAAATTCAATTTGCTAGAACCAATAGACTTCTGAAGTCTTTTTAGATCACAAGGATGCTTAAGATATGTTAGATATATAATATGGTAAGTCTGGAATAAAATAGCAAGTATTTTCTTATTATTAAATATTACTGCAAATTATATTAAAAAAGAAATTACTCATTTTTTCTAGTAAATCTGTAGGAGGACATTTTTGTAAACTTCCAGCTTTAATTTTTTAAATTCCGATTTATATAAGATTATTCCCCTCCCCCAACAGCATGATTTTTTTTTAACCAAGAATGACCTTAATAAGTATAAATATAATTTTAGTATGAAAAATAAAAAGCACAAGGCATTGAAAGCCTAAGGTTTGAGTTAAATCCAGAACCAAAATATGCTAATAATTGCGCTTGGAGACACTTAAAAGAAGTGGAGGCCTAACTATTAGCCTAAAAATCCATCATCAGTATTATATGAATCATGAGATGAAAACACACTTACCTAGCATGTTTTGGTTCATGCAACTGGTCTGTTGGGTTATTGTCTGCCCACAAACACTTATCTTGTGCTTTTGGAAATCTGTTTTTTCCTATTTCTGTTGTTTGTCCTATTTCTGTTTTCTTTCTCCTATTGCCGCTGTGTTTTGTTTGCTTTTGCAGCCTTTTTCTTATTGCTGGTGTTTTCTTAAGTTGCAGTCCATTTGGCCTCTCAGGGCTGCCATAGATTGGGGACCTTTTGTGAGCCATAGAGAAGTGGTGGCTCTAACAGAAGTTCAGAGTTTGTTTGGTTTTTTCTTTCTTTTTGGGGGGTGGGGGGGTGCATTCGTTTTGTAAATTTTTTTTCGGTTGTTTGTTGTTTGCTTGTTTTTTAAAATAAAATGTTCTTAAACAAAGTGAGGTAGATTGTTGCTCTTAACTGTACACAATGGATTTGAAATGGAACTTTCCTTGTAGGATAGGTTTTAAATAGTTTGGAATAAGTCCACAGAGTAGTTTGGTATAGCCTGGCACTTCATTGTGAACACAATAGAGTGGACATTAATGTTATAAAGTCTCATTGTCTCTGTCAGTTGTGCTGATGTGGTCTCGTTCCAAGTCCATGCTCGTGATGAGTACAGATGGACATAGCTTGTTCTCTCCAGACAGGGGGAATCATAGCTCACAGTTAGGCCCCCAATACACTACAGTCACACCTCATTGACCATTATTACAGCAAAGGAAACCAAATCATTGTGAGGGGTGGGGGCAAGGGGTGGCAGTAGAGGATCTTTTCTGAACAGTTTCCCCCTTTCATCATTCTGTGTTATCCCTAGTTTAGCTCTGTTTGGGAATAAGAGGTAAGTGAAGTCATTAGCAATATTTTTTCTCATTTTCTATTCAAGCAGTGTTAGTAGTAACAACATAAGGAGAGCAGCAGTTGTAAATAGTTTAGTAGCTCAGGTTACTTTTAAAAAAGAATTTGATGTACATGATATTTCCACATCACAAGCTAAAAATACCCCCCCCCCCCCCCCAAAAAAAAAAAAAAAAAAAAACAGAAAAAAAAGAAAGGAAAAGCAAAACCAAACAAACAAACAAAATATTTCAGGAAAATGTTAAGCAATTTATAAAATGCTCTTGGGATTAAATGTTGTTGAATATTTGATTTAACCTTCTAAGACCCTAACTCCTTCGTGGCATGCATTTTTAAATTGTCTTTGCTATTTGGGCTGATTGGGACCTGGTGAATGTGAAAACAAAGAATTACCTGATTTTTATTTTTATTTTTTTTTTACCTGATTTTTGATTCTGAGAAAAAATGAGATCCACATAAGAGGACATTCATTTTAAATTTTGATAGAACAGTGGCAATATAATGTCCTCATAAGTGGATATCAGGCCCTTGTAAAGCAAAATTTAGTATTTTGGTCTAGACAACCCAAAATGTGATGTCCGAATATGTGGACACCAGGTCCTAGGAGGTTAAATGGCTGGTTTTAGTGTGGTGGAATATTTGTTTCTGTGTTCCAATTATTAACAGTCATACATTACATATACTGATACCTCCAATCTACAATTTCTATGGCTATGATTTTTTTCCCCCCACAACATGAGTCCATCATTTTATAGTTGCAATACATCTGCAATATGGCATTAATTGCTTGATCCATTCCTGGAAAGGCTACAGTACACAAAAAGGCTACAGTGGTCAATATATTCTACTCTACAGCCCTCCGTCCTTAAATCTGTTTGCATGTTGCATTGCACAAAGTCAGTAGTCAGTTGGCAGCTTCTCTATGTTGTTTAATGATTGGCTGGGAGCTAAGTGGTGGTGACGGATTGTGATGTTGATGTATTTACCTCCTCTGTGCTGACAGGAAGCTGTTCTCGTGTCCTGATTGACTGGGTCTCATCACAGCAGCCAGCATTCCTTTGTTTAACCGGGTCAGGTTGGGGAGGGTTTGCTTACTCACTCGATGAGACGTCCATGAAGATGCGAGGAAGACCTTCCCTAATCTTGGCTGACATTGGCGGCTTGGCAAGCACAGCAGCTCACTGTTTCACTTGAAATGGATAAAACTTAACTTCCTGTGGGATAAAGAGTGCTGTAGTGACATACTGAACACAGGCTGACACTGCATGCTGCTAGGATGAAAGCTACCATCTCTATATTTTTTCTTGCACATTCCTTGATTTAATGGAATTTGAACAGAAGACCTACTGAAAAAACTATATTTCACTTATACTAAAAGTCTTAAAAGTTTGCAGTAGACTATAGAGATTTTTATTGTTGTTGTTACTATTATTTTTATGGATAAATGTGTTTCTTTATAAAATAGTGTCAAATTCATTATATAAAACAAAGACAAAGGATGTAAGAGCAAAATACACCAGTCAGCTGAATATGAATATCAGAGAACAGATACACTGACATTTAATTATAAAAATCAAAGCAAAGCTGAATTAATTTATTCACTTTTATGGGATTTAACTCGTTGTTTTATTGTCCATTCAAAGTGTTTCCCACAAGTTGTACATGTTCAAGGACTTTTAGAGCCGTGGTAACCTTATATTACATAATAACTGATACTCATATAATTGACCCAGGTGTCAGCTGTTAGGTCAAAAATCACATCATGCAGGTTCAAAAGTATAGTTTAGTAATTTCAAGTTCTATAATTCTAATAATTTTGGGAAGCCCGCACTGAAACGAGTCGACACACAAGCGCGCGCACACACACGCCATTGCCTTGCCAGCTAACCCCCTCTAGTGCCGAGCATCCTGCACAGATGCGCTCAGTCTCCTTGTAGCCCCCGCTTCAGCTGCTCTACCGCTGCATCCAAATCATTTCTCTATTCAACGTTCCCATCTTGCTGCTGCAGCGGATCGAGTTGGAGCTGGCAACCCTCGGCACACTGCCGTACCAAAAGCAGGAGTGAAAGTCTGTCACGACTCCGTGCGCTACAGAAAGGCACCACATTGCGTTTTAATCTGTACTTGAGATTTTTTTGTTAATATAAATGCATCAACCGCGAATGAAGCGCATGGGAAATCTCCAAAGTAGTTAGGTGGGAAGTGTTTCTCACCTTGTGTGAAAATTTGATTTCACTTTAGATATTTTGCTGAGTTTATTCAAAACCTCTCCGTTCCGCGCCATAGCTGCTACTGCCACAAGGTAAAGAATGGACCATCTCCGGCTGTGTCACCCGGCAGCTCTCTACCATCGGGATCAAATGTAAAGACCAGGAGCAGCGGATCGGTGTTTCTGGACCTTCCAGTGACGTGTTTTTATCTGGCTACAGCTACCTCTCGGCTAAAAATATCCAGACATAGCCGGTGATAGATGTTGCAGACATGAGTTTTGGAAACAGATTTTTCTTCGTTTCACTCTTTCTTGGAACTGCCCTCACTCGTTTCTGTAACTGCAACCAAGGTAAGACACATCCACAGGGCGATGCGCTTCGCTCCTAACATTCCCGACTTTGTGTCGCGTAAATTCCAACAGTTGTATCATCTTTCAGTTCTTTCCCAATGGTTTTAAAAATTTTCACCACACTTACTGTCTTCGGACGCATATTGCCGTTACACTACTGTAGGGCAGCAAATTAGCCCGATGGGACAATCGAGTTCAGCCACTAGACAGGTATCCTTAGTTCGAGCAAATCATAACTCATAAGTCCCGCAAAAAGCCATTCGTGTGAGTTAAGAATGAGAAGTTTCATAGCGATATTACTTTAAAAAAGACACCGGAAACGGCGAAAAGAAAGGAATAAAGGGGGGGGGGGGGAGAAAAAAAGAAACTTAGATATCTAATATAAAATGCACATTCTACGTTTGTTTTCACGGATTACGCATTTCTATCTTTATTATTTTTCAGTTCTTCTACACAGACAAGAGCTGTGGCATAATCCAGATTGTGACTTTAAGTTTATTATGTTGCTGTTAGAGTTCGAAGGATTTCCTGGGTTGAGCTTTTTTCTGAACCTGACAAAATTTTAAAAATGATAAAATTCCGCTGCTGAAATGACATGTCGGTCTGCTGTAATTACACATTATACATTACACGTACACGTGCAAACACACCGGCACAGACACAGCGGCAGAAGGATTTAATCATTAGGTGGGAGAACGTGTGTGCGTCTGGTAGAGTATGTGCATGTCAGTTTTTGCGCGGCGAGTGTTGCAGTAGATTTTAGAAACGTTTCGAGTCTGAGCTGTCAAAGAGTGCATATGTAAATGCACTTGGATATAGATGTAGTGCTGAATGTAAGCGCGTGTGTATGTAAGAGAAATTGCGTCAGGCAAACACACCTGCATGCATGCTTCTTTTGCTCTTGCATAAGTTTTCTGCCCACCTGTCTTTCTTTGTGATAAGTGACCACACTCACACAGATGCTTGTGTTAGAGTGTGGTCAAATGCTTGTGTGTCTGTGTGCGTGCGTTCCTCGATGGCTCCACGTGCACCTGCACACACAACTACTGCATCCGTGAGGTTTAAAATAGTCTTATTGATTGGGCACGAAATACAGCGGGATCTGCCCCCCAGGTTATATTTTATTGTTCTCTCTGTTCAATAAGAGCGATGCTACTCCCTGTTCTCCTAGACAGCTGCTACATAACAGCCTCGCTGTGTGTTTTTCTCTGCCACAGATTGAATGATTGAACTGATGTCTGCCTTCCACTGTACTTTAGTCTCTCATATTGACTGGTCTGGGACCTCGGTGGCACAATTGCAGTCGTTGTCTGCCACAGAGCGGTGCAGCTCAGCATGGGAAAACTGAAACTCTGATGACAAAGAAAAGTGTCTCGTAAGACGCCAAAGGGTTTCTCAAATAATTGCTTCTGTATTTGTCAAATTAAGACTACCTATGGTGTCTCTGTGATTTCACCTGCTTTTGGATGATAGAGTGTGGGCTATGCGTTCTTTCTGAACAGAGTATGAATCAATGTGGTAACCATTACTGGATAAGCAACTTTCACATTCAGTTCTAAAATCTAGTCACTGCATAACAACGAAGGAAAAAAATGAACAAATTTTTTGTTATTTGTTTTTTCCTTTCTGTTGGCAGGAGACAAAATCCAACCGAATTACATGGGGGGGTTAGTGTAGATCGTGCTTTTGAACACCAACAAACAGAACTACAAAGATTTGGAATTTCATAGAAAAAAATGGTCAGACTTCATCTGTTAGAAAAACGATAAAAAACAGCCACTTTTTGCTCTGCCTCTGTTCACAGCAACCTATCGTATTCCTTACATGAATCCAACTAGGACTGCAGAGAGTTACTAACAAATCCCTACTCACTCACTGCCAAGTAGCACTTTTTCCCCATCAATAAATCTCTGCCCATAATACTATTTTTGGTTTTTCTCCCACCGTTCCCTGCCTTGTCAGTTCATCAGAAGAAATATTTATTATACTGAACTTTTACGAATCTTATTTACTAACCACTTTCTTGAGCTCTTGTAACATTTTGCTTTAGCCGAAAATCAGTTTATACTAGCTAAATTAGATGACGATGTCTTTGTTCCACATTTGTGAAATTGTTCAGATTGTTTTTGGTTCTTTCCAAAAAATCTCAGGCATGAAAATCAGGAAAGCAATCCTTTCTTGTAATATGAAAGGACCACATGCAAATGTCTTTTTAAGCTGGTTAAATGCATCTCACACAAACACAAAGTGCTCAGCAAAGCATGGTGTAAAACTCTTGGCTTAGACTCTAATGGTTATTCATTGCAATACTCAAAAAGATCTAGCAAAAAAAACAAAAACAAACTTGAAAATTATGATTCAAGTTTTTGCATTGATTTGTGGTGATGTCTGATTAAAGCTTTTGCTCTCAATGCTGCTTCCTGCGGAGCACCTTTATCACCATTATCAGAATAAGGAGATATTTATCAGCAGTGTTTTGTCAAGAAAATCAATCAGCCAGCACCCAAAAAAACATAACTCTGCACCTTTAACTAACAGGCTGGTGTGTGTGTTTTTGCACATATGATAAGCAGGGGCAATATTGTGTATTTTGATATTAGTTTCAGTATATGCAGTCTTCATCAATCAGTCAAAATATAATGACCGTTAGAGAGATTTCCCAGGATTTTTCTTAATTTATCGTGAATATACAGGTACCATCATTGTTAAGTGGAACACAATTGCTACTATGTATAATAAAAGGTCTTTCCACAAATTTCTCCTCCCTAGACTGAAATGGCTCCAGGCTGGAGACTGTTAATTTTCCCAGGGCTTGACCTCTTCAAAAGCATTCCTGTATTCACATAATTATCATTGACATGCACGGAATGACACATTTTTGTCCACCTGGTGAACAAGATTCATTTCATACCCCTGATGAAAATGACTTTTCAAAGTCACGAATGAGCAAGAAAAAAACACCTCAGTCCAAAATATTTTAAGCAGTGTTGCTTCTCAGACTGTTGTGGCCATTAGGCCTTCCCTGTACAGAATGAATGAACAACTGTTTTCTGGGTTCTGCTGCAGGAACAAAGTAGGCGCTTTTCTTTAAAAGCTGCAAACGCAATCATGCTAGGTTGGACCTAATATGCATATCATATAATATCATTTTAACACAGCATAAGATTGTGTGCAGCCACATTGATGAATAGGTGTGCACAAGATGATGACCGTGAGCGCTTCTCATGCATCTTTGTCAGTGGCTCAGCTCACCAGAGAATGCAAACAGCAGTAAGATGTACATAAGATTTTATCCAGCCTATATCATTTGTAATTTCACAGTTAGATTTAGACACTTCAATTCCCAATCAGACGAGAGATCTCTGTCAAGTGCAGCAGGTTACAGCTCTCTTAGACACTGCAGCGCGAAACAGCAAAGACATACAAGACAGACTCAAACGTGTAAATGGAATACATTGAAAAGTATGTTTTTGTCCCTTTGGTTGTTTTTTTTTATTCTTTCAAATGACAATTGCAAAATAGCTCTGCTCTCTTTGGCACTTTTGTGGGTGTATCTGAATGTAGCCGTGAATGCCATGCTAAAATTACCTATGTCTCAGTGAAGGGAATTTTATCACTTTATAGCAAATTGATGAAGTCAGCAAGATTAAATATTCCATGTATGAAAATGGCTTATTTCTAGAATCAGTCATTTTGTATTTCCAGAACGTGATGCTGAAACCTGAAGCCCATATTGTGGAAGGTTGTTAAGAAATGTAGATGAAAGCTTGTTTTATGTCATCTACACAGTGTTGAACACTGTTAAAAACAGTGTTTTTTAACAGTGTTAAAAACACAGACTTTTTGAATTTCCAGTTCTTAACTTTAGGTTTTTTTTGTTATTGTGTATTTACTTATTTTTGTATGTTTTTAAACTTGATTGAAGAGGATATAATTTATCATGCTGAATTCTTAGTTTTAGTGTTAAACTGACTTGCCCATTTAACTGCAGCATGATGCACTGACCTTTATTATCATATAACTTGGGATTATTATGCTACAAATCTTTAGGTTTTGAACTGATATTCTGCTTTTAACAGATCCTGGGAATGATGGGGAGTGGGCCAGGGTGTGAGTTTTTTGAGATAAAACTTGGATTGATCTTCTTTTCATGGCATAAAGGGTAATTAATGATTAATTTATTAATAAAGGTCTGCTCTTTTTAAATCTTTGGTCAGTACTACCTACACTCTGATCAGAGATGGCAGTGCAGGTGTTTTGCATTAAATAACTGATGGGAATCACTTGTTATGACATTATTGCTTTACACGTGTCTATAACCACATTATGCTCAAGAGGGATCCTTCAGCATCCAACCTGTGTTGAATACTGGCACGTATTCCCTTCGCTAATCTCTCATTTAAATACACTTAGAGCTATTATCAGATCCAATGAAACACATTTCAAAGATTTGCTTTGCTGACGTTTATTATGTTGTTGAATGTTTGGTCTTGTTTGTGAAAATGCACCGAAAAGTCTGTCATGCCTGTCAGGTTGCCTTTGTTATGGATAGTTTTCTATTTCAAAGCATATCATCTCGTCATGTCTTTCAAGTGCAGCACTTTGTTTACACTACTAGAGGACAATATGCAATCCTGACTGAAATCATCATCCAAATCAATTTTCTAGTGTTTGTTCATCAGTTGTTATTGTTTATGAGGCTTTGGGTTTACGAGAATGTGTTTCTATGAAGCTTGCAAAGCGAAAGGTTCTATTAATATTTGGAATCAAGGCCTATTTTCCTTTTTGAGCTAATTTAGTCTGTAGACGTCACTACTTTAATAATAAGAAACGATGATGCTTTCATTATAATAGGAAACAGTGTTACTACAAAACATATGTCTCCTATCACACTTTACTTAAATATCACACTTTATTCAATACCCTAGTGTGCCAAATCAACCAAAGGATGTATGTTTGAAGACCTGCACTGTGTTTTGAATTCATACAACTCTTTTAGATTTTCACAGGACAGACACCTCTGTAATCCAGAAGAGTCTAATGTAGGCCCTCTATTCTACCAAAAGTGCACTTAACCTCCTAAGACCCAAACTCTTCCACAGCATGCATTTTTAATTTCTCTTTGATATTTGGGCATATTGGGGCCCGATGAATGTAAAAACAAAGAATTAACAGATTTTTTTTTTTTACCTTATTTTTGCTTTTAAGAAAAATAAGAGCCACATATTTGTTTAAAAATTGGATAGAACAGTAGCAGTATAATGTCCTCGTAAGTGGATATCAGGCCCATGTAGAGCAAAATTGAGTATTTTGGTCTAAATAACCCAAAGTGTGATGTCCACATATGTGGACGCCAAGTCCTAGGAGGTTAAAGACGCCTCCTTTTGTGTCTTTACATTCTATACTTTAAAGAGACAGTATTGCACACAACTGCAGACCGCTTTTCATCACTTTTGCCAGAACACTCATACTGCTTCCATATCTAATTGGCATAAAGTAGCACTTAAATAGACCACCTTTGGGTCTGTTGTTTGGGCTGCTGCTATTTTGGGGTATTTGTGTTGCCTGCAAAGGCTGTAGGCCAGACAAGAGATGTCATCATTCTAGTGAAGCTCCATATATTTATGAGTTGGCCAGCTCATGATCTATTTATATCTAACCAGAGGAAGTCCCAGAGGGCCTGCAGCTCCAGGCAGCATTTGTGGGTCCTTCTCAGAAAGACAACTCTATGAAGAGAGCTATAGAAAGGGAGAGAAGATGGGCTGGATTAGCACCCAAGATACATTGCTCAGTATATACAGCATATACTAAAATATATGCACACCATCAATTACAAGCGCACACACACTACTCAAACTACTTTCTAGCTAAATTTCACAATACATTTTTTACTGTAAATCTTTAAATGAGTGAATATGTTCGAAAAAGCATCAGAGAAATGAAGGCACTTTTTTTTATTATGGTTTTTGAGCTTAGGTGCTATTGGCAGGTCACATCTTTAACTCCTCTACTGTCAGCTGAACTCCAGAGGTGTTTCATTTCTAAGTATCCTTTGTCTGGCTCACAAATAAAGAAGAAATTTCATGGTGCCACACTTTTCTTATAAAGGTGGGAACACAAGGCTTGAACCGAACAGTGCAATGTTGTCAGCCGAATACATTCACACTGCCTCCTACTGTAATGTACATCAACTATTCTTTATATATGGTGAGGGGAGGTGTGAATCTCCTTACTGCGGTGAACGACGCAGCCAACTCTCAGTAATTAGGCTATTCTCGAGGGATTGTGCTGCTTACCTGCCCACAGTAGCCTAATGGTGTCCATTAACAGCATTGGCAGAGACACCTAGTCTCCAATCTGGCATTGACACTGACATGGCACAGACCTGGCATTGGTGGGCAGAAATAAACACACAGAGATGCTGGAACTAATCCAATACCACCCGTTAGCAGAAATATTAAACTCAGCCAGTAGTGTAGTGAAGATGGGATTTGAAGATGAAAGGCTCAGTATGGTGTCCTTTCTTTTTTTCCGGGGGGGGGGGGGATCAATAGAGTTATATATATCAATGTACATTTTCTGCATTTACTCTTGAACTATAGCGGTATAAACATCATGTGGTACTCACTTTGTTTTCATTTTTCCTAATGAAGTTTACAAGAAGGGTGATGGCCACAGAAAAAGAGGGCGCTACTTATTTAAACTCTCAAGAAAAGATAAGATAAAATGTTTCATTATTTTATTGTAATGTTTTTATTACATTGCATATAAATCTCACAGCAGACAATATAATGAGTTGAGTTTCCATAAATCTAATTAGAAACTAAGGGGGGGTTTGTGGTGTAACTTGTGGTATATTAAACTCCAGTTTGAAGCAATTTCATGGCCAGGTGAGGCTTTTTCCCAGATAAAAGACCTGGAGTTGAATCCAAGTGTTAAACAGTTGGTAGCTTTTCAGTGGAACTCTCAATATAAGGCCCAAAGAGATGTTAGTGCAAGCAAGGAAGGCCATCATTAAGCTGAAAAATAAATAGTTAAATAATCCTATGAGAGAGCTAGCAAAAACTTTAGTCGTGCAATCTAGTACATTCTTAAAAAGAATGAATGCACTGATCCGATCTGCAAAACCAAAAGGCCCACAAGACCACAGAAGACACCTTTAGTGGATGATTGCAGGACTCTTCTTTGGTTAAGAAAACCCTCCACAGCATCAAACCAAGTTGACAGGTTCTTCAGGAGTGAGGCAAAATATGGAATCAAGCCACACCTTACCAAGGGTTTGCAGCAAGGTGCAAACCACTGGTTACACTCAGGAACAGGAAGGTCATACAAGATATGTGTTGCCTACATGTGTTGCCTATAGCAACACGTGTAGGACTGATTAGAACTAATAAGAGTTATTCAGTGGTCTGATAACAGTCGAGATGGGCTGTTTTAGGGTTTTGCTACCTTTAGCCTGACACTGAGGAAGTGAATGAAGCACTTAAATGAATGTTTCTTACCCCTCACTGTAAAATTCTGATTGGGTATTGTCATCACCCTGTCGGGAGGGCAGTCGACAGGGACACCCAAGTTTGTGAATGTAATACCTTGAGAAGGAAGTCACCTAGGATTTTGAAATTTACACCATAGATGTATCCACTAAAACTCTCAGTGACCTCAGCCTCAAGGTCAGTAGGCAGAGGTGAAGTTTTTTGAAAATCTTTTAAATCAGTGACATACAATTTTGAAATGCATACAAAAGATGCAACTACTAGGAGGCTGAGGGGTACCAGTGTCCACTGCCAGTATTTTTGTTGTTTCATGTTGTCTTATTTGAATCTTTTTGCTGACAACTCTTGGACTTTTGCATTTTGAATCCAGCTATGTATGTGGATTTTCTGGTGACTAATCAGAGATTCTACTCTTAAAGTTCTCTCTTTATGGATGAGGAAACATGTGAGCCAATTTGCAGAGGGCTCTGCAGATATTCTGGTCATCACAAAGATTGTTTTAGTTATTTATTTTTTATTCATTTTGATTTTTTCCTTTTGTTTTAAATCTATTCTACTACTTACACAAATTCACTGTATTTGTTGCCTTTTTTGTATTTGTCAACTCTGTCAGTGCTAAAAAAAAAATATTGTCCTGAATGATTTGGGTCTTGGATGCTGTGAAATGTGCATTTCTTGATCCAAAAGTGGTTTTACATTATGTCAAAAGTGTATGTACCATTCCACCCCTCTGAGAATCCCAGTCAGCAGATATTTGGACAATCTCTGTCAGCCAGGCTCCATCAGAAGTGCACTGTGTGAAGACTGGGAAACAGATGCAAATGTCTCTTCTTCTTGTCTGTTTGCCCTGATGTTAACAGAGGACATATCACATTTCTTTTGCCTTCACATTGTAATTCGCAAATGGTCATAATCACAATATCACAGCACTGAAATGGCTTTCTTTGATGTACATTTGGTTGTAATAACTAGCTATTCTAGAGTAATGATGTTAATGGAGATTTATTCAGGGAATATTGTCACTGATAAAGATCTGTGTTGCTATAATGAGTCCCCCGAGGACCACTTACAGAGCTCTAAATGGACAGTCATGACTGACTGACACTTAAAATTCAGTCTTTAACTTTAAGTCGAAATTACACTTTGGTTTGTCAGAAAAAGCAACATTTAAGATCTAAGTCAATGATTTTTGAAGGAAATATTTAAAGCTGAATTTTTGCTTCTTGTGATCATTATTAAAGGTAGAAAGGTAGAAGCCTGGGACTTCCAGTGTTAAAAGAGACAAGGGAACAGTTTTGAATAAGTCTGTTGAGACTAGTGTTGTTATTGTTGATGTTTTTGTCTGTTAGCATTGATTCTCTCCTTGAATACTAATTCTTTTCCTGTACCCACTTAATCATGCAGTGCATACTCACCTAATAGGGACATACTGTAAGAGACTGTCACACATACTGTGTATTTGGCACTTTTGACAAGGTGACTGGATGGGCTCCATGTAATATTTATGGATTCTGAAAATGCATCAGGGTCTTTGTATAAAATCTGTTCCCTACTGTTGTCACATGTGTGGGAAAACTTTTTTTTTTTTTAATTTGTGTTATTATGCTGCTATCTCACTGAAGGCAAATTCTGGAAGACACAGTTTTTTCTTTTCAGTGTAAATCACTTGTCACCGGGAGAAGTGCTTTCCTCCTGAATTATTAAATCTGTTGTCCTTGAGAGCATGACAAAGTATTGACAAGGATGACAATATTTTCCCCTCTAAAATAGTATTTTTTAACACTACTTGGAAGTTTAAAGTCACCTGACAATGATATTATTATGCTGTGCCATGATTTATATCATTGCTTTAATTTATATGCAATAAAACATAGCAGGGTCTTGACTGATGTTTGGCACAATGGAACATACACTTTACTAGCATAGGAAGGATTGATACATCACTTATAGTATTTCATGAAAAGTCTTGATCATCGCCAGTAGGAGAGCATATTGTGGGTGAGATTGAAGTAAAGCTATGGATAGCAGAGGAGGGAATGGCCTGTTGACAGCAATTTGACTGCAATCCATCAAACTTTAAATTGTGTTGCAAGTGGCAAAAATGTTGCTCCTACTGTACACGCAACTGTGCTCATAAATATTCATCCAAGAAACTCATTTTCGTTAATATGAAAAATGTCTAGATGAACACGTTTTTGACAGATTTTTCAATTTACAGTGTGAAAGAGAACTTTTTATGTGTTCCCAGATGGCTAATGTATGTATTTCCTCCTCTTATTCTCATTTCAGTTGTGTTGCTGGATACAACGTCTGTGCTTGGGGAGCTTGGATGGAAGACATATCCAATAAATGGGGTAAGAGGGGAACCTCTGTCCCATGTTATTTCATTTATTATTACTGTCCAGAATGTCTTGTTAAAAAAGGAATAGCTACTGTTGCATCAAGGAGATCAACTATATTGATTTAAAGAGGACAAAATTGGTAGAATGATCCTTTTGTGGATTCGTTTTGTATTCAGATTACTCTGTCCTCACAGAAAATACAAAATAGAGGTGAGGTTTAAAACCTCCTACTATGGTGTTCAGTTTCGTACTCCTGATTAATTCCTGTCTCGGTGTTCTGGGAATCCATCCTACCTGACAAACCATCCTACTCATTGTTTCTGCGCACAATACGAAATTAAGTGGCAAACCGTCCTACCTTTGTGAATATTAGCTAGAAAAATACTCTTACGGGTAAAATTAAGTGCCAAACCACCCTACCTTTGTGAATGTGACCTACAAGCATACTTTAACAGCTAAAGTTTAGTGGCAAATTGTTCTACCTTTGTTAATCTGAGCTAGAAGCATATTTTCACAGCTAAAATTCAGTGGTGAACCATCCTACCTTTGTGAATATGAGCTAGAAGCATACTTTCGAGGCTACAATTAAGTGGCAAATTGTCCTACCTTTGTTAATAACAGCTAGAAACATACTCTGACGGGTGAAATTAAGTGCCAAACCATGCTACCTTTGTGAATGTTACCTATAGCCATAATTTAACGGGTAAATTGAAGTGGCAAACCATTCTGCCTTTAAGAATATAAGCTACAAGCATACTCTGATGGGCAACGTTAAGTGGCAAACTGTCATACCTACTTAAATTTATGCTGGAATTACTCTGTGACAGCAGAAATGTGCATAAACTACCTAGGGTAGGACATTTTGCCAAAGTAGGATGGTTTGTCAAAACACCATTTCTGTCACGTTTGGGCCACATTATTCTTTAATTCACACATGCTTTTTTTCCCATATTAAATATACATTCTTAAAATGTTAAGAATTCTTTCCATTCTTTCACGATTCATTTTGCCATCTTATTCAAAGTCCAAGAATGTAGTTTTCAACTTTTCTTTTAAACTTAGGTTGCCTCTCAGCATAGAAACAATAACTGCTCTGTACCCTATTTTGTGTTTTTGTCTGTCAGCTACACCAAAGGGATTTTCCAATTTTGTTCAGACAGTAAATGCTTGAAGCCCAACAGCAATTTCGTGTCCACCTGAAAATCAGAACTTTGGAAAAAGCAGCAAGTGTCAAACAATTCCTGTATATTGCCTTGATAAAATATAGATGCACTGACAACAAACTGGAACATCTTCAGATCAAAACCTTCACACTGCATCAAAAGCTTTCTCTCACCGTGCTGACACAATACCTAAAAGTCTGATTGAAAATGTCTTCAAGCAATAAGGAATAGCAGTGGAATTGCCTGACTTCCACCACTTTGCTCATATCCCGGTCTTTCCTTCATGCCAATTAACTATGACACGACCCAATTCGTGGTGGAACCTAAATACAGGAAAGAGGGAGAAGCTACACTAAAACTGTGAGGTCCATAAGTATTTGGACATTGATCTCTTTACAATGTCACAGTGTATTTAAAATAAGATAATCAATATGTGATTGAAGTGCAGACTTTCAGCTTTAATTCAAGGAGTTTAAATAAGATTAGATAAAACTGCTAAGTAATTACTACCATTTTTATATGTACCAAATAAAAAGAACATCATTTTAAACCGCAATTGTTGTTCATACATGCATTCAGTGTCTGAAGTATAGAACCTGTGGACATCACCAAATGGCGCCAGGTCTTTCCTGCACCTTCAGTTGCTGCTTGTTTGTGGTTCCCTCAGTTTTTTTTTTTTTTTTGGAGTAGCTGAAAAACATGCTCTATTGGGCTGAAATAAGGTGAGAGACTAAGCCAATGTAAAAGATGCCACTTCTTTGCTTTGAGAAACTCCTGGGCTTTTTTTTACAGCATGTTTTGGGTCATTATCCATTTGCTCTGCAAAGCGCTGTTTGATTAGCTGTGTAGCATTTTTCTGAATCTGAACAAAGAGAGTAGCCCTGTGTACACTTCAGAATTCATCCTGCTACTTTTATCTGCAGTCACACAATCAGTAAACACTATTGACCACGTTCCACTGGCAGCCACACATGTATATACTGTACCATTCCCTCCACTATATTTGACAGATGATAGATTAAGTTAATTTTGTTTTTCATTTAGTCTTATTTAGTCTAATTTCATTGGTTCTTGAGTGTAACCAGTGGTTTGCACCTTGTTGCAAACCCTGTGTTTTTACATTCAAGAAATTGTCTCTTGATTGTAGACTTTGAGAGTGAGGTCCCCACCTCCTTGAGAGTGTTTTTGACTTGACTGGATGTAGTGAAGGATTTTTTCTTTACCATGGAAATCCGTCATCTTGCACTTCAGTTCTACGACTATACCAGATTGTTAATTTGACCACTCCTTGACCACAACATTTTATGGGGGTCTTTATAAATGGGTGTATAAAAAAAGTATATATTTCAGAATTAAGTACTGAACTTTTGTTAAATACCCCAGAATTGAATTTACAAGTCTACACTTCCATCATATCTTGACTGTCTGCACATCTTGACTGTTTGTAAATTCATGGTGTACAGAGGCAAAATAGCAAAAACTGTCATTATTTCTACACACTCAAGTGTGAGTTAACGGAACTTCTGTTTTTACAGTTTATAAGCAAGCTCATCACTTCTGTAAAACAAAATAATATTGAAAAGAGTCAATTATAAGCTAGTTTTAAAAATAATAATTAGTTCTTTTAAACTCTGTATGACCATCTAAGATTTGTACTTCCAGGGAGCTAATTATAAATTAATGTTATGCTACCAAACTTTAGACTTCAATATATCCTGTTCAATATATAGCTGTTTACTTTCCCTCTGGTAAACATTTTGATTATATTCTCATGTCACATGAGAGTTTATTCTCTAATTGCCTGAGTCTGACGACCTTGGATCCACTTATAAGAAAGTTTCAGTAACACCAGCCAACAGTAGCAAAAGCAGCAGCACTTACCAACAGCAAAAGTTCAGGATATCCTCAACAACTCACCTCAATATCACCGTCAGTGGTCAGAAGTGAGTTTTATTGACTCACCGACCCATATCGGACTCCTTACACAGGCAGTTTTAGAGCCTCCTCCAGAATAAATAGGTGTGGACACATTTGGAAGCTGAGGCAAACAGTGGACTGACAGTCTGTACTTCCTACAAATGAAAGCCAGCTGGGGTGTTAGAGGAAACTTAGGTTAGAAATGGTTAAATATCACAAAACATCCCAATGATATTATTATTATTTAAAATGTTCTTCCTGATTTATTGTTATTCAAATACATTAAAATGTAGCGTGTACAGAGATGTTTTATATAGAGATAATAGATGTGGAAAACTAACAGCCATCTGTGGCCATTATAGTGAAATACACAGAGTTGGCCATGGCCTTTGATTGTTGGGCCCCAATAATAACCGTTTTATGACAACATTGACATCAAATACATCCACTCTTACGAGCCTCTGTTTGCCTAGGTTGTGCACCTCTTGATTTTTGTAATCTGCCTCATTTTACAACTACAACTGCAGCTGGGTTGAAGACACAAGTGCAAGATTGAGTTTCTGTACTGATAGGTCATTAAAATGTATAGAAAAAAAAACCTGACACAAAGATTTAAAGATTACACAAAGGGAGATGTTGCAATAGTTTGACTTTGTGTAAAAATCCATCCATTTGTAGGATCGCATCAGATTCACTTTGTGGAAAACACTTTGAAAAAGAGAAACGTCAGCTCTGATGTGAAGGTATAATGTGAGTGTGGAAACATCTGCTGTATCGTTCAGAGGAATAGGTACTGATGCCATAAGAGCACTCATTAGCATCCTTACGCTGAACTGGATGGATGGATGGATGGATGTTCACTTTGCTTCATTGTGGCTAAAACCATGTGATTTTATTACTAATGTAACTAATTGGCATTGTGATTGTAGGAGATACATTATAAATGCAGAAAATAAACCCAAAAAAGTCCTTGCCTGAAAATATGTAGTTTCTCCATAGAAATAAATAATTACATGTATTCTTTGAAAGTAATTGTGATCAAATGGTGTCACGACTTCACCCCCACCCGTCTCTTTCTGTCTCTCCCCACATGGCCCTTGGTGGCCCATATCAGGGTTATGGAGGTGATTACATCATGTAGGTTATGGTGACAGCCGCCCAGAGGGTTAGGGAGGAGGGAGCGAGGCTACTGTCTTCATGATTGAGCTGTCAGTCCTCTCCCCTCCTCACTCATCCTCTGTCCTCCGATTTACCATTAATATTTAAGGCATGAGGTGAGAGGCCTGAGGGAAGGTGTGAAGATCTGGGGAGGTAAAATAGTTTAAATCCCCCACACTACCTGGAAGCAAGCAAGAGCAAGTCAATCTCCACCATATTAGACACAGCTTGGTATCAGGCCAATACAGCAGCGCATCATGTAGCTGCCTATCAGAGTTGCACACTAGTTCTAGTTTTGGGCATAAACTGCTGTCAGTCAGTCCTGCCCAGTACACCTTAAAATAAATTCATATGGAGTTTCTGTCCTAAAATAATTCCCCAATGATGAACTTGCAAAGAATATAGCTGTGTATATGATATGAAATTGAACAGGAAGTGGAAATATATATATATATATATATATATATATATATATATATATATATATATATATATATATATATATATATATATATATATATATATATGTATGTATGAATCTGTTTTTTTTTTTTTATCAATAGCCTCTAAACAACTCCTGTAACAAGAGGAAGATGAGTGGCTGTGTAGAGTACACTCCAGGGGCTTGCAAGCATTTTAATGCTGTGGCAATATCATTTTTTACATTTCGCATAACGTCAAAAATTCATGCTGAATTACTTGTCGACACTTTGCATTATATCCAAAAGTGTAAAGATAACTGTTACTGGATTAAAATATTACTGGAAAAAGAAAAACTTTAAAATGTGATGATTCTCAAGCAAGTTTTGTTTTTTGTTTTTTTTGGGGTTTTTTTTTCTTATTTCTTAATGGATATATGAGCATCCAGTTGCAACATTTGGATGACATCCTTGCTATATGTAACCCCAGTTATATATACTGTACCTGAATGAGAAGAGATTTAATGTACCTTTAATTGACTCACAGCCACTTCAGCTCCAAATGAGGATAACTACCTCCCTATCTACCCAGGTGCATCTCAGCATGTAACTGACCTCACTCCGTGTCTTTGCTTCACATCTCCTGCCTCGAGCTGTCCTGTTAAATCTTTTTTGCTGGGAGGTATGCTTTTATTTCAAACATACCTTAAAAAATGAAACCGAATTTTAATTCCATATCTTACATCTTATATATGTAAGATATGTGTTTTCCTAAAACAATCAAGCTTCAAATGAAAATTATTGCCTTGGAATCAAATGCAAAATGTGACCTATATATAGAAATCTTTACAGCACACATATACTTTTTAACACTTCTTGTTGTCATTAGGTGCAGTAGGTTTCTCAGCAGTACTGGGCTACCAAATCCTTACTATGGACAGATTTGTGTCTGATTATCACAGTTGTCTGGGAATACTTTTAATTAAAATGAAGATTACAGGGAAAGTGTGCAACACTTCAGTTAATTAATTGTGGTTGGTTCTTTCAGTCCCTAGCTGTCATTTCCCTACAGGGTCACATTCAAGGTGTCTACAACACTCTGGAAATCTATGAACAGATGTTTACCAACCGCATACATGATCATACGTGTTGGTCAGGTTCAGTTTTCAGTGCCAAGGTGTCCTTTAATCATTTTATCCTTACTCTGCTTCGAAAGTTAATAGACCTGTTTCAGCTGGCCCATAATGGGAAACCATCTAAGCAGGACTGTTGTTATGTTTTTTAATGGCTTGAACGTGGAAATATCCTCAGAATTAAAAACACATTCACCCTTCTTTCAAGGACTTTGACTCTGAAATGTTTTTTTCTCCAGTTAAAGTTCATACATAAACTAGTGTTTGTTTGGGGTTTTTTTTTTCTTTTTTTTTTGGGGGGGGGGGGGGGGGGGGTATGTTTTGAAATGCTCTATATTGATGAAAAACAGGGCATCAGAAGGGGAAAATGGAAGAGACAGAAGAAGGAAAGAGGATTGATTTGGCATCTGTCCATTCTGAATATTGTAGCTGTATGCAGACACAGTGCTGAAAAATGCATGAGTCATTTCCCAGCGTTGGGGGGTGGGCGGGGGGGTGACCGTGTCGGGGGATCGTTGTAGCAGTTATTGCAGCAGCTAATTTATTAAATTACATAAAAGAGCTTTAAGGGATTAAGAATGCCTAATGTTACCTTTTGTTTTCACACGTTGACATTGTAATGCTAACTGAGAAAAGGCAGGTTTCAATACAGAGACTGATAGTTGTCCATTATGCAGGGAGAGCGTAATCCTATTTTTATCTATTGTCAGAGATCCCAAGCAGCCAATAACTCATATCTACTGGGGGCGTATAAACAGTGTTATGTAAGTGGGGAGTACAATGGCGGCACATTGGTTTACTGCTGCTGGAACACTGCTCAGTCAAATATTAGACTGTGCAACCTCAATACCTCACAGGCGTAAGGCTCAGAACAGCACATTTGTCTCGCGTGTCTGTGTGCACACTGTGTGTGTATTTGTAATGTTTCGGGCACATAAATCAGTTTTCAAAGTCTCTTTTTGTAATAGGAACAAACAGTTCCCAATATGATCAATCATTGGCTTTTACAGTAGGCTGACAGATTAGCCTAAGCTTAGGATACGTTTAGCCTTAGTCAAGTAGTGGTTACAGTGTTGGCTAGATTAGTTTCCACGAAATTCATTTGTATCAGTGCAGAGTCCTCCAGAGTGATGGAAAGTCTGTCGGTATTGTAGCAAAAGCATAATTTTAGATTTTCATTTCTTTACATCTATTTGCTAACCCTCGTGGTAGTATACTGGACAGAAGCCCACATTACTGTTCTGAGATAGCATTGCTTTTTTCAATACATATTGATTCTTAATACATTTAGAAAACATTCATCATTCACTTTCTGTAGGATACCGACTGTTACATTTTACTGTTTAAGCTTTCTCATCACTCTGACGTCACCTTAACAAACCCACAAGGACCATAAGGGCGTACTTTCATATTTGTTGTATTTTTCTTTTAAAACTGTTCTTGCTACTGCACGTTTAAAAACTTTTAATTGCACAACACATCCACTGCCATATATGTGTCGTGACTGTTGCAATCAGTTTTGTGGGTGCTGCAAATGATTAGAAAATAGAAATAGAAGTAGAAGTAGAAATAGAAAGCTTTTTGGCCCTAGCAAGTCAGCATGCGAAATTAGGAATAACAGCAGACATCTCCATCAAGGCTCAAATGAAATGTGCTCGTTGTTGGTCTCAATTAGCTTCATTTGGTCTTCCAGCTTTGGTGAAAGTTTTGAAAAAACTAAATATGGGGCTTGCACGACAGGGTATCAGGAAGAAACAGAGCTGAAAAGAGAGTGAAATCACAGAGGCACAGAGGGTTAGTTGGCCATGTTGGATAGAATGAATAAAATGACTAACACATTAAACGCATTAAAATGCTTACGGACTCATGAAAGCATTTGTACATCATATCAAGCCGCTTTACTTTCCCCCAGTCCTAATCCTTAATCTCTTTATCGCAATATTTAACCACAGTAATTGATTGCAACTACGTGACCTGAGGCTTATCTCAAAGCACTTTTTCCATCCCTAATACTATTAGCCTTGAGAGTGAGACTGAATAACAGAGAGAAGAAGACAGAAGAAAATCTGTATGTCAGTGTCCTTCATAGCTCAGATAAACTTCTCTAAGGCGTGCTGCTGAGTGATGGCCGGCAGCTCTGCAAGGAAAAAAAGGAAATAATCCTGAACCACTCCACTTCTCCCCACGGAGGCTCTAATATAAAAAAGGTATGATGATTTAGCACACCAGTATTCATCTCAGGGACCTCTGCCATAACCGGGCTTAAGCAGTGCTGGGGGATTCCTTAATTGGCTTGTTTCTTGTCAGGGACACACTGAGGCCAATATCTAATGCGCTCCCACTCGGCATCTCGCTGACAACGGAACATATCCTGACAGATTTTTGGGCTAACCCTCACCGTGTGAGGAATACAGCGAAGCTGAGTTAGAGAAAGAGAAAGAGTAGGAGGTACAGGATAGATGCAAATAGAGAGAGGGGAAAATTGAGGGAGGGAAGAGTGAGGAGATTATTAGTGCCTGGCTGAATGCAGGAGCTGAATACATAAATACAGGAAATACTAGCAACCAAGGAGAGAAAATAGAATATCTGGTTTCTGTAAGACAGCCGGAGTTTAGACAGATAGACTTATCTATCTGTGAAAAGCTCTGGAAATTTTCTCACATGCAATAGGTCAATAGTTCAGTCTAAGTTAAGCCTACAGTGAAGTTTCTATAAAAACAGCAGTCGTACCATGAAGGCAACTGGGTCGCTATTTGACATTGGCACAACCATGTCTTTGAGGTTAAAGTCCATATTCCATAAAAATGTGTGTTCAGAAGGTAAGGTGAGGCATCACAACCTGAGTTAACTAGACCTTCATTCTTCATTCATAAGTCTACGCTCAGTGTTGTATTCCTGTAATATGTAAGAAGTGTACCTGTGTGTTGGTTAAGTAAACGTCAGTGCCCAAAACAAAGTAATTTTTTACCTCCAATAGACAGTTTTCAGAAAAAAACAAGTAAATCCAAATTCTGATATTGATTTTTTTTAATAATAGTTCTGATATGATTTGAGCACAGAAACTAGTTTTGATCTTGCCAGAAAAATGGGAAATAGTTGCAGCAATTTATTGGAACATGTGCAAACATACTTGGAACTTCACTATTAAAGGCAAAAATAAAGCTTCAAAGTGTATATTTGGTTGAACACCTTTATTCTTCAGCACTGCCTGAACTTTCTTAGGTAAGCTTTCGTGTATTGTCTTCAGGAATTATTCTCTTTTTTCTAACTAGGTATGCTTTTACTGCACTGGCATGTGATCATTCTCTGCTGATGTTACCAATCAGATGCTTTCCAAATGGTAATGCATGATGGATAAACACATACTCACTGCTGTACCTCTCACCTGATCTCCGCTGTACATACTGACCAGAATTTGAACCAGAAACTTCAAATCTGGATTTATCACTCCATAAGACCTGTTGGATTTGAGTTTCAGTCCACCTCTTGCATAATTAGGCATGCTTCAGTCTTTTTTCCATTTCCCTTCCCTAAGAATGGCTCCGTGGCAGCCAGCCTTCCACTGAGACCATTTCTAGCTCAGCTGAAACACTAGATGCATCTTTCAGGTCTAAAGGACATGATTTTCTGATACTGTTCACCTGCTGTAGACAGATTTTTTTAGATTTGTAGATTTTTTCACCTACTCACCAGAAGGTTGGTGGTTCAATCCCAGGCTCCTCCATTCCAGTGGGGTATGATTGGGTGAATGCACAAGTTGTATAAAGCGCTTTGAGGGCTCAGTGAGAGTAGAAGAGTGCTATATAAGAACCAGTCCATTTACCATTCATGTCTTTTGTCCTTCACTTCTCTAGTTATCTTACTTTTTTTAAGACATACTACACACCATGCAAAGATCTGATGATGTTCAGGTGTAAGGACTGCAAAAGAATGAAAAGTACCTTTAGAAATCCTGAAGAACAATTGTTCAAAAAAGTCTAGTTTTGTGGAAGCAAAATATCAAGAAATGTGGGTGTGTGTGTTTTTTTACTCAGTACTGTACTTTGGCAGCAGTACTTTTTAATTGAGCCTAAACCTAAAAGTAATCAAAACAACTTTTACTTCTTTGTTTCTCAGAGTGTTTTTCTCATATTATTCTTATTGTCTTCCTCTGTGGTTGTCTTCCACTCATCGTTTTTTCCTGCCTTTCATAACTGCACTAATCCTATACCATTATCTTTGCTGTATCTTGATGGCAGTCTATTGAAAGGCCAAGTGTGCCAGCTAAATTTTAGTGTAAGGTGAGCTGGCAGAAAACTCCAGCTCTAAATGCAAAGCCAAATGCAGACACAGAGACAGAGAACTAGAAGAAGCTGGTGAGACAGGCAACAAGAGGTTAAGCTGGGAATCCATTAATGTTTCATAGCTAGATAGACAAGCAACATCACTGTAAGACTGGCTGTTATAGCAGTATTCAAGCAGCCAATTGTATATTGACTTCTTGGTAAGATGCCTATAATGGGGGGACCTGCTGACACACACATACTCAGGAACATGTATACCAAGAGTTGCATATTGACAGTTTTCTTTTTCATTATTCTTCCACGCACGCACACTGCAAACTTGCATGCACATAAAAATAGAAAAGACTACCTATCCAAGTTACTAACAGGTTACACACCTGCACACACACACACATATTTGCATACACAAATGGATAGATTCTTTATGTGTACACCAAAAGAACAGTGTGGTGGCCCAGTTAGACAAAACCTGCCCAAGGTCACGGTGCTTTATCTCTAGTAGGCTGTTTATCCCTGTCTGTTTCACTTCACTTGCATCAGAAAATATATTACAGTGACAATGACGCATTTCTGCAGAATTCCAAACCTAAAACCTCAGCTCTGCTGTTCTCTGGCACCGAGTATGCTGCACTCCCAGCTGGCTGATCAGAGCCTTAAAAAGACATTACAGTTTGGTCACACTATCCAAAAAGTCTGTTAACATCAGCAAGAAGAGGTAATAATCCAGGATTTTTATTAGAGTGGTTAATGTTGATCAGATAATAGTGCTTGTTACAGTTTTGCGATTGAGATTAAGGTGTCATGGATTTGCAGATGTTTTCATTGTATCATTTATGTTGTGCTTAAGTTATTACAACTTCAATTCAAAAAAAGTTTGAACAGCTCATCAGCAGTTCTGGGTTGCTTTGCCATATTTTTCATTGTATGATTTAATGATATAGACAGGTCAAATGAATGAAGATATAGACAGGTTTAGGAGCAACAAGCAAGTCATATATAGTTATATAGACAACATCCTTTAAGGGAAAGAATTGTTTCGCCAAGCCAGTATCAAACCACTATTTACATGTATAACAATGGCATGGCTCATGGCAAAATGCTATGGGTAATAAATGTTGCATACTTGCAGTCCAAAAGAGTCATCTATTGAAAACATTTGTCTCATTTTTAAACATTTTTCACATTTAATGTAGTTATTCATTAAATGTGATTCTGATCAGATGTTTTTTTTTATCCCAGAGGAAATTACATGGTCACAGTTGCACAGTTACTAGCGCACGCAAGCTAAAGTACCAATATTAGATAATACAATATCATACAAAATAGCTCTTCCTCTAATATATAACTATCCCTGATATATTGCACAAATACAAACACAAATTGGACAAACAGTATATACTTAAGTGTACTGCAAATGATTTTCTGCTAGCCTGATGAAAATTCCACTTTTTAAGATACTAACAGAAAATGTTAAAATGTCTTTCGGAAAGCGTTCTTACTTTAGGAAGAGTGCCTGGCTCTCTCTATCAACTGTTGAACATCTTTCTTTGTCTCCCAGATTATGTGTGGTTGATTGAAACAGGATTTTTCTTTGGGGTTGTCTATATAGTCTTGTAATAGCTTTGTGCCTAGCAGAGCAATCGCAGTGCTCCATCAAGCTCTGACACATCCATTTGTCACACTCTCTGTGGTCAGATAGAAAACCAAGGGAAGAAGCACACATACACATTGATAAGCACACACGCAAAATGAGATATAATGCCAAGCATTGTGTCCTAGTGTAAAGTACATATAGCATTATCATATTATGACACTACTGAAGAAAATGCATCTCACCCTGTGTTGTTTGGACACAGGCATGCCATGAACCACTGAATGAGTCACTGAAGAAAATCCAACCTGACACGTTCAAATGGAAACGAAAATGTTACAAACCGAGACTGACCAACACAATGTTGACATTTTACACCCTGACCAAAGTAGCCACTCAAGTGACAAGCTAAACCAGCAGATGCATTATCTGTGGTAGAACAACAATATTGCTTTGCTGATTGGGTCATTTGTAGTTGTCACACATTTACACATAACACTCAATGAAAATGCTTCTTCCTCTTTAAATCACACTCCTACTATTACTGCATAGTGATTCTTTTATAATTTGCGATCAAAAAGTTCCGAAACTGTTCATAGACCGTTGCACACAAATGGCATGTAGCATGTTTGTGGTTGTGCAACAGGTACAAGTACTGTTTGACCTTGAAAAATCAAGATTAAGATTTATGCTACTTTCGTGTGGCACATTTGCAATTTCACAGTGATTTAACACTCAGTCAGTGTCTGCAAGGAACTCCATCAATTGGCCTGGGGTAACCCAACCTTTGAGTTAACAGTGGGCATGGAGTCATCGCTTGCTATGAGAACATATAGTAGTCTGTGTGGTATTAGACCTCAAAGCGTTCAAGGTCAAAAAGACATCAGAAAAGTATAACAAAAAGAATAAAAGAAGAAGATGATGAAAAACAGGAAAAAGAAGAAAAAGAGAAAGAAGAGGAATCAATGTCTTGCACTGTTTCCAAGGTGCCAGACTTTCGTGTATTTTTTCAAAGTGGTCTGGAGCAATAATTCTCCAGGCTTTTTGAAGGTCTGTCAATGTTTTATTAACCAACCAAAGAAATGGTTCTGTTGTTTGTTAAGCCACTTAACATTCAAGCATGACTCATTCACACATCAAAAGCCAATAACTCCGGTGATGAATTAATGTTGCGTCTAACCAGTATTGTGTTGAAACAAAATTTAAACATTCTTTTGGGTTCAAATCATGATCAGTATCTTAGGAGATGATTTGAGAGAAAAGGTAAAACACTGTCTACAACCATCTGTAAAACATGATTTAGGCTCTGTTATGATTTATGGCTGCATTTCCGGCAGTTTTGTTGGAGATATTGTCAAAATTGATGGAATTATGAATGTAGAAAAGTAAAGTGAGATTTTGATCTTTGCAATAACATCCGAAAAGCTTCTGGTTGGCAATGGCTTCATTTTTCAAGATGACAGTGATCTTAAACGCGCTCTTACTCCCAATGGAGTAAAAACATAACTAGAATAGAGCACTATAAGTCATGGACTGGCATCCTCAGAGGGCAGACTTCAACATCTTGACAGAGAATGGAGCAAAAGGCAGCCAACATCCAAAGAAAGTTCAGGATTGTCCTTCAGGAAGCCTGGAAACTATGTAAATACATTAGAAGAAAGCTTGTCTAAGAGAGTTCAAGTTGTGTTGGAAAGTAAAGGTGACCATATCAAATATTGACTTTCAAGCTTGTTAAAATGACATAACCTCTGTTTTTGTGAATTTTGATTTATGTTTGTAAATATTTCACTTTCACCTATTTCTCATTTTTTCTAGCCAAATATACAGTTTTGAAAAGGGTTGCTCAAAATGTCTGCACTGTCTGCAGAATTGTGGACATGAGGAAAGCATACATACATTGCTGAAAATGTCAACCAGAGAGACCTTAAGGATGCTGATTTCACAGTAAAAAATTTCATATATAATAAGATATGTTTGATTTCATATAGATAACAGATTTGTTTTGCATATTTTCCAGAATCACATATATACAGAGACCCCTAGTGACATAAATGGAGAAGTATTGGGTGTTTATGGTGATACTACTGCAAATACATGGGTCTGGAAATAAAGTCTACAAATGAATTTACTAAAGAGTTCTATTTGAAAGATGAGCTGTGACACTGTTTCACACACAAAAAGCTTTGTTCACTTTTGTAGTAAAGTTTGTTTATTGGTAATTTGCAACAGACTGGTTGTGCTTGGTGACCTTCTAAGGTCAAAGGAAAAGCTCTGGATTGTTTTGTATTTACAACATACAGAGAAAGGTAATACCTTCATAAAATGAGCTTTTTTAAATTTCTTTTTCTCTTAACATTATTTTGGTATGGATGTACACGAGTTCTTTTGCTTCTTTTGTTGGTAGAAGTCCTGGGGCACACAAGTGCAGAACAAAACCACTTCTCTTTCTCCATCTGTATCATTTTAAAGTAAATTTTCGATAATGGCACAATCCCTAAATCCAATATTTTTGTCTCCAAAACATCACACGCAAACATAAACTAAGCAAAGCATCTAAATAAAAAGCGAATCACTGTCAAAAACTGCATGTAATTGTTCTTTAGCATTATTGAACTGATGTTACCAAAGCTATTAGAATCAATAAAACGGCCTGAATGATCCTATAATGTAGAGTGTATACAGATAACCAAACTGATATGGCTGTTACTCCTAAAAATTGCATGAATTTCTAACTTAATAAGTTAGCTCTCCAGGCAGTTTTGAAGCAGAAAACGTTATGCAATAATTCAAAAGTTTGCAGATTGTTCAGTTTTCTCTTTCATTAACTGAGTTAGAGCTGTAATGGAAGAAAGATGAGGTCACTTGGTAAAGATTCAACCCCTGGAGCTCCAGAGTTTGTCCATTCTTCTCTTTTAGAAACACAGAAAGATAAGTGAGAGCGAGAAACATCTTGTGTTCTTCTCATCTCTCTGGTCTAACTTCAATCTAGATGTTCGATTGTGCATGAGGAGGTTGATGGGGGTCGTTTGGGGTCAGAGGATGGTTCCTGTTAGAGGGATATGGTTTCATTGTAGATGGATGTTTAGGCTGGCAAGCGCTCTAAAATGCACTTAACATTTTATACAAATTCTAAAGGTTGCTGAAAGCCATACCCCACCACTTGCTTTCTCTGTGTCTCTCTGCTGCTCTCTCTGTCCTAATTGATCGAGCTGCCCAGACAATCCCGTATAGCCTGCACTTATTTCCAGTCAAGCTTGTTTAAGCCTTACAGACTGGAGTCAGATGGCTTTGCCAGAGAAAGATGTCTCTTACTGTTACCAGAAAGACAGGTAGACGTGGGAGAGAGATTGCATCATGCCAAACTGAAACCCAAGGCAAACGTAATAGTCTTCTGGAAATATCATAGTGGGCATTTGGGTAATCCTTTAACATGTTGTCCATTTTATGCCCAAATTATGTTCTAATAAGCTATTTTTTTACTTTTAATTTTATCTTACAAAAACTTTGACGACCATATATAGTCTCTAATTGTCTCATATATCTCATATATAGTACCCAGCTTTAGAGCTATGGTTTCTTTGGATCAATGCATGCAGACCAATTCAAGAGATGCTACAGAGAGCCAAACATTAGTTATAAGGAGGCAACAAAGGCCCAGTCTGCAGTAATTCCATATCTGTCAGCTCTGTGATGCACTGGTCTATTTCTCAGTGCTGCTTAGATACAGCTCTCAACAACCCACACCCTGCCCTTCAAGTTAATTTGACTGATTTATTATTCTGTATTCAAGTAGCACATCACATTGACCAACAATTAATTTTTGGCCATTAAACTAGAACTTGAAATAGCAGTCATGACTGCATGAGTGGTTTTTTTTTCTTGGCAATTCCCAAAGTTGGGTGCTGATTGATTAAAATCAAGTGTTTTTTAAACTGTTGTAATTTGACGCAGCCTTTTGCATAGGTACTGTATCTCTACTATTTCCCACTCAAGTTCTTCTACTGGTCCTTCTGTTTAGTGTAACCCTAAAACTAACTCTGTGGCATATTAGTGTCACATTTTATGCTTTTAAATAGTTTGAAGAATTATTTCCTAAACAGAAAACTTTTACCTGGTGGGGAAATACTGCTTAAGATAATGTTTTTATTCATTTATCTTTTTTAATATTTTCATCTAAAAACACAAAAAATATGAACATAATTATCATAATCTACAGTCTCTAAAGAATTAATTTTATGTGTTGGACATAGTTGATAAGTATGGGTTTTTCGTTCTTACATACCTAATTCTTAAGTAATCCTAGCTGCTTTCTCTTTGGTGCATTCACACCAGATATACAGAGGAGTTCTGCAGTTTTATGCCCAGGCAAGGCCTGTTCACTTATAATTAGATAACTAATTAATTAGATAAAATATGTGGCGTTAACTCCAAGTGTTGAACGTGCATAGCAAGTTCACTCTAGGTGCGATGTTGGTGTAAGTGAAGGAAGCTATTGGACTGAAAAATCAATCAGAGCAACAGTAAAAAAAATTCTGGAATGGCCAAATCAACAATCTGGTACATTCACAGAAAGATTAAATGCACTGCTGGGCGAAGCAACACCAAAAGGCCTGAAACACCACAGAGTATAACTAAAGTGGATTATAATTTTATTTGTCTTAGACAAGTAAAGAACGCTTTCATAGTCTTCATCAAAGAGGTCTTCACGCAATTTAATAGAGAGGGTTTACAGCAAAGTGCAAACCCCTGGTTACATGCAAAAACAGTAAGGCCAGATAAGAGATGGCAAAAAAACACAGAGCTTATGGTATTTACCAGAAAAATTCTGTAAGTGTCCAAATACTTATGTAATTACCTGTTTTACTCCAGCTGCCCCCAAAATGCCTCAGTTAGTGTTCGGTTCAGTTCATGCAGATGCAAATCTGCATCTTGTGCAAATTTTTGTAATTGTATGTTTGCATGTAAAACTCTTTTTTGTTTGGTGTAAATGCACCATTAAATTTAATCAAAACATCCCTCTCCTAATACTGTCAGCATTTTCCTTTTCTTATTAGGGACAACTTGGCTTTCAACTATTACAACACTTATTTAAATTAGTAGAGCATCCTCACACACTGGTGCATGTAGCCCAGCATTCACTTCCTCTTTTTCCCTACCCGTCTGCTCTATCTTACTGTCCTGTGAACCTGCTATTGTTCATCTTCCCCCTACCCATTCTCTTGATATCTTTCTCTCCTTTCTTTATTCTCTCTCTACCTCTCTATACTCTCCCCGCTCTCTGTGTCTCTCTGACAGCCTCCTCTTAACAATGACCAGCAGACTGTGTAAACAGGAAAGAGGCAATGTGTTGTGGGGGTGTTTGTCTGTGTTTCATCCAGTTTGTCTGCAGAGAGAGGATATTACAATTAACTAAATGAAACACTGTATGTCAATAAATATTTATTGTTTTAGTCTGTTATTGCGTCGAGTTATTGCGTCTGTTTAATTATTTCTGGACATCTTGTAAGAATGCTGCCTTTAGGTACACTCTGAGGTATTGATTTTTAAGAGTTACTAATAGCAGTATTAGTATTATTACAATGGCCTATAAAAAGCTGAGGCCTTAACCTTCACTGTAAACTGTTGCTATGTACAATGTCCATCCTTTGTGCTATAACCATCACATTTTATTGACTTTGTTTTTTCATTTCATCTTACATCCATCATCAGTACATCATGTCAGCATAATATTACTATACCTCAATCAATACAATTCTGTTTCTGCATCACACTGTTCTTGTGTCAAACCAATAAAGCAGATTTGAATTTAATTGAACTGAGACTGGGAGAAAGAGATAAGAAAGAAATGAGATAGCGGTGACCTTTTCTACAGATTGAAATGCCAAACTTGTCTTTATCAGCTACTTCAGTGTTTGGCTGTTATTGACACCAGTTAGGTCCTTGCTTCTCACTCATCGGTGGAGTGGTGGTCTATAAATAGTCCTTAAAAAACTTTTTTTAAAGGTATATACATTTCATTAAGGCATGCGATCTAGGAATTGCATCTTATTTTTTTATTTATTTGAGACCCTTAAAGTCAGTACCTTTTTGTGAGGGCTATACTTTTGTGTAAACTATAACAGAAGCATGAGCTTGAATGTACGTTCTATGTCGACAATATTTGTGTATCTGTACAGCATGCTCTCCTCTATCTGGGTGACCCGCTCTTATCTAAGCTGTCTATGGTTGCACCCTGCTACCTCACCCACTGACAAAGTCTGTATGTGTGTGTTCGTTGTACCACTGTGTGCAGCCATCACTGTGATCTCACATCAGTCAGAGGCTGCTGAGCCGCACATTGACATTCCAGGCTGCTTGTCTGCCTCTCTGGCAAAAATAGATATGTAAAACGACAAGCTCTTTCTCCCCCGTTTTCCCACGCATAGTTTGTCTGGGCTGTTGAGGAAGAAAAAATAAAGGTCTCTGGTCTGTGTCAGCTGAGATGAGACACAATCAGCATGTGTGGAGGGGAGTGACATATCACCGCTTAGGCAAATGAGATAGAGAATAAGGGGCTGAAAGGAGGAATGGTTCATACACTTAACCAGTGTTGATCCTGCAGTTAGGTAGGGTTTTACCAGGATGTGGGTTTTGATGACTAAACACACAGTAAAATGTGTTATAATAACTATGAACTCTCATAGTTTGTTAGATGTGGAAGCATCTGAAGATGAAAGCTGAGTGAAAGACATCATTTAATTATGAATAGGCTCCAGTACATTAGAAGATACTTTTGGCTCTTCCCTTATTTCCCACACAGCAAATGGATCAACATATTTAGATGCAGTGCAGTTTATAGATGTTTTTCCAGGTGCAGCCTTCCATTTATCCTGCCTGTGGACTGGTACAAAGAGTACACTAACTTGTAACCGTCTGGGGCTGGGTTTGCATCTCCTCCCAGTCTCAAACCAGGGATCTTTAATGTGCAATGTGTTAACCACTACAACATGTAGCCATTAGGCTTCAGTATATTATGAAAACATAAATAATTTCATAGCACTAGTATCTACTTAAACATGAAATTGCATGTGCTGGATATACTTAATTTAAAAGCCATGTTTAAAACAAGATTTTTTTTCCTGTTGCATCAAAGGAGGAAGTCCTTTTGATTATTTGCATTTTAAAGCTATTTAAAAGTAAATGTGAGTTTTTAAGAAAATATTGCAGATCCTGCTGAAGACGTGACAAAATTTAAAAGCCAGCATCTCCACTGTAGCTCTGAAGTGAAGCACTACATGTCTCAAATGGGAGTTCAGAGGCCCCATTTAGCAGCACACCAAGACCTCCAAAATGTTACCTTTCTCGAGGACACTTCAGCACAGTGTTTGATTCAGAGCTCTTCTTTCTTAAAGGACTGCGGTGACTCGCTTTGACTCTGGACTTGAAGAAATCCAGCGTGGTAAAATACAAATGTGTTTTTTTCTCATCAAATAAAAGAGTACAGATAGAGCTTTTCATCCTTAATATTTGTAATAAAACAGCTGAAAGAGTAACTTATAGCTGGCATGGCCACATGTTAGATTACGACCTTCAAGAGCCATAATAGGAGCTGTAATAGGTGCTATAATAACAGTTAGAAATAAAGACATAAGGTAGTGGGAGAGTCATATATATTGAACATATAAGCATGCAGCTTTGGCAGCCGTCTCATCTTTTCAATTTCACATTAAATGACACAATTTCCATTATAAAAATGACAACCACAACCAGCCACTGTAATTTCTTTCTAATGGCATACACATATGAATTTACAAGCCACACTCATTTTTAGAGTTGTATTATGTGGAAATCAATTAAACCTTATAGTGAGTTTACTTATTGATCTGGTTTGTGGTGTAGTTACCATATACAGTGTAACTGCTCTTTCTCTTCGGTCTTTCAGTTTCTCTCTCCCCTCTTGTCTTACCTTGTGTGTAATATTTCAGACACTGGCAGTTTTAATACACGTAGAAATTTGAAACTGCTATCTCTTCTTTCTCTAGTGCCTGCAGTGCCCTAACATAGCATTGTGTTGTTTACCTCAAAGCCCAAAGTGTGTATAAGCATACTGTGAAAAGATCGTTCACAGTGACACAAAGGGCAAAAAGTGTAATAACCCTGGTGGTGCAATTTAAGAAGCGGGCGGTTTTGTTTGCCTTGGTCTGACTGTGTTGAGATGGTTTACTCAGTTTGCTGAAGCGTCTTCTTTTTTCTCTTTACTTTTTATTACTTGTCCAGAGAAGGTTGTTAAAGTGGAGCTGTGCCCATTTTAAAAAGTGTAAATAGTCTAAGAGTTAGCCTATATTCACCAAAACCAAATTGAAAAATGACAGATTTTTTGTTTGTTTTTTTCTTTGTAATTTTGCATCTTTACACCAACACACTGGTTAATTAAACAAATCCAGGAATTTAACAAATGTGTTGCATTAACTGTTTTTGGATTTGTGTTAGCTATGAGATGATTCGCTTCACTACCAAATCCCTTCAACCTCCAAATGTGTTTTTGTTTTGGCCTTTCATTTTGTATACATGGGTACAATTCGCTACATATGACACCTGTCTGCTAAAAAAATGAGCTCGGAAAAAAACCCTGTATAACTGTACATGTTCAGAAACATGAATCAATAGGTTAGAGGTCGTGACTATTATACAACCTATGTGTGCAAGACTGCATTGAACTACCGTACACTTAGGTGTAATCCATTGTCTTTAAAAAAAATATCACAAGACAGAGTAACTAGACATGACTTTCATGCATTAACCCAACATCAGCAGTCTTCCAGATGTTACACAGTTTGAACTCTGTCTTTACTTTCTGTCTTCGACTTGGATCACTCAGGACATGACCAACACCATGCCTTTTTGTGAGAGCACAACAGGGATGACAGATTGCGGAGCACTGGTTCCACCCTTCTCACTACCCTTCCACTGTGATGGATGCAAGAATGAAAGGAGCATGGGGTCTTTGGATTTCATTTGCTCACCGCTGTTCTATTGCTCCTATTGATTTAGGTGCATGTGGTTGACAGGCAACGGGATACTGTGTTTGAGAGAGATTGTGTGGAAGAGTAATGTTGGCCTTTCTCGGTTTAACTGATTAATCACTCACTAAAAAAACACTGTCAAACAGATATCTAAGAAGAACTTGATCAAAAATACGTCTAACTTATGAATCAGTGGTTTCAATCATACAGAAGGCAGGGTACGTATCAGCAGATGGGGTCACTGCAGCAGGTGACTCATATTTTGGGGGCAGATTTCATTATATTTTGTGGGGGAACAGAACTATTGGTAACAATGTTAGGATCTGTTTGCAAACTGAGTTACTAAAAATAATTGAGCTAAACCACATTTGAAATTATTACACTATATGCTTCTATATGACATATTATATTTCCTTATATGTATTTATTTATATTTATATTGATTTAAGAGATATTTATATTTACTTATATGAAAGAAGTAGAATCTCCGTCCTTCTTTTGCTCCTTCCATGCGAGCAGTCTCCAGTAGCTCTGGCATGTCCTCTAGTTTTAGGTTCAGAGTTTAGCTCCCTACATATCAAATTGACATTCTAGGTAGTGATATCTATTATGTTGTGCTATATGACAAGAGACCAGCAGGCTGGTCTTCTCTCCTCTCATCCACACCTGCTTTGTTGGTGTTGTAATCAAGGATGATGGCTGGTTTTCTGCCTTTCTGAGCACTGGCCTCTACAACCCGCTGAAATGATCTCATGAAAATGGCAATCCCATTTGGTCTTTGTATGAGACAGCCATGATGCTTCGGGGTGAAAGCACCCTTCGAGGAAGAGAAAAAAAATAAAAGCCTCTTTCCTATGTTGAAATTTGAAAACATGACAGCTCAGTCTTGTTAGAGGAGTCTTACATCATCAGGAGGGGGAGAAAATATAACAAATAAATACATATTGAAATGAATACAAGTGCTATGTAATACAAAAATATTCAGTAATACTGTGACAAAGAAAAAGCAAATTAGTTTATTCGAATTTGTGTCATCTCAGTTCAGCGTGAAAATCTCTGCCGTGCTTTGCTGTCATTTGTTTTTCTGAGAGTCCTCTTTTTCCTGGCGGTGCAGATTAGGCGAAGATAATACTAATTAAGTTTTCAGCAACTTGTTAACCTCCCGTAAAAGCTAACATAAAAGTTTATCAACAACTGCTGAGTCTAATATAACGAATGAAATAAAGAGAGAAAAGCTGACAAGCAGAGCACAGAGATAGCTGTCAGTAAAGTCACAAAATGCTGCAAATAGAACAAAGAATAACGTGGGATTAAATAGACCGATCCTGTCGAGTCACAAAAATGTCCCAGATAACCGGTCCAGCTGTTTAAGCCTGCATCCAACTAATATCTGATGCCCTCATCAGACTGCGCATCTCTATAGAAGATATTTTATTGCCAAGGTGTTTGATAGGGTGGATGTTGGATTTCTTTCTTATAGTCATTTATCCATTACTACAAGTGGGTTTTGGGGAAAACACCTTACTTTATACAAATTCTTATCCGCAATCTGAACAGTGGTTGTTCAGTTTATTGCCACTCACACAGTGAACCAGTCCAAATGAATGGTGCCTTATTGTAAAATGAAAACAGGCTGTTGTCACTTTAGATGTGACAACAACAAAATGACACGAGATCCCTGAAAATATCTGTTAGTAAATAATAGTATTAGTACAATTCTGTGTTTTGTTTTTGATTTTTTATGTACATTGTACGATCATACGATTTATACTTTACACAGAAAATCTGTTTTCTCACATGAATGTCAGAAGAATCAACATTAAACACTGTCCTAAGTTGTTCTCACACAACACGCAAAAGGAGTTAGTCCCCTTCAGATTGATTTTCATTACTGGAAACAGTCTGTTTAAGTGAGACAAGGGTATTACCTGGGTAAAGGACGCAGAAGGAAACCACAGTATGTCCACTTGCTTATAGTGAATTTATCAATCAATTACATATGGTGTTCTTACATGGGTACAATTGGACACCTCATGAACATCCTGTTGATGAGCTGGAAGGTTAAAGACCATTTAATTTTCTTGAGTGAGTTCCATTCCTACACGCACATTTGCCAAGTAATGTCTTATAAGGTTTGAGCTCCCACTGCATATCTGAAAATCATTGACAAGAAGTTAACAGGGAAATGAGAACAGTCATGATGCACACTTAACATTATTACTATTGACTATGTAGGTATGATAAATAGTTGCACCACTAGGAAGTCACATGGAAAATAGCACAGCTCCTTCATTTCCTCTACAGTGTCAATATAAAAGATTTTATGACATGTCCAGTGTTGTTAAGCAGTTTTTTGTTCAGTGGCACGTATTGCCAGTATTCCTTGTTGGCACACAATCAGTAATTTAATTGGAAGTTTTAAAGCACACAGTGAAAATCAGTTTCCATAATTCTCCAATCAAAGTATTGATTTTCTTGTTGACACACAGTTGAGTACAATGGCCCACTGAGGTTGCCAGATATTGACGGACTCTCTCAAATTAAGCTTGGGCACTTGTCCATAATGAGCCCTCTATAGACCAACTCCTAATGCACACACATAGAGATACACTATGTGAACACATACACAAAAACACTTCTCTCCTTATGCATACACACAGACAAAAGTGCAAAGATGTGGTCTGAATGTGGGGCAGTGCAGCCCCCAGGTACGCTATACACCAATTTTGTTTTTCTGTTTGTGCAAGATAAATTTGGAAAGATGTTTAGATATTATGCAAGCATAATTTTGTGAGTAATTCACCTGCTGTTGGATCTAATGAGGTGATTTCAATATAGAAAAATGCTAACTGTAGCTTCTGAGACTAAATGATGACTAAACTAGGAAGGGGGAGAAAAGTTTATTCACTTATCTTGCAGCTTCAGCCAGTAATTATTAATTTTCACGTGTCAAAAATAGCCTGAAAATAACAATTTGTACTGTTGTTTTTTACTTTTTCCCTTTTTAGTTGTTTTATTTTCTTCTTATTGTGCCTTTTTTCTTAACATCAAATATCTGCCATCATGTTCCCTAGTGAGCTAAGACTTTTCATCCATCTCTCTAATAACTATTACTGCTGTGTGTGTGTGGGAGGTGGTGGTGGTGGTGGTGTCTTTTCATCCATTGCAGAGGGACGCTCTACAATTAAATATAAATCTCTCAATCCAAGTGACAGTGGCAAAACACGAACACACACATTCATAGGAGGTGAGTGCATGAGAATAAAAGAGGACACGGACGACAGAAGAAACAAAACAACAGAAAGAGAAACACAAAGTAATTTGTTAAGATGTAAGGCATTAAGAGAGGGAAGGAGAGGGAAGAGAAACATTATATGTTATTAAATTTCACAGCATTTGCAAATAAACACCAGCAAACCTCAAGAAACAGTCTGGTTCTTACAAAGCACCAAACAATCTGTTATAGGAATTTAATTAGATTTTTTTCTGCCAAAACAGCTGATCACTTCTTGTCCCTAAAGAAAAAATAATCAGTGGATACACTGTAAAGTGACTGTTTATTTCTTAAGGAAGTAAACTAAAAAACTTTTTTATTAAAAGCCAGATTTAAAAGTTTCTTTCACAAGACAGAGAGAAACACGAGGGAGCGAGACAATTACTTACTGTAATGCATGTGTCTTATAAAGCTTTGCATTGAGATGTTTGGACAAGAAAAGAAATGAAAATGAAAATGTGTCGAAGAAATGATGGAACTAAATATAACTTCTTGTAGGTGTATATGTTGGCCAGTTTTCTCTTTCACTTCCATTTTTTGCCAATCTCTGCTGTAATTCAGAGGAGTCTTTGGAGACTGGAAACATCGGCTCCCAACTCCTTTGACACAGTGTGCGTTTTTTTGTACGTGTTTGTGTGTGTGGGCAGCATTCAACCAGCAAACTCAATGCTTTCTCTGTGTAGAAAGAGCAAGGCAACAGGACATTTAGTTATACATTTTGAATATTTATTCAGATACAGTCTCCTGTGGCCCAGGTGAACACCTGCGTATTCTCTCTAATGTCAGGGTCTTGTTTGGATCCCATATGACTTTTGTTATTTGTCCCTGAAATCTTTTAGATCCCCCTGCAACGTCCTAGCATGATAGATTGGACTGAATTTATTAATTCGTTAATTATTTAGTCACTGAAATGCTTCTTATGTTTCAAGAATATATTTAAGAATTCTTACATTTGGTAAGTTCCATGTCATTGGAGTTGAGGCTGTACATTTTTGTGTGACTGAATCTGATGTTGTTAGGAAATGTCTACAATTCTACACATGCACAGACACCATCTCATGGTATTCGTGTAAGAGCTGCTAGTTTTATCTCCAGTGGCCACTTAACTCCCACTACTTGGTTTGTTCACACTTACAAAATGTGCAGCACCTAAGTGCTCTGAATAAAATCTCCTTAGTGCCTTGCTGTTTTTCCACCATATGTGTTATGCTTACGAGAGATAAAGAATATATGGAAAATAAATTGGAAGTATTTCTTAGATTCTACATATATTAAGTGTATTTTGGAAAACTCCACTATGTTTTTAACCAAATCTAAAAAGGAAGTTAATCTTCTCATTAAAGCATTGCTCTTTAACCTGCCCAATGTCAGTATTATAATTATTAAGTCTTTTATAGTTGGTCATAACACATCATTCACACAGTGGGACTTTGGATTTTAAAATAGTCTTTAATTTTTTTTTCTTTACAGGCTCAAATCCAACCGAGTAGTGGGAATGTTTAGGATCACTAAATATTTCATTTCAAGTGAAGATGAGCCAAGCTGGTTATGACACTGTAGTTAAAAGTGTAACTCTCAATAGGGCTCTGGATTTCACAGTGTTAATAAAAGGAGCTCACCCCCAGGCGAGTGGCCAGTAAAATGACTGGCTCGATTGCATGGGTGAGAGAGATGGGCTGTAAAGGCCTTGGTCCCAGGCTGCAATCAATCAACCACATTTTCTGGCCATTTTTCAATTATGCATGTTAGGGCTGGATGGCAAGGTAGTGAGGTGTCCAACCAAGACTTAAAGTTTGGCACTTTGAAAAAGAAGTCATCCAACAGTGAGATTACAAACCAGCAGCACACGCAGTAATAAAGTGGAGTGTGGATGGGGATTGCAGGTGGTGAGTGGACTGCAGGCTTTGGCCCAAAGGGGCAACGCTGTCACTGGAATTTGAAATAATTAAGAGGAAATACACGTTATTGCTTTGCTTCCCAGCTTCACAATGCAAATCTCTAGCGACTTATTTTAAAGTGCTGCCACCACAAAGCTGCTTGACATTATCAGTTAACTGACAAAATGTCAAAGTCTTGGAGGTCTTGTGGATCAGCTGTGAATGGTGTTTAGTTGGGGATTTCAACAGCTGTGCGTTTCTATCACAATGGATTGTTTTGCCCCTCTGAGATGAATCGCTCTGATATCGTTGCCTCAATCTTTCAGTCACTGGACACTTTGATTTATCTACATTGCCATTCAGGCTCATTCCAATGGCCGCTAACTCTAGTAGTTTTCTTAAATCTCCTGAACACCACACATTTGTAACTCTTAACTCTTTGTCTGTCCTCTCTTTGCTGCTTTCTATTTTCTTCCTCGGTCCCATGTCTCTTGTTCAATAATTCCCCATTAAAAATCCTGTCTGATAGAAAGGATTTTATATTTTATGAAATATTAGCTGTTACCATGAGTCCAATCAGGAAAGAAGTGCCTTGGTGTGCTATAAAAATATCCTGCTCAGAGAGACTGAGGGCTATGTTTGACCTTGCTCTCTCTGTGTGTGCAAGCATACACAAAGAACTTGTTCAATTGTCATTTTTAGCAGTCACTAAAGCCATGTATTTACACATAATACATTAAGATTTAATGGGTCGCTGACTTGTTCAACACTTAACATGGGTCTTCACTTAACACCACTTCAAATGTCATCCTTATCCTTAACATAAATGAGACTTTACAAAGCCTGAAGGTGTTTATTAGTTTTAGTAATTCTGACAAATACATTATTGTGTCAAATTACCAAATAACAATTACATGTTTTTCTTAGGTTTGAGCTAGAAGCCATTGGTATAGTCACATAAAATCCCAAACGTGTAAACCCTTTAAACTAGGACACAGCGTTATCGTGTATAATTTGGGTTTCTCCAGTTGCTCCTCTAAGGTAAAGCACCTACCACTGTTCAACTGTGCTGATGCACATTTCTTCCTACAGACACCACTGCAGGTCAACAGCTGACTAAGTGGTCAAATAAGATTGAAAGAACCCGAAGGGATGATTGAATCAGCAACTTTAAATGCTGGAGCAAGAACCAGAGTAAGCTGGGCATCAGTCTTGAATATGAGTGACAGCAAGTTTAAAAAAAAGAGTCATAAATGTTTGTTGATGATTCTTTATCGTTTTCAAACTATGCATAGGGTTTTAATCACACTGGATGATCTGTACCATCCTCAAACACTGTCAAAGTATAGTTTGTTTGATATAGAGAAAGAATACTGAACATTTATTGACACTTGTACATTGCAGGAAAAGGACTTTTATGGCATGGCTAGGCAGAGAGATTGAGCTGGAAAGGATGCACAGTGCATTAGGGTAAGGGTAGAGATGGCAATGCACTAATTAAGAGAGTGCGTTGAGGAGATGGGAGGACTACTTTGAGGAGCTCATGAATGAAGAAATTATCATAGGCTGACACATGGCTCTTGATGTCAGGGTTTGCCAGGGTTTGTCTTGTTGTCTCGTCTGTGTCCTTTGTCTTTAAGAAACGAAAACGCATGGATTGCTGTAGCAATGATATCACAATATAACGTGATTTTTATTATGTTAAAATGTATATAATGTGGCACAACCCTAGTATACATCTACTCAGAAATGGAACTTCAGCACTTCCTTAGTAACAGATGGCTCCATGAAAATCACTGTTAAATAATTGTCAGGATTTGTGAGACATAATACAGGACAGTGTTTTACCACTTTAAAACCATCATATATTAGCCTTATTATGTTCTACAAAAAAAAAGGTGATTTTTAAAAGTGTGCATGAAAGAGAGGGCAGCATGAAAAACAGTTTAAATGTTGAGACAAACTGGAGCATACTCACAGTTTATCTCAGCAGTCTGATTCTTAGACACAGTGTTAGTGCATGCTAGCACGTACAGGGCCAGCTGTGACCAGTGCAAGTACACCATTAGCTGACATCCCAACAGAAGATTTCAGAAATTCCAACAACCAGTGGTAAATGAGCAAACTCATCATGATCTGTACTTGATTCAGTGGCAAAAGAAAGAAAGAAAGAAAGAAAGAAAGAAAGAAAGAAAACTGTAAGAATGGTTTGCATAATATCTTAAATCACTAGACCTTGAATCAGAAAGATGCTTGCCGTCAGTATCAAGTGTGCATTCTTACAAGAGCACTCAGGGAGTGTAATTCCCCAAAAAGACAAGGACTATACAAAAACTTTAGTGTTTTAATGATGTTTTATTGAAATACAATGACATCAGCCTGTTATGGCATCATTGGTCATTGTTATGTCGTTTGGGTATTGTATTGAAGAAACCAAAAGTGTGTTGTACAGCTCTCCCCATGCCCTTTCATATGATATCACTCGATGCGTTTTTTGTCGAGGTTTTTTAAGGTGAAGGTTGTCCCTGAGACCTAACAATGATGATGAAGTTCAAATGAGTAGTATATTGTTGTGAAATTTAAAAATGATTCATAAAAAATGTGGGTAAGCTTTTTCACTGATTTTGAAATTTGTTGTGACTCTGACCTTGACCCAATTTTCACCAAAATTTAATCAGCTCGAGTTGTTATTAGTTTCTACTATCACACAAAATTTGACAGTAATGTTAGACAGACAACAAAAAGTAACTGATTAAATATTTCCTCTCTTCAAGGGGAGAATAATGTGATGCAGTCACCTAGCATTGGGGAAAAAATGTGGGTATTAGGAAAGAAAACAGTTTCCATGTCCATTTCCATAGTCCTTTGGTGCTCCGTTTGTTGATTATCCCAAAGGAGTCATTAAGAGGCTTTTCTCTGTCTGGAGCCATGGCATAGATTTTATCACAAAGGACGGTTCTGAAATCATATCTGAAAGCTTTGGAATCCCAGTGAATCCATATGGACTTAACAAAGAGTAAACTCCATATGTCTACTTACATTTTGTATATATGGAAGCTAATGATCCATGTTTTCTCGTTTTTTATCTGTTAGTCTGTTTTCCTAGTCAGTTGTTATTATTTCTGCATTTTTCCATATTTTTCTTTCAAAGTTATTTCTTTCTGTTTATATTTTGATTTTTTTTTCTCATTTCAGCTTCTTCATGGAAATATTTTCATGCCAATATTTTAAGTATTTCATGTTCTGTTTTTTTGTTTTGGTTTTTTTTTTTTATCTTTATGCCTTGCCCCAACAGAAACGCGTTGTCCAGCTGGATTTAGTGTGTACTTTTGATGGCAACATCACATTTAATCAAACTCAATTTGTTTGACTGTAATGCTACGTTTACACCTTGAGCGAAGAGCAGATTAAAACCTGCTGTCTTTGGATGATTGAATTAGAACATGTTATTAAAAAGGATAATGAGTATGTGAGAGCAAACATTAGGCTTTGATTACTACTCTCATCAAGAGGTAATATTTATCTAAGTGAAAAAACAGCTTATTAAATGTGCAAGCTTATCAGGCAAATAGTATTGGTAAATTAACCACCAGCGCTATCTCAACCCTCCGGATTTTGTTTGCCTATAAACGAGCTATTTTCCAGCCCTCGTTTAGAACAGGCATCTCTCCCCCCAGACCCAAGAAAGGGAACATGAAATGTGTGTATGTTTGATGTAGTCAAATTACTTATGTTAATGTGTTGGTAATTAAAAGCTTTATACATGGTCTTCCATACCTTCGAGCATATTTCTCACATCTCTGAAAACAGTGTTGATTTTAGTGTTTGACTCAAAGAAGTAGACAGCTGTGCATACTGCAATGCACAAGCAAGGTTCATTGGAGAAGTCACAGTGACCGAATTGAGCTTTCGATGCCTGAAAATTATGTATGCATGCATAAGTGTTTCATCTAGGAAAATGTATGCAAAGTAATGGGAACAGTAGCAGCAGCAGTGATGGGTAAAAATAGATCCCATATATCGTCATATACAGTAAAACCTATGAGGTAAGTGGCATAAATATGAGTCTAAATATAAACCTCATACACACAAACATACACAAACACACACACAAGGGCAAACTCTGCAGCTCGTGGAGAGTCTGACGCTGCATTGTAAGCGAACTGATTTGAGAGCCCTTTTTTCCCAGGCAGGTAATTTGATTCTTTGAGGTCGATGTTGTGTGGTTTTGGGGTCGCCCATGTAGCCAGTCCCCACTCTAATAAAACCTGAGAGCGCTGCAGAACCAGGAGGCTAAAACCCCCCATTAACTTCTTTCCCATCAACATGGGGACAGGTAACCTAATGACCCTGCAAAGCTGCAATGCTCCCTAATCATGTGACCTGGGAGTTGCAGAGCTGATGACTAGGCAGCTGGAGCTCGACATCATACCAGGAAAAAACCTACCTCTAGGAATATGAGGAAAACAGATTGTTAGTTTGTTAATGATTTTTTTTTTTTTTTACTTGAATGTGGTATGGACTGAGATGGTCTTGCTGGCACTCTCTTTAACCTTAATCCAGAGAAGAATATCTGAACAACTACATGTGTTCTCCAAAAGTTGATTCTGTTCATCTGGACGTAGCGTTTTGTGGGAGAAACGTTTCGTCACTCATTCAAGTGACTTCTTCAGTCTCAGCTGACTGCAGGTTTCCCCAATCTTATAAACAGTACATTTGCATAATGACTGAAACCAGCCCACTGAAGGAACTAAATGTGTTACTGTCCAAATTTGGTTTGAATACAGTCTAATATAAACAAAGTGTCTCATAAAGAAGCAGAAAGAAGCAGGAAGCTATTATAACTTCCAGATTGCGTCTGTGCTCTGTATAGCATCAATCTTGGGATTTGAAATGACCACACAGTTTTCCTTCAGTGCCACACTTGGGACTAAATTAATATTGCGCAACTATGTTGTTAATTTTGTCCATGTTTTGTATGGAATGCTATGACCTGTGAGGCCTGCTAGCAGATCTTGAATTAATACTAACTCTTTCTTTTTCTTCCCTCATTTTTACCCCATTCTTTCCTCCTCTCTCCCCGACCCTCTACACTCTTATTATTTTTCCTTTAGTGGGATGCAATCACAGAGATGGACGAGCACAACCGACCCATCCATACTTTCCAGGTTTGCAATGTGATGGAGCCCAACCAAAACAACTGGCTTCGCTCCAACTGGATTTCACGACAGGCAGCCCAGAAGGTCTACGTGGAGCTCCGCTTCACCTTGCGCGACTGTAACTCAATCCCTTGGGTGTCTGGCACCTGCAAGGAGACCTTCAATCTATTCTATCATGAGACAGATGAGGCACACGGTGTCAAGTTCAGGCCTGCGCAGTACACCAAGATTGACACCATTGCTGCTGATGAGAGCTTTACTCAGATGGATCTTGGAGATCGGATCCTCAAGCTCAATACGGAGGTGCGGGAGGTGGGACCCATAAACAGGAAAGGCTTTTATCTGGCTTTCCAGGACATTGGCGCTTGCATTGCATTAGTGTCTGTGAGGGTTTACTATAAGAAATGTCCATTTACACTGAGGAACCTGGCCTCATTTCCAGACACAGTGCCCCGCGTGGACTCTTCTTCACTGGTGGAAGTGAGGGGGGCCTGTGTTGACCATGCTGAAGAAAGAGACACACCCAAACTGTTCTGTGGAGCTGATGGAGACTGGTTGGTTCCCCTGGGAAGATGTGTCTGTAGTGTTGGGTATGAGGAGATTGATGGTTCATGTGTTGGTAAGTTTTCCAAGTTTTGTATATTTTAACTTGCTTTTCATTCTGCTCAGTGAAGCATTTTTTGAACTCAAAGACGTTTTTAGTCAGTCTTTCCAAAGCTCTGAAAGAAAAAGAATTGATGGTGAAGGTGACGCTGCTGTAGGGTTATGAGAACCCTGCAGCTGAATGCTTTGCCCATGGGTTATTGTTAGCAGCCTCTAATTGGAAAAAAGGCTTGTTTTGTTTTTAAACTGTCTTAATACTAATGTTTTGTTCTTGGGTCTTAATTAGCTTTTACTTAGATGTCCTTACCAAACCTTGACTTTAATTAAACCCACCTTTATTAAATTATTTCCCACATTTCTCTTTCTCAAGTGGTCAGAATGATAATAAATCTCAGACTTCACCTAAATGCAAATAGCAGCGGTAATTTCAATTCATTTTGACCATCAATGTTTATTTACAACATATATATATAGTAAAAAAGGACATATATATATATATATATATATATATATATATATATATATATATATATATATATATATATATATATTTGACATAAGTATTGATGCATCCACCAGTCAGAAAGATAAGCAATGTGGACAGGTGATGATATGAAACCTGCAGTGCTTCAGTACAATTTACTTCCCATTGTACCATCACATGCAACAACTAGAGAACGCTTTATAGTCCCCACAGTCTATGTACATACTCACTCTTGCTGGTTCAAACGTCGAACAATTGCATAATATTATTGTTGTTATTATTATTTTTATTTATTAACCTTCCTATTAACCTATTAACCGTTATTGACCTTCCCTATTCATTTTGACTCATTACCCATATTTTTTTGTTGTTTGTCTTACCATTTTTACTACCTGCTAATTTTCTCAGATAACAGAGGTGTAGTCACGTGAAAGGTTTTGAATGATTATGAATGTTATTATGGTAGCAGTAGGAGGACCTGATGCCATCTAAGGCTGTATTTGTATGTGTTTGTGTGTGTGTGAGCGAGAGAAAGAGAGTGTCTGTTTCAACAGCTTAAAACTGCATATTTTAGTTAGTCTGTTGTTTTTCTATCAAATTTCTAATTTTAGGGCTTTTTTAAAGCAATTTTTGAAAATTTTCAGTGTTTTTTGCCCTTTGGCTACTGTTTAAATTCATATGAAAACATTTTTACAAAACTAAACTCTGCAGTAACTTTGGTTTTGCTTTATGAAAGATTAGTGAGTAGGCTGTTTATTTTTACACAAAGTTTAAACAATTGAGAGGGTTATGAAACCAGAGGTGTTTTTCTGTGTGCTCTGGTGAAAAGCACGTATTTTCCTTACTAGCTGCTAAAATCCAAACATGATAATCTTGTTGTGGTAAATGGTGTGGTTGTAAAATTTAGTATAATGAGTGAAGCTTTAGAAAGCAGTCATAAAGTGAAACATCATACTGGGTCCAGTGTTAAAGCTGGTCCAGGCACCAAAGCTTCACCACAGGATTTTAGGATTGTGTTTTGCATGTGTGTGTTGTGGTGCTTTATACATACAGAGAAATGAACATGTGTCTATGTGTGTTGTGATGAATCATATGTGTAGGAATGTTGTTGTGTATATCTGTATTCTACCACCCGTTGTCTCAGTGGCTACCTTGGTGTGACAGATTACCTCAGCTGGCTTGGTAGCAGCTTGATCCTCAGCTCTCTGATATGAGCTTTGGGTTATCACTGACAGCACGGCTCACTGGGAATGCTACCTTCAAGAAGTTCCAATGCGACTTCTTTTCAAACCAAGTAAAGTCCTGATGTCAGGTCAACAGATACACATGTCTATAATCCAAAGGAGACAGATCCACAATCTAAAAGGTGTCCTAATGTACTTGCAAGTTGCAACTTATCAAAACCATAATATGGAATTTAACTTTATACATTTAACAAATGAAAGAATGAAAGCATCTACTAATATTTATCCTAAGAACTAACAATATACTACAATATCATGGATATAGAACACATTTTAAATTAGTAACTGATCTGAATTCACAGTTTAGCACAACAAAAGACACTGGCTCTTAACAAGTAATCCAAGCTTGTGCAATTAGTTTTGTAAAGATCAAGAAAATATGTAAGATTTACCAGAATGATCAAGATGCATAATCTATAGAAATATTGGCACAAATTAGATGCCATTGTACATGTTTGTTTCCCTCCAAAAAATAATCACCATAGACTACAGCCTTTTAAAAAACACCTTTGAGACATTTCGCTGGTTTTCTCACACCATTCAGAACCAGATGTCCTTGCACAGTTGATTACAATTCATCTTGTGACACAGGTCAGGGAGGCTTTCCAGCTGCACCTGCAGCTGCATCATAATCAACAGGCCAGGGGTGAAACTGCAGCTGTGATTAGAGTGCGTCTATCCTAAAATCATTTCTCCATTCTGCTCCTTTAATATTTCTTATGCGTTAATTGAGTGATAAAAAAGCTAGCAGAGGCAGATAAACTTGCTGTTGAAAACTTTTGGGAAAAACATTGCAAAAGAACAATTTGTGATGGATTCGTGGGCTTCTTCTTTATCTCTTCTTTAAGAGGTAAAGGAGTAATGTGGTGCATCCCTGCTGTTGGCCCTGTGCCTTTCATCTTTGACATATATATAACATAGGGGAAAATACATGTAATTACATTACATGCCATTTAGTCTGATTTGAATATAATCTTTGGAAGAACTACATGTCACATAAAAATCACAAGAAGTAGTTAAGCACCTTGGTCATTGAAGAAGACTCCTGAGGTGGCGGGTTAAATCAACCAGAACAGACATTTTGGCTCAGTGCCATTTACAAACATAAGCAGACTCAACACTGCCACCTATCAGTATCGACGCTGGCCCCTTAAAGCACAATAAATTAAAGTAATTTCCTTCTTCCTCTCCTTATCCTAAACCCCTTGCTCTCAAAGGAGCATATTTCACAGTTGGGTTAAGTCTAGCCCTTTGGGCAATGTGATGGCATTTTACTGCAATGTCAGCCCTGTAATGCAGCTCCTGTTCATTGTTCCAGCATTCAAACAGGCTTAGTTATTGAAAAGCCCCCACACAAAGTGCCACTAGAGCACCTTAGGCATTGAAGGAGAAGACTGAGGTAGCTGGCTAAAGTAATCTTTCAAGTGTTAGTTTACAACAAATTGGTAGTTTAAATGCAACAGCTGCCTTCCTATGTAGCAGATATGACCAGGTTGAACAACCTGTGATTCCAGTAGCATCCCATTCATAAATATGTGAAAAGCATAGGATTAATGTCTTTGTCATATCTATTTGCTTGCTAGTTGTTGCTATAATACAGAACTAACATTTCACATGCTAAAAGGAAGTCGCTTTCAGTGAAGTCTAAATGTTATGCATAGAACTGGAAGATGGAACAAAACTATTTAGTGGAAGAAAGTGTAGCTGTCTTTTTCCTGAAAATTGGAAGTTATATATATATATTAAAAAAATGGAATCTTTTAAATCTATCAGATCTCAGACTGAGATCAGTTGATCAGTAAAATCTTCTTCAAGTTTTGTACACGGCAGATTACTTTGTATTATTGTTTTCCTTTGATAACCCCTACAGCAATAGCATACACAGATATCAGGCAAACATCCATCCATCCATTTCTTTCTGCTTGGGCTTAGAGCACATCCCATCTGCCTCAGGGTGGGAGGCAGGGTACACCTCCAACAGGTCACCAGTCTGTCGCACGACTAACTCACGGACACAGAAAACCATTCATGCTCACATTCACACCTACATTCAGTTTAGATGTAGCCTTGCTATGAATATCTTTGTACTATGGGAGGAAGCTGGAGTATCTGACAACCATGTAAACCTGCAGTCATCTCAAAGAAGAGATAAACTGCTCAAAGCCTGAATAAATGTTTTTACTCCACTTAGGTGAGAATGAAGGACATGCTCTCCACCCAGCTTAAGTCAAATAATCTTTTTCTTTCATTCAGACTCAGTGGATTTGGTCACAGCAGTATTTTAATCTCCTGTCCATTACCTGGATGAAGTGCCAGTGTGCTGCAGTAAGACTGAGGCTAATAAATGCCTATAACCCATATTACTGCTTGCATGTTCTTCCACATATACACTGATATAAATGGGTTTAAAATGTTCTTTAAAATTGAGATTTTTAAATCGGAATATTATATGGGCCAAATGAGACGAGTCTTTAAATGAAGTATATGAAAAATGCATACGCATAAGTCGCTTTTTTTTTTTAATTTAAGTGAAATTTGCTGGGGGATGGGGATCTTGTCAAAATTGATGTAATTATGATATATATCCATATCCATACATATATGTAGAAGTAAGCAAAAGGTCTTTATAGAGTAAACTTGAATTCATATAGTCACTCGCTGTACTATTTTGGTTGTTGTGGCTTTTACATGTTGTTGGCTGTAGTTTGGGAGGTAGAGCAGGTAAGGTACTCTCCAGAAGGTTGGTGATGCGATCTCTTTCTCCTCCAGTCTTTGTGTAACCTTCGGTAAAATGCTGAATAGGAGGGCGAGTGTGCGTGAATGTTAAACAGAAACTTAATCATAGTGCAAGCTTTGTTTGCCTAAGAAAGGAAAGCAAGCCTTTATGTTGGCTGATACAAAGTCCAACAAAATAGGAGTTCACACAGAACACAAAGGGAAGGCAGCTTGGGAACATGGATGGATGATGGATACCATGGATGAATAGATGGATGGAGTTTGAGTTCAAAAATCCATCGCCCTACTGTTTTAAGAACAAGCTGTTCATACCAAGCAATTGGTATGGTAATTTACCCAAAAAGTGCTTGTATGAATGGTGTTATTGGGTGAATGAGGCATGTGATAAGTTAGAATATAAAAGCACTATATGCTGTAAAAACCAGTCCATTTACTATTTGCATCTTAGCTGATCTATTTATGGTCTTATTTATACCTTATTTTTTCTCTTGATGCAAATATTTAATATGTGTATGTTTGAGTGCATTCGGCATGTCCTTGTTGTGCATTACAAGAGGCTGTTATTTAATACTGTATAACATATGTACCCACCTGCTCATTAGCAGTAGTCTAGGCAACTAGACTGAATGCAAGAACAGCACACATACATCTTCTTGGATGAAGAGCTCAGTCTCTCAGTGTCTCTCTTTATCTCTCTCTCCTCCATCTCTCTCTCACTCACTTTAGCTTTCATCATCTTTCCCTCTCAGTGTAAGACAATCTAGCTGATGCTGTTATCACTCAGTGTTGTACAGCAGGTCATCATGTGTTTTCGGACTCTGTGTAAGAGCACTCAGCAGTGCTATGAATAATGTAATCACAGGGTGTCTGTGTGCTTTTATTTATATGTTTGCCTGTGTTTTAGGTTGTTGTACAGTGAATCTTCCCTCTGATGATTGGGCAAAAGCAAGCTAGGATACAACTAATGTTGTGCAGCATACATTTAGAATTACTGAACAGCACATCAGTCAAATAATAATGGACACCCTTTGAAATAAAAATACCACAACATACTGTGACAGTTTGTGACCCAACCTGTACTGCTTTATAATCTGTTAAATATAAACCAGCCACTCTTCCTGTCTTTTTTTAAGGTTAATCATCTTGAGACAGCAGACAAGCTCTTTAACCTCCTAGGACCTGGTGTCCACATATGTGGACATCGCATTTTTGGGTTATTTAGACCAAAATACTTAATTTTGCTCTACAAGGGCCTGATGTCCACTTACGATAACATTATACTGCCACTGTTCTATCGAAAGTTTAAATGAATATCCTCATATGTGGCTCTCATTATTCTTAGAAACAGAAATCAGGTTAAACAAATCTGGTAATTCTTTATTTTCACATTCATCAGGTCCCAAAATGTCCAAATATCAAAGAGAGATTAAAAATGCATGCCGTGGAAGAGTTTGGGTCTTAGGAGGTTAAATATTGGAGGGTACACACATCCAGTCTACATATGTTTTATGGACTTGGAAAAGGCATGTCCCTGTGTGTGTGTAACTGGTGCTTCTGGAGAATTGGTTATTGGGCCTGTAATGTCATTTACTCCCTATACAACGTCAAACTTCTGTCTTTGGTCTCAGGATCACATCTTTGCTATTGTTGGCTACATCAAGCAGTGATGTCTAGCTTACACTGTTGAAAAAAAGATTTCCTGCTTAAGATAGAGGATGAATTTCTGCCTCAAGTGGACTTCAAGTACCTAGGTAAAGCTGATGATTATCTTCAAAGTTATCATTACTACCCTCACAGATGACCACAAGCTGCAGGTAGTTACCAAATGAATAGGATCATGAACAGGAAATGAGTTCCCTCCAAAGAAGATCTGCCCTTAGAGAAAAGGTAATCAGCTCAGTCACTGGGCGGTGGTTCAAAGTAGGGGTGCTGCTCTGCAGCAGTGAAAGCAGTCAGTGGAGATGGTTTGGATATCTGACTGTCAAGCTTTGTTTGCCTAAGAAAGGAAAGCAAGCCTTTGTGTTGGCTGATACAAAGTCCAACAAAATAGGAGTTCACACAGAACACAAAGGGAAGGCAGCTTGGGAACATGGATGGATGCTGGATACCATGGATACCATGGATGAATAGATGGATGGAGTTTGAGTTCAAAAATCCATCGCCCTATTGTTTTAAGAACAAGCTGTTCATACCAAGCAATTGGTATGGTAATTTACCCAGTTCCAGGATGGCACTGGCTCTACGTCAAGTGTCAGAGGTGGGCTACACTTAAGTAATTGCACAGGTAAAAGGAGCAGCTGTGTTAATGTTAAATGGCATGCTCGTATAAACATCTTGACAAAAGTTTCACCAATAAGACATTTTCAATTACAGCATGAAGATAGTCAGACAACAATTACAGCACATATCCTTCACTCTGTCAGCTCCCCCAAATGAGATGTCAAACACACACACACACGTACACACATACTCACACAAAAGACACATGCACACAAATGAGGGCGTGGGTGGAAGGCAAAGACTCCCATAATGAATAGCATAAAACACACATATAAAAATATAACCCATAGAGCACACCAAACAACAAAACAACAACAAGTCCAATATGCACTCAAGCATTCACAACAATGTGATAATGCAAGCGACAATTTTGCTCTCACAAAACACACACGAGGAGACACACCAGGGGGTTCGAGCTGGCATCAGCAACAGAGCTGTTTACAGACGGGCCACACGGCAGGGAGACACTGTGACATTTCAGAAAAGGATGGTTTTAGTTTAACAAGCATTGCACTTCAGGCTTAATTGGGAGTGTCTGGAATGGGAGAGAGAGAAACAGAGTGTGTACGTACCCTGGTAGCGGGTCAAAGTCTGTCTGATGAATTTAATCCCACCTCACTCAGCATCAGCGCTGACATGTCATGACCATAGGATGTCATGCCTTGCTTCTTTTTTTTTTTAACTGAGCACCGTTTGACAGTTGCATTGTAAGAAAATTGCTTGCAGCAGATATAAGAGCAACAGAGTCATGATGAAGGCACATGTGGATATATCAAAGGCCAGATTTCCTGTTTCTCATTTGTCACAATGAATTGTCCTTCGTTAATAATTTTGACATACTAATCCACTGTCTCCAAAAATTACAAACAAGAGCATCTTTGATCACTCTGATTATTTCTGTTTGTTTTTTCAATTCACAGTTCTGTTAAATCTACATTTGTTTGAATAGACATCACACAGTATGGGTGAACTTAAATGCCTGGGGTTTTGTTTGTCGTCTACACAGTCATTGTATTAGACTTTATTTATGCTGTTCCCACAAAGGATATAATTGAAATCTCCTTGATGCATTTGGTATGCTAATGTACATTTCCCCCTGAGCTGTCATTAAGCTCAATGCACCACTAAAAGGCACTGAGTTTCGCTACTAAAGGCTTGGGGTGGTTTGAATTATGTCCAGTGTAAATTCTTTCTGTCAGGCCACGGCCTCATTGTGCATCACTACCTGCTGTCACATAAGCAGAGAATAATCACTGAGAATATTAAAAATAAATCATCAGACATTATTCCAGATTAAGAAAAAAATCAGTGTGATACATTATGTTATATCTATCGATCGATCGATCGATCGATCGATCGATAGATCGATAGATAGATAGATATAGATATATATGCGTGTGCATGTGTGTTATAATAAAATCAATTAATCTGTTAACCTAACCTAAATAAATGTATAAATAGATGTGATTTGACTGAGTTGCTCATTTTCACCATTCAATTGCACTGGAAAATACAATGGTGTTTTTGAATGAATGTTTTCACCTTGGAGGCCGAAAGAAAATTGCACTTACTAATTCTTAAAACTGTGTCTTACTTTAGACCTTCACTGTGCAGAATGATGTGGTTGAGGTTAATAAGTTACTGTCAAGGCAGACATACTTTTTTGGTAAGAAAATGGAAATTTGGGGCAAGATTGCCATCTAAAAATTCTCGCTAGAAGATTAAAAAAACCTGTAGTGAATAACCGCTTCATAGAAAATATTCCACAAGTCTGAGTAATCTGACTGGAGCTATCATACAGTACTTCATATTCTGTGTGATGCAATTACCTTTGAGGTTTATCTCTTTGAGGTGGTAAGGTCTATATATCCCTGTGAGGACCAATTTTTGATAGCCCATTGTTCTTGTAAGGATGTTGTAGGTGTTGAACTAATGGCTGAAGATAAATAATGTTATATAATAATATGGAGCTGTTTAATATTAAGTATTAAGAAAAATTAAGAGACTAGAAAAAGTTTGAAGTTTGTTTGTGATCATAATTATTGTTATTACATTTTATAGAACGATGCATCTTATTTAATATTTAAATCCACTGTGCTAAGAGTTTTGGAGAAGAAAAACATGTTGATAGATAAGTGTGTGTTTATATATATATATATATATATATATGACCATGACTGTTCTTTCTTTATGGTTCCTCCGTAGCTGCCTCTATTTGCTCATTTACAACACATATCAATTACATTTCCCTAGACTGCTGGTGCTTTACCTTCCTCTGTCTCTCTTTAAATCAGTCACTTGATGAGCATTAGAGGCTCTCGTGTTGTCGCTCTTCAATCTGTAATTGAGAACAAATGTGGAGAGGGAGAGTGTTTAATTGGGGTTGTCAAGCAGGAGGCGGGTTTGTTGGGCACCTAGAGATCTCCTCATCTCTTTCCATTTTAACTGTTTAAAGAATAAATTATGCAGATTGCAGTTTTTGCAAGTCCTAGTTGCGATGTGAACTTGCGGTGACTTCTGCCTCGCTTTTTTCCCCCCCTTCCTTGCCGAGAGTTACTTCAAAGCCTGAAAGTGATCAAAGACAGTTGAAAAAATAAATTCCCCAACGTACCGGCACCCTGCATACATACATACAGCTTCTGCATGTCTCAACACCACACACTCTCTCAGCCAGAAAACAAAAGGAAGCGACACCGTCTAATGTCTTCTTCTTCTTTTTTTCCTTATTTTGTCTCCTCAAGCACAGTCCTGTCAAACATTGCAACATTTCAATTGATTTCTCTTTTCCCTTGTGCCTGTTCTATTTTAGTACATAAGCCAAGACACTGAATTAGTCATTAAAGGGTATGTATAGTATGACATGGCCCAGATAACACATCACAGGCCTCCAATGAAGAGCAGACTTGTCATAAATAAAAGTACGTTTTAGGAGCTGGAGACAGCTTCTCCCAAGTAAAAAAGGAAAAAAATATGAAGAGGGGAAAAAAACAGGGGTTATTGAGGGTTCAGCTTCAGTGATTACTGCATTTTATTTCGGTACCAGTTTGTTTACACAACAGATATAAAGTAAAAAAAAACATAATAACTCTGGTGTCCAATAACTAAAACGTATACACGTTTCATCTGTAATGCCATAAATAACCATTTTGTTTAAAATAGGGTTTTGAAACTAAACAAATCTCTGATCCAGCTTCTCTTATAGGCTGAAGGACTGTATGCATGAACTCCTTGACTCACAGTGTCAACGATACAAATGCTTATGTAATGTGCAACCTGGCTCCATAACTGCACATGGATCACTACAATATTGCATAGCCCATCCGTGCATTTGCGTTTTTTGTTCCTGATTATTTTAATTCATGGCTATTAAAATAACAAATCACAGTATGAATAAAATAACAGCTGGAAGGCACCATAGAATTAAAATTCAGTACATAATAAAATTTAAAGCCTGCATCACCAATTTAGAAGAAAAATATACCCATTTGGTGTTGAAATAATGTCACATTTGTACATCGTGGGTCAGGTGAGGATTTTATTATTTATTCTTTATTTCTTTACACCTGATTTCTCTTTCAAGCTCTCTTTTAACCTACTTAAGCCAGCAGGTATTATGTGGCACAAGTGACAATACAGCACGGTCCTTTTATGGACTGCTCAGACGTGTCAGATAGTGTTGAAAAAGTGTAAACTGCAATCCTGTTTGGCTGGTTTCAGTATCAAAACATACATGATGATTATATAAATGTTGCTCAGGAGAGCAATATATGCTGTACGTCATGGGAACAGAAGTTTGTTTTTCTTTTTTGTTGGACAAATTTAAACTAAGACACTTCAGAATACACCAGTGCTGGAGCTGTCCATATTTTCATGCACAAAGGATAATTCAGACTAGTAGACTTATTGGTTTTGGATAACAGTGAAGATCTTTGCAAAGAAATTCTAAGTCTGCCTTAGAACAAGGACCTTAACAAGGGCCAACTAACTGGGATTTTAAATATTTCTGTGCAGGATATTTGACAGGACAAAATTTTAAAAAATCCTAAAATTGCCTCTAGGTTAAAAAACATCACCATGTTAAAGCATTTATTAAGACAAGTTGGTGGTTTTGCTACTTGCATACAATTTTGTCCTAAATATTTTGCAGTTATGAATTTATAAGCATGTATCCCCATACATGAAGTCAATCAAAATGTAATATTTCTTCAGCAAAAGGGGGTCATTGAGAGTACATTTATTGCTGTTTGAACTGAATATTGCCATTTGGCAAAATGTGAGCATGTGTATCCAACTTGACAAAAATGTCAGCTCAGTGACAGTAGTTTCACCTCTTTTTTTATACTCTTCCTCACTCTATCCCTCTATCTTCCAGTGTGGAAAGTGAGCCAATGACCTCAGGGTACGAAAGGCTTTAACTAGCACTAGGTGTCTCTCAATCTGCCAGACTGCTACAGCCAAGCTTGTTAGTCACACTGGTGGAACTGCACACACACATACACATGCACAAGAGTACCATGGACAGACATAATCCAGCCACTGAACGAGGCAAGCAGTGATAGCAGAATTGGGTCAGTTCGAGAGAAGACTGTGGTGTGAAACCATTTCCCTTGGGGTGGATTGAGGTCTGAACTTTGGCTGACCCCCTGAACAAATACAGCCACACAATGAAACCTCAGAATCTGAATCTGTTTGAATTAATGCTAACAACTTCACTGATCAGGCTAGAATGGAGGCTTAAGCCCCAGGAAGAGTATTTTGGACATGGATAAAGTAGTGTAGCTGTAATTGGGTTTTCTTCATGCTAAGATTAACGAGAGGAAAGGAAGTTAAAAGCTGAGGAGCTGGGAATGAAGGTAAGTCACTTCTCTTGTGGTTTATACTTCACTTTCACATTAAAATAACTGCTCTTCTATTTGTGTATTTTTATTTCTGGGGGGAAGAGTTACATGACTTTAGACTCTTGCCAAAAACAACTTTAAAAGAAGTGTAGATCCTAATTTGGGACCTTCATCATGATGGTTACAATAATAAGCACATTGTTAAAGTTTGGATGTTATCATGGGACAATCAGCCACTTCTCCGTTCATATTTTTCAGCTCACTGCTTTGAATAGTCTGAAATTATATAGCACATTTTTGTCATTTGTTATTATGAAGTCTAAAGGGTATAGTTTGTGCTTTAGAAATACTACTCTGATGCTATTAGTGATGCAAGAACCCACAAAAGAATAAAGACCTGAATCTATAATATCAATAGAGGGACAGTAAGATGTCCATAATAAGCCATCAGCTATATCAAACAACCTGGGAGAGACCTGGTCTAACTGTGGTCTGCAAAAGAGCAAGAATAATGGAAGAAAGTAATGGAAGAAAATTAAGAGACAAACATGCAAAACCCTTACTGTATTTCTTCTGTTATTTTTGTTTCCGCATTTTCACCAATGTGCTATTTAAGGTTGCAATTTAAGTGGTAGTGCTGGCCCACAAATCAGCACAATGTTAGAATATTGCCTTATACAGTCATTTAAACTGTCATTACTCTTTACAATGATAACATTTTGTGCCATTAGACTTCAGCAACCAGTCAAACAGATGGTTCATCTGAAATTCAGATAGCCCCCAAAAATGCAGTAAAATAAAAGTAAAGGCCAATAGTTACAGAGATAAAGGAGAACTACAGTCTTACATTTAGATTTGTGTGTGTGTGTGTGTGTGTGTGTGTGTGTGTGTGTGTGTGTGTGTGTGTGTGTGTGTGTGAACTGAAGGATGAGGACGAGCAGCTGTAATATTACTTTGTTCGCTTTTTGTTTTTTCTCCTTTTAATTACTTGTGTTTGGGTTGTCAATAAGTGTCCTTTGGGTGAATACTTTATGCATTTATGTGTGCATGGAATTCAATGCCTTTTTGAATGCTATCAGCATTTGTTGTCTTGTTTACTTTGTGCATATTTGTTTTCATATGTGCTTTTTCGTCTGTGTGTGTTTGTGCGGTTGTGCGTCTTTATTATCTATTACCAGCTGCAGCTAGTAGGCAGCTCATCCCACTCCTTACATTAAAGGTGATGTATGCTTATTGAGCAGCCACAGGCAGAGACTGGAGGCCTGATTTATAAACCAATACAGCTTGTTTTATGGGGGATTGATCTGCCTGTGTCTCCATCAGTGAAGCATTCTCCTTGTCTTTATTCAGAGTGACAGCAGGTAATAAAGGTATGGTAGTCAAAGAGAACAATGAAAGTGTTTACAATTACACTTCTTAGTGGCATCACCTTTACTGACATTCATATATTAAAGTGTATTGTAGACGTGTTGAAAAGTTAGAAACTTTATTGTTCTAGAAAAACACAATCAAGCGAACCATATAGCTGCATTTTAAGATTATTGAAAGTACGTTTTCTTCTCAAAACAAAAGCATTCAGTGAAATTTGGAGAAAAAAAATTATAATACATTAATACATTTATATCAAGAATCAGCAAAAATACATTATTCATTATACTATGGTATTGTGACACTATTACACAATATATACTATGTGAAGTCCCCATATAAATGCCATATAAATCCTAAAATCTGAGCTTTAGAAGCTACAGTAAGTGTGAGAAAGTGTTTCAAAGGGCCTAAACTTTCTTCTACAGCAGTCAAACTGTATTATCACATTATTCTGCAAAGACAATATAGCATTATCCTGCAAAGAACCAGAATCAGCTGATCATCTTTCTGTAATAATGATCATGGTGATCAGAATGATATTGTTATTATGTTGTATAATATTATAACAGAACAATGCTTACAGCATATTTATTCTTCCAAGCACAGTATATAGTGGAGATTTGTGCAAGATAAATTCCAAAGATATTTTTTATGAATAAAATAATATTAGAAAGTTACAGATTCCTGAGTACTGCAACTGTTGGGCAAATCTGCTGAATATTTTCAACATCGCTTTCTCCTCCTTTTCTTCATCTGCCTCCTCCTCCACTACCATCTCCTAAACTCTTAAACACATCTGTCAGAAGTGAGTTTCATTGACTTATTGACCTGTATCAGACTTCTTTCACTTAGCTTTAAAGCCTTCTCACAAATAAATAATAACTTCACAGATAGCATTTTGCGACCTGAGGTAAACACTGGACAGTTTACTACAGGTGAACCTGAAATGTCACAAAATATTTGACACGTATAGACTCAGAGTATCATTGCCAGTGCCATACAGCAAGAGAATAATTAAAGTTATACCAAAGACATCATGAGAGAGAGAGATAAACGACAGCCAGTACCAAGAAACATGAAACCCTCTACTGATACAAGGTCATAGTAGATGCTGGAAACAGTTTTAGCTGTCTTTTGGTGAGCATATCAACTAGTTGTAATCAGGTAAGTGCTTGCTTATCAGGACTTTAACTAAGTTGCACAGTGCTCATTCAGTTTGTTCATTGAGTTTGTTCCTCTCTGTGGCTAAAAATTGATTTTACTGTGTATTTTAATAATAAAGTATTGTGAAGGCGCGCTAAGATGAATTGAATTATTACATATATTTTATATTCCCTGAAGAATTTGTTAAATGATGTTGCATTTAATAAGCAACTCTTGAGACATTTTGTAAATAAATTGCAATTACCTTTGAGTGATCCCCCAAAGTAATTGTTAGTTGTTTTGTTGTCCATCCACTGTAATGGTGAAGTGTAAAAAGCTGGAAACATTAAAAAAAAAAAAGCCAGAGCTCTGGAAATTGTGAGTTATGTGGTTGCTGTCCCAGAACAGGGTTGTTCCCCTCCCTAAACCTGCTAAACTAATAAAGTTCCCAAAGTCATTTTTTGTGTGCATATACACAACTGTTACATCTGGTCTAAGGGCCGTGCGTGGATGAGCACATGGATTGGAATAATTTTCTCCTGAGCATTAACAGCAGCTCAACCAGATCATGGATAGTAATTAACATTATGTGGGTGTCAGGGCACGCAAAGACCCCACAGTGTAAGACCCAAACCTTTCCAGGCAACTACCGTCTGTCTGCTGTCATGCACGCACACTGATAACTCTTTCTCTTTGTCTCCCTCACACACACACACACACACACACACACACACACCTGCATTCAGAATCAATGAAGAGGCCACTTACTGGCCACCTGGTTCTCTCTCTCGGTTTCTTTTTCTTTGTCATCTTTCAATCAATCCAAGTTAAAAAGAAATGGCACTGTTGGTGAAAAATACCTGCAGCAGCTGTGGTTTTCAAAGCCCCAGACACAAGAAAGGACACAAATGCACAACACACGCAAACACACAAACATGGTCTCAGGCTCTAAGTAAAGGGTTCAGGAGTAACAGTAGAGATACAGTTCAGGGGTATGAAAAACAGACTTCTCGCTGTTTTGCAATTCATTAAGGGTTTAATGTTAATCTTTATAGTTACACTTTAATTGTCACAGATTTGTAATTAGTGCTGACATGTGACACAAAGAAAGCCAGCTTTTCTCACAGTGCATAGTGGAACTAAAAAGTAGTTTCGTACAAAATACATTTAGAATTAAAAGACACAAGAAAAAGGCATAAAAGTGCTCCACTAAACGCTGAAAGACACACCAGGGTATGTGCTGTAATCCCCACACCTTTCTTCCTTCTGCTTATCCTATTTTTGTTTTACCTGTTTCATGTGTCTCAGGTGTTATGCTGAGATCATTATCATCATCATTAGTATATGCTCCCACCCTAAACATCCAACAGATGGTATGATAATAATCTCATTTTCCTGAAGATGTGATGAGTCATTTAGAAATAGACTGAAATGCATGGAACAAACTAAGACCTTGTGTTTTTCTAAGATTTATATAGTTTTAAAGTCAAGGAGACCAAAGAGTCCATCATAGGTCATAGTGGATAGAGACAGTATGACTGAAAGCAGCTGCCCAATTCAAGTATCCCAGCCCAAAAAAACACAAAGCCCTTAAACTTTTATGTGCTTTATGGACTTACAGTTTTCATATTTTTACAATTTAAGCATAACCATGGGGGTTTCTGCATTTGTCAGAAATCACTATTTAAATATGGTGTAATTTATCAGAGCAACTTATTTTAATATTATCTCCCAGCTTGCAATATATCCCTAAGTATATCTTCTATCTCTCGTTGTTTTCTTTTCTTTTTTTTTCATTCATTGCATTGGTTTTCAGTCTGTTGTACATTTCATAGCATCTGGTTTTCCCGGAGAAACAAAAGAATTTGCTGTATGTCTCAAGGAGACAGAGAGAGACTTACTGGCACCTTACTTTGGTCTGTTTTATGTGGATAGTTTCCTAACATGTGCAGGTTGCTCTGCAGGGAAGAGAAAATGCTCTCTGTCATCAGGCTAAAAGGAGAGGAGGGAATGTTTGGGGCTGTAGCCTTTTTGTGAGTTCCCCATAAGGATACTGCTTCAAAGTGCATTAGGGGCAAACCTCAGTCTGTTTGTGGAATTCTGCAGGTGAGAGAAAAGAAGAAAGGGAGAGAAAACAAAAGCTTTACTGAATTTGGTTGAAGGGCTTTTAGTCCTCTATTTGACATGGCTTTCAGGTGTAAACTTTTCAGGAGGGTCACCTACAAGGAAAACAGGTGTTTATCAGAAGTCACAGCTGCCCCAGCTTTTAACAAAAGTAACTGTTGTATCTTAATGGCAATATCAGGTCCCCATGCGTTAAACTAAGCTCCATAGCCAAACTCTGACAGAGTAATATGTAAGCAGCAGGACCTTTTGGCAAGTCAACTATATCTTGAGTTGCCAAAAGTAGTGGCTTTTTGAAATGATGATGCTATTGTGTATAACCTTTTTGTAATATTTGGATTCTAGTCCTCGTAAGAGCACCTGTTGTTTTTATAGCTGATTAGGGTTTCTCACTTTCCAATCATTATTTATAATGTATTCTCTATATTTTTAGCTCATCTACAACAAAACAGAGTATCAAGAAGTGCAGAGCCTCCCTCTGAGCTTCTCTTTCTTAAAGCAATCACACAAATATCTGGCTGCCCGGAGCCTGCCATGTTGAAGACTGAACGTCCAACACACACACGCCACACGTGCACCGAAACACAGGCAGTGTTCTGATTTGTCTGTCTGATAGTGTTGTCAGTGAGACTGGATGTCAGAGAGAAGGAATCTATTACAGGATCGATTTGGCCATGCAATTAGGTGGCAATGGGAATTTCTCATTTCACTTTTCTCTCTGTGACAATCGTCTCTTGGGACCTTTGAAAGAGGGATAAAGTGATATACTGTGATGGCTGGCAGAGGAATAAAGAAGAGGCAGGATTATGGGAGGAGGAAAAGTGTCTGTGTAGTTGTGGTCCTTTGAGAGAGTTCATGCAGCCTATGCACAGGAACAAAGTAGTGGCCAGCGGTATCACGCTTATCCGAAAAGTGCATCCATTTGAGCAAAAATGCACGCATATTACTTATTTCCGTTGTGGTTTGGCTATACATATCTCCCTTCAGAATGTTCATCTTATTTTCATCTATTTCGCACCATTGAGTGGGCCCTCTAATTGGCCAAGATGAAACACGAGTTTAGAGTTTCAGTGGCATTCTCTCATTCTTGCTTTCACTTTGCATCACTGAAAAACAAATGAACGTTGTGAAAGAGATCCATGGAAAGGGGCCCTACATTGTTGCCAGTTTACATCACAGGATGTGTGCAAATGACTTCATGTGTTTCTACCTAAATGAAGGCTTCTCATATTACCCACTCTTAATGCACATTCATGTTGTTGTCAATCAACCAAGCTCAACAGTGCTGTGCTTCCTCATTAGTGATAGAATATTAAAAACTAGCACAACTTTTTTACAAGGATTGTGGTGCTCTTTGACAAGTTTTTTAGTTGAAATATTGATATTAACAATCCATACTGTATACTGTATAGGTCAGCGGTCCCCAACTCCCGGGCCTCGGACCGGTACCGGTCCGTGAGTCGTTTGGTACCGGGCCGCGAGAGTTGAGGCTCAGGTGTGAAATGTATGGTTTTCAGGGTTTTTATCGGTTTCCAGCGTTATTTTGTTATCGTTTTTATCGTTAACTCGGTTTTCCTGGATCTTTTCACGTGTGTTATGAATAAATCTTCTTTTTTTCGGTACCGGTATTAGTTTTATTTTGTTGTATTTATCCGCGACACCTTAAAGGCCGGTCCATGAAAATATTGTCGGGCGTAAACCGGTCCGTGGCGCAAAAAAGGTTGGGGACCGCTGGTATAGGTGATTATTGTATAGAGATGCAAGTCTCATCCTACTGACTGGTATCTGTGCAGACTCTAGAGGTATATTTTTTGTCATATCTATCATTACACTTTTATGACGTTGTCTGTAATCATTGTTTTCTATTTCTACTTTGATTAGTTTTTGAAAATACAAATGTTTTGGGGGTCCCAGAGGAACCCAGTCAAAAGGACCTAATTCCACCTATGCAGTTTTAATGAATGGAACAATTTATTTAGTTTATATTTACCATTGATCCTGAATGAAAGTATCATACAGTATCTTGGGGGTAGGAATGCTCATTCAGTCAGTCATTTTAAAGGAGAAAGACTCCATCACTGCATTCATCATCTGAATGGTTAATTTCCCCGGAGGGAAGTTATCGGAATATTGGAGATGTTGCTGGATCGACCTGAGGCAGGTGTGGCATGCCCTGGTCATGCCACAAGTGAAAAGAAGAAATTCTGCTACACTTCAAGCTATAATCAAAGCAGCAAACACCCTCCTGGGAGTTAGGAGAACTCCATCTGTTGATGTGACTATGTAATACTTGGCCGGAAAAACTACTTGAAAAAGATGCTAGCTTTGCTCCTGAAACTCAGACCGGAATTTAGCAACTGTTTGCTCCTCCTGTCACATGCCAGCATGCCCCGAGCGTAGCATGTGGTGAACTGTTTGTTATAACTGCATTTTGTGTAAGTTTAGCTTTAGTTGTTTTTAGTAGTTTCTTATCCGTAGTAAGCTTGGCTTGTATGGCTATTCTATTCTGGTCTCCACCAGAGGTACCCTTTGTCCAAGATACTCCTCATGAAATTTATGGATAGAATTTTTAAGGGGAGGGTGTTGGGCTCGGTGATCTCAGGGTCTCGTCTCTGCTTTTCGCAGATGATGTTGTTTTAGCGGATATATCTGGCGGTGACCCGCAGCTTGCAATGAATGTGAATGTGAAGTGCTGGGAATGCGAATTAGCTCCTTTAAGACTGAGGCCATGGTTCTCAGCCAGAAAAGGGTGGAGTGCCCACTCCAGGTCAGGAACAAGATGCTGCCCCAGGTGGAAGAGTTTATTTATCTCTTGTTCACAAGTGAGGATAGAGTGGAGTAGAAGACTGAGAGACAGACTAGTGCAGCATCTGCTGTAATATGGATGTTGTAGTGGTTTATTGTGATGAAAAGAGTGCTGGGACTGAAAATGGTCAGTCTTTCCTGACTTCACCTATGGTGGTGAGCTGCAGATGACAAAAATAATGATTTGATGATTCTTATTGTGATGATGATGATGATGATGATGATTATTATTATTATTATTGCAGCAACTGATCCTAGGGACTTCCTTGGACCCTATTCAGTAGTCCATGTTATGTTAAAGGTCAGTAAGTTGAGGGTTAAACTGACTAGTGTTTACTGAAGTACAGTAAATATACTAACTGTCTATCATAGATAAATACATTACTAGGACAAATACCACAAATCCCATTGTAAGAAATCAACTGATGCTGGTTATGTCGTTAGCATCATAACAATTAAAACAATAATTTGTACTTTCACACATGCATCACAGATACCCCAAATTATGATTAATTTATAAGTTCTATGAAGTTCAGTAGAGGTCTGAAACAACATTCAGGTAATTTAAAAATCGGGGGTGGGGGGGTGGGGGGGTTGTTATGATTGCACAAAAGAAAAACCAAGAATCAAGAAAGAAAGTATCTTTTGTATTGCGACCGCTGACTGTCCAACGATTCATGCTGCCATAAAATTGGCAAACCATCAGCAGTTTCAAGCTGAGTAAAAGATTCTTCTGATTTTCCCTTGTCACTATATAATCTTACCTAATAGCGGTGAGAGTTTTGCATCAGGACATCGCCTGGCAGGACAGAAGAGGCCAACGGAGAGATTTAATGAAGCCTCCTCTGCTAACTAAGTAAAATCCTTCCTCTCCCCTGCTCTGCCATTAAGAAATGTTTTACCAGGAAGACGGGAGAGAAGATAGCCTGGGAGGGTTTTTTTTCCTTTTAACTCTGCTGTAGTACCAGGTGTCTATGTGTGGGTGGTGTATATAGGGTAGAAAGTATGTTCAGATTTTAAACTGTGACTGTGTACATCTGTATTTGCAAATTTACCTATTGTTCCCTCCATGCTGGGTTTTTTTCTGATTTCATCCAAACTGAGGGGGTAGTTCCTAAAAACATGCACACACACACACACATACAGTAAACAGAAACACACACACACAGAGACACAGTTACAGCCAAAATGCCCCTTGAAACAGAAATGAATTCCTACCCAATATTCACTCTTCTCCCCTTATGTGCCTGTGGATAAGCTAATGGGTTGCAGCATCATCCTCTGACACACTGCATTTTTCTAATATGTTTGAACTGCTGGAGGACTCCACTGGGGTTTAATTGCAAGGGAAATGTACTTAATTAAATCTCTTTACTGAACCATGTTGTTGTATATTTGCATTTTATTTAGAGGTGTAGCTATGCCGATAATTATTCTGTGATTTAAAGAAGAGTTTCAGTTCTTTATCATGGAAGATTCAGGTTTTTCCTCTCTCACGCTTGCTGTTTATTTTTTATTATTTAGCAAAGACAGGAGATGACTCAAGGGAGCTTTTTGGCTCACTGAACTTGTTTGAGATCTGCACATTCAACAATTTTTAAAATGATTTCAATATACTTATTTTGATATAATGTACGTCTGCTTCAGGGAGTACCTAGCCCTAGAGCCTTTTGGTTGTATTAAACTTTATTATGCAAGCTTTAAGCTGCATCACAGCTGCATTATGGCAAATGCACTAAACTCAAAGTGCATAGAAAGCAGTGTACTGCAGGGTGAGGCTCAAGTTATACTAAATATACTAAGAAATCATTTGAAAATGAGAAAACCTCGTATTTTATTCTTGGATCACTTCATTTATGTACTTTGAGCTGTAGTGACAAAACGATATGAATAAAGTGTTAAGCTTGTGATGGCTAAGATGGTCTAACGCCACAATGATCTATTTTTGTCAGGGTCCTTTGTGATATCTAACCTCATATTTGTCTTTCACTTTTTTCCTCCTTTATTTAGTATGTTTTACATGACATTTCCAACGTGGGTTATTTAGGCTAAATAACCAATATTTGGACATGGTCATGAAAAATATGGTAATGTTCATGTAAGATCTATTATGGGATACCCTATGTCCTCTGTCCACTATCTTGAAAGTCTTTGAAAAAGGAAAGCATATCAAAAGGGAGTATTCTCTTTTACATATGTAGGCCCTGAACTCAAAAGTTGCTTCACCACTTCATAACATTAGTTTTACATTGTATGGGGTGAGGCTTTTCATAGCCACTTGAAGGTAAGTGACTAATACCAGTGTCATAGTGTGAAGCCCTGTTTTATAGTACCTGTACTAAAACATGAACCACAATATTATGGTGGTGCACATTGCCCTAATGTACTGTAATGTGTTTTACGATAATATATTACTGACATTGCTGCCACCAAGAAACTGTTGTGTGCTTGTGGTATACTGTGCTTGAGCAAAAGTGTGTGCACATTTTTTAGGGACCAGATCAAGTATGTTGCAAATGTGCTTGTGCATATAAAACTGAAATTTTGTGACAAAAAGTAGGCAATGACAGAACACAATAACAAGCTGTACTTGTGCAGATTTTACAACCCTGTTTTTCAAAAACTGCTATGCTGCAAAAATGTGATTGAAAAAAAAAAAACCTATTTGCGAAAAAAACACCTTCCAAAGGTAGGGAGTGTAGAATGATTTGGGAATTATCATCTCTCAACTAATTAGTTTAATGAGTAACACAATTAGATATAAAAGCAGCATTCTAGAGAGGTGTAGTTCTCTGTAGTGAATCTGTGGAGAGGTTTACTGTGTGTGAAGGACTGCATGGGTAAATGTCTTCAGCAATTTAACAATAACATCTCAATAAAAATGTCAAAGATATAAAAGATTTTGTCATCTGTGTTAAATAAGATTCAAGATTCAAAGGATGGAGTAATAATTGTAAAGCAATAAACCAAATATCATCATGCCCTCATATTGAACTGCGTTATAAAACAGAAACACCTTTGCCTTCTCTGGAGTCGAGCTCATTGAAGAAGCATGGAAGCAAAGTGGAAACCTCTAATACATTAGAAATTAACATGATACTTGATTCTTACTCCCAGAACAGCTTATTTGCTCTCCGATATCGCAAAACTGACTTGTAATATTATCCAAATGTATTCAATAAATATATTCTAGAGCATATTACTAGTCATGCTGCAGTACTTAACTATGCAAATTACTGCAAAGCCCAACAAGAGAATTGTGTGTACTCTCTGTTCATGAAACAAAATCTCATAGTTTGAAGCTATTAATAGAGTCTGTTAACCCGCTAACAAGCAGTCAAATCACACTAACACAAATTTTATCACACATCTGTAACCAGATTTTACACCACTGCTTGATTAGAAGACAAAACAAGTCAATCCACCTAAAATTAAATTCACAAGGTCTTCACATGGCGGCAATATCTGTGTAACAAAAAAATGATAGGAAAGGCCCCTTGTGGTGGATCTATTTATCCACTGGAAGCCACATTGCTTAGACCAACAGCGTCCAGCAGCGGGAGCGACAGCTTTAATTTGGTAGCCAGCGGTCAACATGATTAGCGAGCTGCAGGAGGCTTTTACAAAGTGGACCAACTGCCTTTGCTATCCACAGTGTCAGAGGAAAGAAGCATGGGACAAGCAATGAGAAGATTGTTAAGGCAGATAAACCTGAGGCTCTGAAGATCAGGTGCAATGCTGCATTAAACAAGTATTATTTTTATGACCTCTTATAAATGAAGGTCTCTGTATGACTGTGTGTGTGTTGTTCTTTCTGTCAGTTCTCTCAACAACTCACACTTGGTGGGTCTATTGCTGGGAACCCAAGAGAGCTGTCCTCATATTTTGGCTGTAAGTTGTCTTCTGTTAGACTTTCTCAACAGTCAGACATGCAGCCTGTGAACAGGAAAGATAGGCAACTGCATGGGGCCCCAGGCCATTAGGGGACCCCTGAGAGCTGATAAACTTTCCTCCACAGCAGTTTCTCAAAATGTGGCAACCACAGTGACCACAGCCCCCTCCTTCTTAAACAACCAGTGCAGTATTTGCAATGACATCTCAGAAGGAAACCTCCTTAAAGGGGCCCCCTACTAGCTACAGCCTGTTCAGTAAGCTGCAGGCTGAGCCCATCTGTGTGTCTGAGTGTTCAGCAGCTCATTCACTGACTGTAGCTCATCCTAAACTCAAACTGTATGTAAACATCACTATTGAAGGAGAAGTTGTTTTGGATTCTATCTGTTGTAACTATTCAGCTGACGACATTACAGCGATGGTAATATGATTTATAAATGACTTGTTATTTTATCAACGGCTATGCTCCCGGGGCTCGTGTTTGGCATTTTTGTTTTGTTATAAGAGCAACACACACTCTATTCTGTGCATATATTCTTTTCGCAGTGCCAATTTGTTGTTTACTCCTCAGGTTTACTATTTATTATAGCACCATGCACACAGGACAAGCTTTGCAAAGTTAAATGTTAGCTGTCAATCAGGATAATGTCACATACCTGCAGTTCAAGCTCAACGTTATTCAGTTATTCATCAGAAACTGGATTAATCTGTGTATTTTACTGACAAACCCCATTCCTCCTGCCACAAATGACTTCAATTACTCACTTACGCTGCAAGTCAGTCCATTCAGAACACGCACTGTATTAGTTTAAGTCAGAGGTTCCCAAAGTGTGCGGCAGAGCCATTGCAGGGGGGGGCGGCGTATGAAAAGAGAAAGAAAAAAAAAGAACGCTTGGACACTGCTAGCATAATGGACAGGTTTTTTGACGGGGCTCCCATACAAACGCAAAGCAGGAGATGAAGCATCACCAAATATGTTTCCAAACCAACTTCATTCCAAGCCAAAGACTAGAAAATATGGTGAAGCATATCTGCCCTTTGGCTTCACCTGCACAAGTGCCAAGGTAGGTCTCTCCTGCAGAATTAGTTTCCCCTGCGTCGGGAGCATGCGCTGGGCTCTCCAAATCATGGGCAAACAGTATCCCACATTCTTGATTTTTAGTTCACAAACACTTGTAATGACTAACTACTCCTGACATTTTGGAGATGTTAGTTCTTTATACAGTAAAGTTACAGCAGGATACAAATAATATCAGGCTGATCCTGTCACAATTTGTTCCCCCTGTCCAAACCACGGACAAACAGTATCCCACAGCTGTTTATGTTTTTAACCCATTTTGCACAGAGAAGCATTTTTTGAAAAATGTATTGATAGCAATGTTGAATATTATTACAAAGGAAAAAAAACAACTACCTGTAAAATTATTACACCGTGACGCCTCTGCCTTTGTAAATGGAGGGACAGTAACTGCGTGTGTATGTAAGCGTGTAAAACCTGAAGATAGTAAGATTAACAGTATTTTGTCTCTATCTGCAATTCTGCAATTCATCTCATGTAAACAATAATGTGGCGCACAGCATGACGTGAAAAAAGGCACATACCTTTGACGTTGCGTGACGAACTCCACATGTAAACCCAGTTTTTAAAAATTCGAAACGCATAGAAACTGCGGCATTTTCAAAAATACCCGTGTAGGTGTGGACGTAGCGCAAAAGAGTTAGTAGTTTATTATATTACTACCTGTAATTTATTTCAGTTTACTTGTATTTGCTTAATTGTTTACTAGATGTTTGAGGTGTGAAATAAACCGCAATGGAGTTTGAAAACAAAATATGGGTGCTTGTGGTTGGAGGATGTGTTTGTGTGGGGTGTGTAAAACTAAGGGGGCGCCCAGCAAAAAAAGTTTGGGAACCACTGGTTTAAGTGAACTTAGTGGAGAAAGGTTTGTGGTTATTATTTAAGGCATGTTTGTGCATGTACAGATATACATGCACAAACATAATACAGAATTCATTTAATACGGTGTACGGTATGTCAAGTACAAATGTACACACACACACACACACACAAACCTCTTTTGTTTCATATGCAAGCAGAGGTTCAGCCACTGCTTCATTTTCCAGTTGGCAGGGAGTTGATGTGTTCAGATATGATTTATTGATCATGTTGAGCACATTAGTTTACCCACTGTGTTCAGTTAAAAAGCAATAACACATTTTACACCCTCTGTTCCATGCGAATGCAATAACACTAAACTAATTACGCAAACTGGGGACAACAGTGTGATTTGTAAAAGCCCGCGCTGTGCGCTGACTCTTCAGCAAGATGCTGAGAGTATTGGAAGTAATACAGTAAGATGTGATTAATTCATACACACCTTATCTCTTTCCATTCGTTTTATATGGAAAAAGAGCCACAGAGACAGTGACTGTGTCTACAGGCCAGGGCAACCTGTATAATAGCAAGAAGCGTGCCAATTTTAATTTTCTTGGCTAATTCTGATTTTTTTTCCAATTTTGGTTTTCTTTCTAAGAACTATAACTGATAGCATTTTTTTTTTAAAAACAGCTTTTCAATGCAAAAACTTTCACAATAAAATAAATTATTGAACATCTGCCAAATTTCCTGCAGTAAGTTACAGAAACAAAGTAGATGCAACAGATCCATCTAATAAAACAAATGTCAGGCACACTCACGTCATTATCTGGTATGTTTATAATTTCACCAGATGACATGACATCAAGTATCTCGGGGTCTTGTTCGCGAGTGATGGGAGAAGGGAGCCGGAGATCGTCAGACGGATTGGGGCTGCAGCTGCAGTAATGCAGACGCTGCACCGGTCCGTCGTGGTGAAGAGGGAGCTGAGTGTAAAAGCGAAGCTCTCAATTTACCGGTCGATCTACATCCCTACCCTCACCTATGGCCACGAGCTGTGGGTAGTGACCGAAAGAACGAGATTGCGGATACAAGCGGCAGAAATGAGCTTCCTCCGAAGGGTGGCTGGCCTCTCCCTTAGAGATAGGGTGAGAAGTTCGGCCATCCGGGAGGGGCTCAGAGTAGAGCAGCTGCTGCTCCACATCGAAAGGAGCCAGCTGAGGTGGTTCGGGCATCTGACAAGGATGCCCCCTGGGCGCCTCCTGGGTGAGGTGTTCCAGGCATGTCCCACCGGGAGGAGGCCCCGGGGCAGACCCAGGACACGCTGGAGAGATTATATCTCTCGGCTGGCCTGTGAATGCCTTGGTATTCCCCCGGATAAGCTGGAGGAGGTGGCTGGGGAGAGGGAGGTCTGGGCCTCTTTACTTAGGCTGCTGCCCCCGCGACCCGGCCTCGGATAAAGCGGATGAAGATGGATGGATGGATGGACATGACATCAACTCTTTTCTCTTTTTCACTCCTCTCATGATTCCTTTGCTTTGATCTATGGGGGTTGGATCCATTCTTTGCTCTGAACTCTAGATAGCTTTACCTTTAGCTCTTTTGCTTTTGTTAGCTTCATTAAACTGTCCACATTCAGCTGATTGAGGACGGTTTACCTGTCTAATAAGTTTGTTGATATGAATATTTTCATAGTGCTCCCTCTGCGGTTTTTACCTACAGTGAGGAGCCTCCATGCTGACAACATGTAAGCATGTGGCTGGGAGTGTGCACATGACAATTTGCCTGTGTCATTTTACTCCTGTTGTGCATGTAATACCAGCTGACTGACAGGTCACTGGTCCGAGCTAAGAACACTGGAAATTGGTTGGTTCTGGTCCCTGGGTGGCCTGGCCCTGATAATTTTTTACAATTATATTTAAAAATGTTATTCAATTATAACATTTTAAAGGCGACTGTCAACGATGAGAAAAAAGTAAGAATGAATAAGACACATTTGAGGCTATTTCAAATCAACTGTCTGTTAGCCAATTTCTATATATACAACTGTATAGGCATTCTACATTCACTTGTCTTTGGAGAGTTAGACATCATAAGTGATAGGCAGATCTGCATAGTAAGTGGAAATCTGTGATGTGTCAGTGTATTGTTCAGTATTGCAGTATGCTAGACAGCACAATGTTAACTGTAAACAGTTAGCAGGGTTGGATTTTCCTGCTACAGACTGGCAACCTGTCCGGGGTATACCCTGCCTCTTGGACCCCCCTGGCGACCTTGATAAGGATAAGTGGAAGAGAATGTATGGGTTAATTCCTGAAAATAGTCATAATTATTACCTGGAAAAGTCCAGGTATCTTTTGCTTTTTCATGACCCTAGTTTGAGTCCACTGAATAAATAAACAATATCAATGGTCTATAATTAAAAAAGGGATCAAATTTTTTCATGTTTTGTGTAAATACACAGGATGTGAAAATAAAATCTTTCTTTTTCTTTTTTCGTTGCAGTAAGTATTTTGTAAAATGTTTATAGAACGTTTTGTATTGTTAATAACAAATAATAAATATGTATGTTTTTACCCAGTTCATTACACATTCTGTGGCCTTTCTACAATTTAATATGTCAGCACTTCTTATTGCACCACTTTGAAGTGCTGGTATATTTATTAGATGCAGGAAAGTAACAGCTCACCTAAGTTAAGTGAAACTTTGTTTTGTTACTAATAATCTGACCCGACTCTTACCTGTATGTGTTAGTCTGAGTATAATATTTTTAAACACACACACTCACACAGACACTCAAGTCTATGCACTTTTGAAGCAGCTGCATTTTTCCCACTGCTATGCCTCATATTGGGACAGTCGGTATTAATTTTTCCTCATCATATGCTGTTATTGGTCTTTAATTAAAAAAAAAACATATTAACTCAAATGAAAAGAATAGCACAGGATTTGAGGAAATGTAGCATCCATCAGCGTTTTTTCCGTCTACACCATCAGTGGTAATTGATATTTGAGGCCTGGTTTTCTGCCCCAGCCTTCTTTTCTAGAAATGAGCTTTTGGAGCGGAGAGAAAACAGCTGAGGCGGTGGAAATGGAATTGGGTATGTGTCGCTGCATGAGAGAGTGGGATTATCCCAGCATAATGTCAGCCTTATTAAACACTATTACACTCTATAGATCAGGAATATGGAACCTGAGGAATCTGAAAAGGATATACTCCCAGTTCATTTGTGTGTTGAAGTGTGTGTGTGTAGGAGTGTTTGCAGTTGGGATTGTATGTCCATAAATGAGAGTTTTTAATTAAACTGAAGTATTATCCAGTGACTGTGGGTGACCTCTGATACCATGTTACATGGTTTATTATTATCAGCATTAATGCCATTATTATCATTACCGACAAGACAGGATAGGCACAGGGTTTGATCTGTAATTTGCAACATACAGAAAACCGAGTACAACTACATTTTTTTGTGATCTCCTTCCAGCACAGCGAATACATGGTGAGTCTATCATGGTAACAAGCAAAACACAGAGAGACTATTCAATGTACCATAAGGCTGACCATCCTGGGCTGCATATCAGTTTTGCTTTGATTTTCTAATTTATGTATGGCAGGGATTTTACTAGGCACAAACAAGCTTTGGTGTAAAAGTTGCTTTAGTTATGATGAGTTGTTGCCTGCCAGCACTACATGCCATCACACTGCGCCAGATCAAAGTAGTTAAAGGCATGCTTCTGCTGCTTTTTTTGAGACTTTGCATGACAGACCAGCTGCTATTCCACTTGTATTGGATAGAGAGACAGTACTGGATGTTTATCAAAACACGACACATCCAAACAAGGAAGCTTGGGTTTTATTAAAGTTACAGTAAAACTGGTTTAGAGTTGCAGTCCTTCAAGAGCTATATATTTACATGAGATTGATTAGGAAAGCACGCACAGTTTAAGAAAAAACATAAACAGAACAAAAACATTAAATAACAACTTAAATTCACATATTTTATATTATCTTTCTCTCCCATGTTGGCATTGCATTAGATAAACACAAAATGTAGGTCTGACCACAAAGCCTTTTGCTGTAGTTTGCATTAACATATAGACATGGCACACAGTGATAAGAAGCACTAGAACAAATAAATAACACAGCCGTGAAACAGTGCAGACGACTGATGGGTTATCATTACACAATGGCACAAGTACTGTGCTGCCCACAGGTAACTTCTTTTTTTTTTACCACTTGCAGTATTTAGAGGAATATTTATAGTGAATTATTCTCTAATACCATTTAGATGTTGGACTTAGTATTGTTGCAGTAATTAAGACACAACTCATAACAATGTTAGGTCAGAGGATGTCCATCACGAGGGATGACTTTTAAAAGGGACGTCCACGTGGAACACTAAAAAAAGTACATTATCTGTTTTTTAACAGCTTTTTTATGGGGATTTCTGTAAATGTGAATGATTTAATTTAATTTTTAATTTAAGGTTTAAAAATATTGGAAACATCAATAAAAAATCATTTTCATTTTACATTGACACAAACTGTATACATTTATTACAATGTAGTGATATTCTTAAAAGGCAGATAACACGACAGAATTAACAACTATTAAGAAAAATTGAACATTTTGAGGTATCTTTTAAATATTCCCATAATGTTATAATAGCTGGGGTGAAATATACAAAAACCTAGTTTAATCTAATGCGATCTAATCTTTAATGTAACCCTGCTCACCCTGCTCAGACTAATAGCTGTGCATGATCCCGGAAAGCTCAGCAGAAAGACACCAGGTAGTACATCGTGTTACATACTCTAACCAGAGTATGTAACACAGCCATCAGCACTCTCAGTCTCAGAAGTCTCACCAGGGTATGGTGTTAATCATTTGAAAATTAAACTCAGCACAAGGGAGTTAGAGTTCAACAGCCATTTCATGTTTCATTGTATGAAAGTTAACTGAGCCTTAAAACATGTTCGGCTGTCAACATGAAACATTTCTAAACCAAACATAAATTGACAAAGACAAGCACACTCTGAAGCATGTAAGGTTATAAATCATATAATATTACTGGGGATAGTACACTATAACTTGTGTTCCCCATCTAAAAGAACTGTTTGAGTACAAATGAAAATGGTAGAAATATTCAGAAAATGGGTTTAAATTGATATTGATTTTTAGGCAGGTCTTTACTTCCAGGGCAAACATATGAATCCACCGACGCTGTTAAGAATAGGACAATTTGAAGGAACTCTGGTCTCCCTTATATAACTCTACTTCAAAGAAACAGGACTTTCTGGATAAATCGTGGATCAATTTTGCTAAAGGTCTTCACAAGACAGGATACATTTGCTTTTTTTAATCTGTCAGAAAACAAACCCTCACTACAAGCATGTGCCCAAAGCTGTTCAATCGCATATTTATTTCTGACTGTTTTGCATGCAGGCCCCCTATTTTCTGAGCTTGCATTCCCTCATTTACTGCAGATGGGAGGCAGTTAGAGGAAAAGTGGAATGATCCCCAAATCTGCCATGTAGCATAAAAGTCGAGACCAAGGCTGAAAGCCCTAAACATCTTTTGAGCTAAGCACACATTCACATTTTAACTTTGATATTTTTTAATATTAAAAAAATCTATTTATACCTGTTCATATCTTTGTCTTTCATAGAACACGCAATGTACTGCATGCTGTTTATCTTGAGTGCAAGGAAGGTGATACTGTGCAGCAGGGGGAGTAACACACACACACACACACACACACACACACACACACACATACTTCCTTAAAATGTTACTTAGTGAAACTGGTTCTTACTACCAGCTAAACTATCCAATCTGTGACAAAGTTAAACAATTTTGGTGACATAAGTGAGTTTTAAAGTGTGTGTTTGTAAATTTCAGCCAGTATGTGGGGAGAGTGTGCTGTCCTCAGATCATTAACAAAAGAAGCTGGTGCCCCAATTGTGCTCATTCTTCCCTAATTACTGGCAAATGCTTCCCGCTAGTCCCATGAAGGCACACTCTGTCATCCCAGATGACTGCACTTGGAGTGCTTTTTGTCCTTTGCCAAGCGAGTCCTCTGAAGTTAAAAACTCCTACTGGACTAGAAAGGCTTAGAGTGTACTGAAGCATTTCAACCATGAAGCAAAGCAAGACCATAGTTTGTTTTGTTGGTTTACTTCATTACATTTACTTTCTGAAGAAAGCAGTTCATTATACCAAAACATTAGATTACTTTTGCATTACTCTGCAACATTGCTTGAAATGTGTTGTCATATAATTACGAGTTAACAATACAAACCTCAGGCTTCAGATGCTTCTGCAGAGTTAGTCTTATGTTAGCAGGAAAATTCAGCTGTTTCAAAACTGGACACAGTTGCACTTTATCAACTTGGCCATGTCCATCCATGCAATAAAATAATAGGTTTGTATCCTAACGCCAAAAAAAACTGTAGACTGTTCCAACATTTCCCTCCTCTCAAAAACTAAAATTAGCTGATTTTAGCACAAATGCTAAAATATGTCTATCTGCCGATGACCTACAAGAGCATAATTAGGATCTTAAAGTGAATATCATAGTGATTAGTAAATGTGCTACATTACTGAGCTAACGTAATTTGGTTACACTAATATGTTACTTTGTAGCACCAACACTACTTGCAAAAGCTACCGTACATTTTGGTTAAAGTAGTGTTTGCTACTGCTTCCCCATCATTACAAACCTGTTAAGTACAGTAGTGGTTGGTCTTTTTTATGATCTCTCACACTTAAATAGTTCCTTCTAAAGAAAGACAATTCTAATAGTTATCATGTGTTATATTTAATACACATAGCATAAAAGACATGATTACCTTGTACTTGAATCCAATCCAACTGCTTCAGTCGTTTTAACTGTTGAAAGCAGAGCTTCCAACAAACGAGAATGTTGTAGAATTGTATTCAACAGTTGACTACAAAGCAAATATGTATCCTTATTTTACCACATAAATTTGTTGAATTAAGCACACATGTATTTGTATTCAAATCAGTTTCTTTTAGTTCAATTTTCAGCTTGTAAATGCACGTACAATACAACTGAAGAAATGAAATCCCCAATTTGCAGTTCACCTTGCTTGTTAAGTCACACTTCTTGTAGAGACTGAATATAAACTTCTTTGAGGTTCTTAAAGTAAAACATGCTATATGTTCATTCCAGCCTGGTGCATTAGCTAGTAATATTTATTATTTGAACCATCTTTACAATGAGCTGAAGTACAAAAGCGAGAGCAAGAAAGAAAGAGAGAGAGACTAACGCTGAATAAACTGTGCCTTTTTTTCCTTTTTTTAAATGCCGTTAGACACAACATTAAGACAGCTGTTAAAATGAAATGTCTGCATGTTAAAACACAGTTTAGTTAGTAACCAGGGCTTTTTAAGGGGGAAGTTTAGATCAAAACCTTTAACTGCACCTCAGATTTCAGCGGCTCTCATCAGTTAAATGACATATGTTGTTTTTTGGATTAACACATGCTAGACTACTTCTTCCCCACTGCCATCAGACTCTTGAACAGCTGACCTATTTTTGAACAGTAATAATAATTGTTTTGCACATCAGGTCATCCTGCATATTAAGCCAGCATATTAAGCTATAGCCCTTTTGCACTCATCTCTGTTTCACACTTCAATATTTTGTCTTCTTTTCTGTCTTCATTTATTTATTTGTACTATTTGTATTTAGCTGTTCTGTTTCTATTGTATATATTAATCGGCATCTGTGGGTGGACAGCAAAGAAAGAATTTCATTGCACAGAGAAATGTCTTTTTTTTTCTTGTGACACATGACAATAAACTCTGTGAATCTTGAATCTCAAAACCTTGTTGAACTGAGGCTCTTGGATTGATGCGCCACGTGACTTTCAGGGAGCAGTTCTAGTATAACGCCAAGTGCTTTATTGTCCCAGAGACTTAATGAGTTTTATTTAGTGTATTTTAAAGAGTTTCCAATAATCCGTTATCAAAAGTATTAGTTGCTGTCTTTCTGCATTCTCAATATAGTCCAATGACTGTTTTTTGTGTGCAGGTTTGTGCATATTAGCATTGTGTTTACCCTCTTTAAAGCCTGCTGCATAGCTAGAGAATAAGCGTACCACTGGGCTGTTCATTGGCCCTAACTCCTAACATAGTGTTACACGTTGCTGCTTATGCATGTCAGTCTAAAGTTGTACACTCAGCCAAAATAGTAACTTTTGAAAATATGTCTCACAGTCTCATAGACACATTACCATAATTGTTATGAACTGTAACTGCGGCTTTGCATAAAACCTGAAATAATTCTCTGAGTTCTCAAACATTAATTTCCACGACTAAATCCAAGTCTTCCCACGCCAGGATGCCAAAGAAAAAAATTCCTCTACCAGAGATAATTGTTAGACAGGCAATGCTTTTTCCCCACTTCTCTTTTTGTTTCGGCAATGCGAGAGTCATTTTGGAGAATGTAAATTTTGTTCATCATTACAAATGAACCCATAGCAAGACTGTCTACGCTGCATGTGGCAACATCAGTGCAGCTGTTTTAGAATTATAAAACCTTCTGCCAACACCTGCTTTCTGTTATGTCACTAACATTTAAGTATCTGGACAAAAACTTAAAAGGATGTTTTTCTTGTTATATTTTTTTTCTTAGTTTGTTAAGAAAAAAATTCTGTCAATAGCAGCTTCTCTTTAAGTGCCACATGTCCATAAAACAGCTCAAAAGCTCCATCACAGAGAGGGAAAAAGTGCAAGTGTGCATATGTTTATATTACACAGTACATGTAAAATATCCTGTGCACACACAATGGATCCTGTGAGTGAGGTTTTTAAAGGAAAGCTAAAAGCGATAGAAGGAGAGAGGGAGAGTAACCCCAAAGGCATTTAAATTGACTGATCCATTTTAATTTCGCTCCAGCTCCATTATGTTGTTGTTGATGTTACTAAAGGACTGCCATGTCATTATCTCCCTCTTTTGTTTGTGCTGTTTTTGAGAAGACATTGCTGTTGTTTATTTTCCACAAGAAGGCCTTTATGCTAATGCGACCTCTGCTAAAGAGGATTTGCTGTCGATTTAACAGCGTGTTAAAGCCACAATCAGCATCAATCATGCGGAAGGAAGGGAGCGAGGAAGTTTGGGGCTAAGTCATGCTAATCTTCATAACACCTTATAATAAATTCATTAGACCTCCACGCGTACTCACGCGACGCTCATTCTCTCTTTTTTTATGAAATTACAGGAATTAAGAGTGAAAAAAGTGGTATGAAAATGAGGGCGTTAGAGGAAGTACCTGTAAATATTTCCAAAATGCAAGACCGTTTCTTTGTTTTGTAGGCAAAAATAATCAACTTTTGTTAATCAAATATTAATGTTGTTCAGTTGACTATCAGTTAACTGAACAACTATGATCTGCTGTCTGCTGTTTTTTTCCTCTAGGTCAGCATGGTCGTACTTATTCTAATTCTTCCTGTGGATGATTTAATTGATTATGTGGCTCAAAAGTTTTATAATGCAAAACCTTCTCAATCATATGTGAATGTTAACTACAGTATTGTACATTTATAATTCTTAAGGCGCCCCTCGTTTTTTTTTATATGTTGGTAAATAGATGCACCAGTTTATTGAAACACGCAGATATAAACGGGTTTATTATATAAGGTGAAAACAATTGTACAAGTTTAAAAAGCCTGAAAGTCATTATTTGCTATGGCCACTTTTATTTTTTACTGGCTGCCTTTTGTTCCGTTCTTTGTCAAGATGATCCCACACTGCTTCAATAATGTTGAGGTCTGGGCTTTGGAGAGGCCAGTAGATGACTGATGATGTTCCATTGTGTGTTTTTCTATCCAAGTATGCTTTTACTGCATTGGCAGTGTGTTTAGGATCATTGTCATGCTGAAAAATGAAGCTGCTGCCAATCACATACTTTCCAGATGGTATTAAGTCTGATGGTACTTTTCTGCTTTCACGATTCCATCAGTTTTGATAAAACCCCACTTCTGGCTGAAATGCAGCCACAAAACCCTGACAGAACCTCTACAGTGTTTTATGGGTTTGCGTGTACACCGTCACTCTTGTGCTTCTCTCCTGATTGCCTCTGTAGTTATTGACGATCATTTGAAAAAAAATGTTTTTTACAACTGATTTCCAGTCTAGTGTCTTTCAGGTCTTGTGTTGGATGTTATTCCTATTTCTTAAGGAAATGACCTTCAGACATATTACACATAGCACAAGAAATTGGTTACTTGTTAAATTCCCTGTTATGTGTAGACAAAAGACTAAGTTAAAGTTAACTTTAGAACTATT